>NC_136526.1:24911487-24988987 GCF_053919585.1 Euprymna scolopes | reverse complement strand
CAGTCATTACAATATCAAATGGCACTTTTGCTTCACACGTTGGGAGATGACGCATTGAAAGTTTACTACGGATTTCAATTTCTAACACCTGACGATGAAAGAACACCCACTGAAATTATTCAGGCATTCGATAAATACACTATAGGGGAAACGAATGAAACCTACGAGCGTTAGGTATTTCATTCTAGAAAGCAAGGAGGATCAGAGACTGTGGAATCCTTTACTACGGCACTACGGACGTTAGTAAAAACGTGCAATTTTTGTGACAATTGCGTTTCATCAGTACTCAGAGATCAGGTAGTGCTGGGAATACACAACCCCCAGACACAAGCTGAATTATTGAAAATAAGACAGTTAGACTTACAAAAATGTATTGACATTTGTAAGCTGTCTGAAAACGCCACGGTCCAGTCCAGAATCCTAAGGCCTGAAGGAGTGAATAAGGTTGATTTTAAACCGAGGAGAAAGACATCGGCACAAACTGACAGAGATTGCTGGGCGTGTGCACTGCGGCATGGACCGAGAAAAGAGTTATGTCCTGCATTTGGCAAGACCTGTTATCAATGTAATGGGAAAAACCATTTTGCCGCGAAATGCAAAGTATCAAGGAAAAAGAAGGTGCAGGCTGTCAAAACCCAATATGAGGACCAGGAAAACGACAGTAGTAGTTCAGACTATGGACAGGTAGACAACATAACGATTAAGGAAAAGGTGAATGCCGTGATAAAGGCGGAAATGACGGTGAAAGGAAAACCAATTGCTTTTCAGCTCGATAGTGGAGCGTCCGTGAACATATTGAATGTGAAACATGTGATAGGAAAAACACTGGAACATTCAAATAAGACCCTTGTCATGTGGAATGGAGCAGAAGTGAAGCCGTTAGGAGAGTGTCGAGTTAAAATGATAAACCCCAAAACTGGACAGAAATATGCAGTTAAGTTTGTCATTGTGAAAGAGGACTTCCATCCTTTACTGGGAGCAAATGCAATCCAGAAAATGGAACTCGTCACAATCAATAACGACAAATTCAAAATGGTCGCCAAAGTTTCCCAAATTAATGAATCCAGCATCCAGTACTCGGACAGCATTATCAATGACTTCAGAGATGTATTCAAGGAAGAATTGGGTCAATTACCAGGAGAGGTACATTTGCAGGTGAATCCAGGAGTAACACCAAATGTTGCAGCAACACAGAGAATACTAGTGGCACTTAAAGACAAGTTAAAAGTCGAGTTGGAAAAACTGGTTAAGAAGAATGTTATTGAACCAGTGAGCGACCCAACACCATGGGTAAGTGCGTTAGCACTGGTAACTAAGAAAAATGGAAGCCTGCGGATATGTATAGACCCAAGACCACTGAATAAGGCTCTGAAGAGGGAACATTTTCAGTTACCTACACTGGACGATTTACTACCAGAACTGGCTGACAGCAAGGTATTTTCTACCCTGGATCTACGAGATGGATTCTGGCATGTAAAATTAGACGAAGTCATCAGTCACTTAACAACATTTGCTACACCATACGGTAGGTTCCGTTGGAAGGTTTTACCTTTCGGTATTTCTCCAGCTTCAGAGATATTTCAAAAGACCCTTTTTAACAATGTGTCCGATTTGGAGGGGGTGGTTAACAAAGCGGATGATCTTCTGGTGATTGTGAAGGGTAAAACGATGGAAGAAGCAACAATTGATCATGACCTAAAACTCAGGAAACTGTTGCAGAGATGTCGTGATCGCGGGATGCGATTGAATGCTGGAAAATTGAACTTACGACAAACGTCTATATCTTTCCTGGGACACATAATAACCAGTGATGGTTTACTTCCTGATCCTGGGAAGGTAAGAGCCATAAAAGAGATGCCGTGTCCAACAGATGTGAAAGGAGTGCAACGATTGGTTGGATTCGTGAATTACCTGGCAAAATTTCTACCACACATATCTGATGTGATGGCCCCAATTCGAAATTTAGTGAAGGCAGATGTGCCATGGACATGGTCCCAAATCCATGAAGAGGCTTTTGGGAAAATTAAAGAGTTAGTGAGTGAGGCACCAGTGTTGAGGTACTATGACCCCAACAAATCTTTGGTCATCCAATGCGATGCAAGTGAGAAGGGCATGGGGGCTGCACTACTACAAGAAAGTCAACCCCTAGCCTATACCAGCCGTGCACTGACCGACACAGAAACTCGGTATGCACAGATTGAAAAGGAACTACTAGCAGTAGTCTACGAATCTGAACGGTTTCATCAATATACGTTTGGTCGACAGATAACAGTGCTAACCGATCATAAGCCACTGGAGGCGATTATGAAAAAAGAATTGGTGAAATGCCCAAAACGACTTCAAAACATGCTGATACGATTACAGGCTTACGATGCTACAGTTCTGTACCATCCAGGTAAGAAAATGTTCCTTGCAGACACGCTATCAAGAGCATACATTTATGCCTTGAGCAGTGGAGATATGGACGATGAAGATGATGTCAAGGAAGCAGAATATATTCCTGTAACAGAGAGAAGGCTGCTTGAACTGCGCTCAGCCACGAAGGAAGACAGAAGCATGCAGCAGTTACAGCAAGTAATTTTGGAAGGATGATCAGAAGAAAAAATACATCTTGACTCAAAGGTGAGACCATATTTTAACATGCGAAATGAAATGACGGTGCAAGATGGTTTAATTTTCAGAGGAAACCGGGTAGTGTATCCACTGACACAGCGGGCGGTGTTGAAAGAAAAGCTGCATTCCACACATCTGGGGGTAGAAGGATGTTGCAGAAGAGCAAGAGAATGCTTGTATTGGCCAAATATGAACAGTGACATCAAAGACTATGTGTCAAAGTGCCCCACATGTAGAAAATATGAAGTGGCCAACCCGGCAGAACCATTAATGTCCATGAAGTTCCTGACAGACCTTGGGCGAAAGTGGGAGTAGATCTCTTTAAGTTTGCAGATAGAGACTATCTGTGCACAGTTGATTATATGAGCAACTTCTGGGAAATCGATCATCTTCTCAATACACAAGCAAAGACAGTGATAACTAAACTTAAACAACATTTTGCACGACATGGAATACCAGATCAGATCGTAACTGATAATGGGCCTCAGTTTAGTAGCCAGGAATTTTCTACTTTTGCAAAAAGTGGTGTTTTACACATACATCTGTCAGTCCATACAGTCCAAGGCAAATGGCAAAGTGGAATCTGCGGTAAAGATGGCAAAGAACCTTTTCCGGAAAGCGATGGACGATAAGGCTGATCCATACCTAGCAATGTTGGATCACAGGAATACGCCAGCCAAACGTCTCTTATCACCAGCTCAGAAGCTGATGTCAAGGAGAACAAAAACACTTCTCCCAACCAGGGAGGATTTACTCAAGCCAGAATTGCCCCAAAATCTGAGAAAATCAGTGAAGCAAGACCGCAGGAGGCAAGAACATTCTTTCAACCACAAAGTAAAACCACTTAAACCATTGTATCCTGGAGATGTAGTACGGATGAAACCACACATAAATGGTCAAAAAGAGTGGAGGAAAGCTGTTGTATGGAGGAGACTAGATGAGCGATCATACCATGTAAAAGTGGATGGGGACTTATATCGACGGAATAGAGTAGATTTGAAGAAAACTGCAGAGACACCCCCACTCACATCAGTAATACACCAGCCATATGAAGTGCAGAGCGAGTTACCCAAGAATACAGGGCAGAGTACAGAAGAGATATGTAACCCAGAACCACCTCAATATGAAGGTGAAATAAGAGAAAACCTCAACCCGACCCCATCCCCAACAAAACCAAGTCCGGAAAGGTTGCGGACAACACGGTCAGGAAGAATAAAAAGAGATCCTGTGAGATTCAAGGATTTCACAACATAAGTGAAAGGGCAGAATAATCCCTGTTAGGTAGGAGGGTAGTCAGCCCAAGGAATGCCTAGATCACTGTGTTTTGTAGACTGTTTTAATTCTTATCAGACTTTTTTTTTTTTTTTTTTTTTGTCTTTATCTTCTGTTTTTATTATTGAGAAAAGGGAAGATGTTGCATGAGTGACTGAACAAGAGTTTTCACCGGCTGGAGTTACGCCCCCTTACCGGTGTACTCATGTTTGTCAGATGTAAATAAAGACGCCATGTTTATAGAAGCTGATCTGTCGTTATGTCTTATTCAATCTATTGACATCCTCGATAATGACACAGACATCACAAGGCAAATTAATGTAGGCCAATGGACTTTGACGCTGTGCGTTAAGCCATGCACACAAAAATCTAATAAGTATTAGACGAACTCAGCATTGCAGAACAATGTGTATTTCGTCACCTCCGCAACCAAAAGCATCCGGAGTCACTGAACTGTGTGCGATTAAAAGTCACTCGATATTAGTTAACAGAAAATGAGCTCCCCTATAGCAAGACGCACCTTCTGGTCGTTGTTTTTATTTGTTTTCCCCACTCCCCACTTATGAACTGGTGATGTATATAAACGTTTATATTTATTTTTTTTTTAAAGAAAAAAAAAACGATTTGAGAAATTTAAGTAGGACAGCTCTTGAAGTAAGTGTTGTATTATAGTGAGTGATGATTCTAGCTAAGAGTTGAATAAACAGTTTTAGTCATGGTGACCAAAGATGATCAACGATACCTATTTTCCCAAACTTTCAAATAGCCTTGTGTCTAATTTGTTTAAAATATTTATAATATATTCAACTTTGAAATCGCCTTGTGTCTAACTTTTTTAAAATATCTAAAAAAAATATATTTTGCAAATAAATATTTCAAAGTGTCAAGTTGAACAGAAATCCTTATTGATTGAGACAAGTTTCATTCTGGTTGATACAGAATAACTTTTTTGGGGAAGCTTGATATGTCGACATGAAAAAAAAAAGAAGAAAAAAGAACTTGTGTCTTGTGATAGGTAAATAGAGACATACGAGTTGAACGACCCGAATAAAGTTCAATAAACAATGGAATCGAATTTATGCCACACTCAGCATAATGGACGATTATTTGTTCCGATCCATGATTCACTTCCTTCACTTGCGACGCTTCGGTTACCAAGAGGGGGAGGAGACACTTTAGTTGTATAGTTCTTCGCTTCAGGGGACAATAACTGCTTGCTAGAT
Organism: Euprymna scolopes; assembly: GCF_053919585.1. NCBI lineage: Eukaryota > Metazoa > Mollusca > Cephalopoda > Sepiida > Sepiolidae > Euprymna > Euprymna scolopes. The sequence continues at coordinate 24,983,879 of NC_136526.1, read as the reverse complement.
GGCTTAAATTTCATTTATAATGCATGACAACGACTAACGAAAATAAGTTACAAAACTATTCTTTATATTGCGACGTAGTTAACTGTGATTAATTTAATTATGGTTAATTTAACTGCGTTTTATTTCACCATGGTTAATTTAATTGTGGTTTATTTAACCGTGGTTAATTAAACTGTCGTTAATTTCAGCGTGGTTAATTTCACTGTGATTAAATTAAAACGAGAAAAAAATTGTTGCTAGATTTATCTTCAGTTCTGATTTGAAGACGACATATTCTTGAGATTTTGATAATCTAATTTCTTCTATTAACCAAACCTGACATGCGGCTGAATAAATTTTTAAAAAATATGACAATGGCGTGTAAAACTCAGGCACACACGTATGTATTAGTATTTACGTACTAAATAAAATAATAATAATAATAATAATAATAATAATAGTTATAATAATAATACAATCACAAGATAATAATAGTACCTTAAATAGAATTAAGAAAGTTGATGATGAAGAAAAGCAAAACTGCAACTGCAAAATTCTCCCACAATGCCCTTTACAAAATAACTGCTTAGTTATCGTTTAGCAAGCCACACTGTTTACACATGAGGACAAAAACTTTATATGAGAAACTGACCTAATTTAAAAAAAGGTTTATAATAACAAAGGAGCATGCAAGATCAAACAAATTTATTATCGAGCCATTTCTGTGATACAAAAACAGATAGTCGAATGGAAAATAGGAAAATGAACCAGCATACGTTTGAAAAAAAAATGACAATTTTAAAGATGCTAAAATCACTGAATCGTAGAAACAAAATAATAACTAATTGTAGAAACAACAACAAAAAAAATAAATGAAAAATACAAAAAATACGAATACAAACATTATAAATTAAAAATATACAACAAAAAATGTAACAGATGAAAAGTGTTAGTTCGGAAAGACAGCTTTTGTTAATTTGACCAATTTAAAAATGGGTAGGGCCAAAATCTCATCAAACAAAATGGCTGACATCCATTGGTTAATGAAAATAAAACGTAAAGCGGATATAATTGGTTTCATACTCACAAATAAGTAAGCAATAAGACTGATGAGTTTACTCTAGAAGAAAGCATAAAACTTATCATTTATATATATATATATATATATATATATATATATATATATATATGTATATATACATACATACATATATATATATATATATACATACATACATATATATGGTGATTAGTTAATGAAATGTGACAATAAGCAAAGCAACAAACGAATTAAAATCTTGACATTTAAAATGTTCATCCATTTCGACTCGATTAGTCAAGTTTTCGTTAAGATTCGCTTATGCGACTGCTTGTGCGATGAAGAAAACAAAGAGGCTTTTGGGGAAAAAATTTGATTATTTCCTTCTGCTTTGAATGTAAATGGGCACAGCAGGTTCTATTTTGTGTTGCCAAATTAAAGTCCAATGTTGAAAAAATATTCAGTCTGTATTCTCATGTGTTTTAACAGCATTCGTATGTGGGTAAAAATGAACGTGGAGATCCCCACACGATGTGAGGGGGGGGGCTTATTGCAGTTTAAAAGAAGAGCCGATGCTATTCGTATATTCCCCCTCCGCATCCCTAAAGAAGAGGATAAACCATGCATAAAATGTTACATTAGTTTGGAAACAAAGATTTTATTTGTTGGGTGTAAATCGTTGGGTTCTAATATTTTCTTAAAGAAAAAAGAGAGGACGATTACCACGAAAGAGTCAAAAGATTTCGGGGTTTCTGTGTTCATTTTAAAACCATGTTCACCTTCTTTTTTTTTTTTGCTGGCCAGGTTGTTGAAGATGTTATGCGTCTAAATTGCTACCGATAAAGTGCTTTCATCAAAACAAGACTGATTTCCCTAAACATTTTTTTCATGGTTTCAAAGTTTGCTTAAAAGACGAAGAGGAGTGTGATAGAATAGTTGGCTCATAAAATGGTGCCTGTGTCATCTAAAGTTTATAGATCTGGTAAACATGTCTTTTGGTAAAAGTTTTTGTGCTCACACATACGATATTACAATCATTACAATCATTACAATCATTTTAATTGTGGGTATAAATGATGCTGGTGATGAGGGATATAGCAATCTGATTATAAACAAACCATCAATATAAATAACTAATATTACAATAGAATCAGCTTATTTTCATGGCATATTGTATTAGCAATCAGTTAATATCAAAATCTAAACATTAGTAATAATAATAACTGTGTATGTGATGGTAAATAGCAATTTTACATGTCTACTGCGTGCCTGTGTATGTATATACAGGGTGGAACGATAGAATTATCGCAATAGAAAAGACGATATGATTCCATTTCCGTTTGATGAAAACCGGGTTTCTTTGTTTCTTTTTTTTTCAGACTATCTACTAGTTGGGCAGTTGTATACAGATTTCAACAGAAATAAGAACCTTCTATCATATCTAAAAGTGACACAATGTTTAACGAGCGAGATCGGAGATGCGCCGTTGTACAACTCATGCTCTCTACCGATCCAAGTTATGACAACAGGACCCTCAAAATACAAATCCGAACGATTCAACGCTTAAGCAAAGCTCAACGAAGTTTCCGGCCACAGTTTTGGTCTTTGATGTAGTTTCAAGTGAGGGCCAAATCATGCCAGCTCACATCTTCGAAGTCAGCTTGGAAGTCAACACCAAAGTGTACCTGGATATATTGAAGAGTGTGTTGATCCCTAGTTGCAATCAGGTGGGCGCTGGCAGACCCTGCAGCAGGACTCTTCGCCGGCCCACAAGTCAAAGAGACCCGACGGCCTGGCTTCAGAAGGAGTGCTATGACTTTGTACCTTTCTTTCACTAGCCCTCCTCCTTCCTCGACTTGAACTTGCTGGGCTACTTCGTTTGGCCATATATCGAGAATATCACCAACATGACCTCCCACAACACCAAAGTTTAGCCTGATCGCCGTAATCCGTCTGAATATTCGCTGAGCTACCGCCGGTGCTTGTGGAAAAGGCATGCTCCCAGTTCCAGACTTGTATCGAGACAGTGACTGAGGCTGGAGGCGGCTACATTGAATAGATGTCAGCTAATCAAGTTACCTGAATTGATTTTTTCAATAAAAGTTTTAGAATAAAACTGTAGTGTTGTTTTCTTTAGGGCGACAGATTTATCGTTCCGCCGTGTACGGAATCGTTCTGATGGTGATGTATGCACACACACACGCACACGCATATACACACACATATACACACACATATATATCAATATATATATATATATATATATATATATATATATATATATATATATATATAAAAAGTATGAAAATGTGTTTACGTGTTTATCAATAATTCTTGGAGAAAATAACCTTGTACCATGTTCTTTACTTGATAATCAGCCCTGAAAACAGACAGAACTAAGCATACTGCACGATAGGTAGATGGATAGACTGGAAAAGCGATCGACAGACAAAATATGAACATCGATCGATATGTAGATTTAAATAGGAAGGACTGAAGTATGGTTCTATGCCGTTCTGGGAGATCCATCCACTAGACATTGCCTTTTCACCTTTTGAAAAAGGGTTAGTTTATTGTTAATCGCATGAGGCGCCCTTTCTCGGAATACCAATGAAGCTGCCCAAAGATTTTTGCAGGCTAGAGTTTTCGAGGTGGCTGAATTTTCAAATCCCACTTTCCCAACCTTGTGTCACATCTTCCTGTTGTGGGAAAGAGATAAATATGAACGAATGGATAAACATATCAGAAAAAGCAGCAAATTTGATAGCTTGGCAGTTAGATGGAGTGACAGACAAATACAATATGAAGATAGCAGATGAATTCAAGAGGGTGACATAAAAATGTGTTACATTATATATATATATATATATATATATATATATATACATAGAGAGAGAGAGAGAGAGAGAGAGAGAGAGAGAGAGAGAGAGACGGAGGGTTGGAGGAGGCTTCATACAAAGGGAGGGATGCAAGACCAGGTGGTATAAATTATGTATAAACACGCTGACACCGACGCTATCAAACGGTCACATGATGGAATTGACACACAGAAACGCATGTGCTTAAAATAATAAGACGCCTGGCGGCGTGTACGATAAGCAAAAAAAAACCTACATAATTTACGCCTTTTGTAATGACAATATGGCTAACGGACATTATCTCGTCAGGGGATATAACTCTTGCTGGGAACTAGAAAGCTGATGAAAAAAATAAGATGACGATGACTATACATCAAAGAAACACCGACCACTAACACCAGGGTATATATATATATATATATATATATATATATATATATATATATATATATATATATATATATATATATCAGATAGATATAATACAAAGTCGTTTGTATGTGTGTATATGTGCTGCGGCATCACAGTTAAACGGTTAATCTGATTAATATTTTGAATCCGCACTTTCGATCAGATGTACTTTTCAGTGTATGTTCTTTAACCATTTTGAAAATTCATAATCCCAAACTAAAAGTGTGTAACATAACATTAGAAAGAAATATTCCGCCATTCTTACTTCTAAGAATCCGTTTGAGCAAAAAAAGAAAATGAATAAAGAAATAAAATAAGTCAAGATTATTTTATTTTCACTCAAATCATTTTACGATGTCAACATCTATATTATATTTTTTATTGCAAATTTTCTCTGTGTATATATTTATTTTAGATAATCGCGCCATTTAATTAAAATCTATTCAAGCAGTATTTTTCAAACGCAACTCAGTCTCAACACTAAAGCATATTTTAACATGCATTTTGTGTTATTAAAGTATACTTACGGAAACAAACGTTGATGAAGTCATCGTTAGTATTAATGTTTAAATTAGCTGTAATTTGTAATTAACGGTACAAGCTACCCATTTGTCTGTGTATTTTCTATATTTATTCCAATATTTTCTAATATTCTTTATGTCTCTGTGAGGATTTAGAGAAAGAATGACTCTTTTTTTTATCGATGTTGGCATTGGCATGCGCGAATTTTTAAACGCGTAAAATTAAGAGAAACGTTCACATGAGGGGGAAAGAGACAGGAAGTCATTTTTTGATGAAACAAAAATTATCTACTCTCCACCACTCGTCATGCATCTTTTGAAGTCTTAGCTTTGATAGAAAATTAATATTTTCAGTTTTCAGAGAGAACTATCGTAACAATGAAAATAAATGCAAGATTAAAACCGATAAAAGAAAAGAGGAACAACAGAGAAAACGACGGAATTATTCTACTTTTTTTTTAGAAAGTACACGAAGCAAATACTATAAATATAATAAATATAAAACTCAACAAAAAATAAAGTTTGCAAACATGGAATTATTATCGGATGTACAAAAGTTAACACTTGTTTATTATGAGATAGAAGAAGAGAAAAGTAATAAAAAGTAATAATTAATAATAATAAAATAATAATTAATAAAAATAAAAATAATCATTAATAATAATAAAAATAATAATAAATAATAATTAATAATAATAAAAATAATAATTAATAATAATTAATAATAATAAAAATAATAAAAAATAATAAAAATAATAAAAATAACAAAAATAGTTAAAAGGTTATACAACATATTGAATTAAATTTGGCAGAAATCAACTTTTTTTTTATTTTAAAAAGAAAGCAACAAAAGAAATCACAATTATGAGGGATTAACGGTTTCAAATAGAGTTCGCCTTTTCTTGAATAACAAAAAAGTGTCATTCCGCTAATAAGTTCAATGACACAAATAATAAAATGTTATTGTTTATATCGTGCAAATCATTCTATTTTTTAGAAAATATAGCGGACAAATCATACAAAAAAAATTAAATTGGATAAAAAAAATTACAGTTTTAAAACAGGAAATTATTATCGAATTCACATACAGAATCCATATATAGAAATTATTAACACTTGTTAGATAGGATAGCCTATATTTCGGCCAACGAAAACCTCTCCATTGTATAATACCGGGTTTTATCGGAAGTTAGCTAAATTGCCATTCAGGAGGTCTTAAATCACTGTGCTACACTGTCTTCGGTTCGCGGAAGCATTGATGATAATTCTGACGTTTGATTTGTTAACATAATCAGACAAGGCCAGAGTTTCGATGTTTTCTTTGACCGTCGTGCGCTAGATTTTCAGCTGACCACCCCTAAGTTTTCGCCATCCGAAAATGAAGGTATTTAGTCCTCTCTCACTGCAAGATCTGTACACCAGGGTCGAGAAGTGGGATTGAAAAGTTAGCGCCTCAGAGGTGGGGGACTCTGACCTACAAAACATGCCCTCGGCATTCTGCGGCAAGGGTGCCTCAGACGATTAACAATAAGCTAACCTCTTATCAAAGTCTGGGAGGGTGGACCTCTTTGAACAACCCAGAACTAAACTCCCATCGCAAATCGACAGGAACTAGATCATTATAGAAATATTCTAATGTCTGTTAAAAAACAAAACAAATTAAAAAAAACGGGAATGGATTAAGGGCGCGAATCTCTGCATATAAGTTCCCTTTCTTTCCATCGTGATTTCGCCAACGCAGACTCTCAGTTACAAGTCTGTTGAGTGTTGAAACACTTTAGATAAAACTTTAAAAAAGATTTTCTTATTATTCCCTTTGCGAAAGAAACAATTGTTTTAGTTTTTAGATTTACATATATTGTTTTTTGTATTTTTACCAATGTGTTTTAATTAGAAGTATGTATTCTTTAGCCGCACTATGCACTGCCCGAGATTCCCATAGCAACACAAACGAATAAATAAATCGTGACGTCACTATAAAAACAAACTTTTGTGAAAGTGTGAGAATGAACATGCGATGCAAATTCGTTTCAAAATTGACTTTTTTTTTCACTGATTCGTGAATTTGACTAACGCAAACGCAAACGCAAACGTGGCTCTATTGTTGATTCTCTAAGCTGTTGCTGCTGCTCATTATTATTATTAGTAGTAGTAGTAGTAGTAGTAGTAGTAGTAGTATTAGTAGTAGTAGTAGAGTATTGTTATTATTATTAGTATTATTATTATTAGTAGTAGTAGTAGTATTAAGAATATTATTATTAGTAGTAGTATTAATAGTAGTAGTAGTAGCAGCAGCAGCAGCAGCAGCAGCAAGGGAAATCGTTTCAACCTTATTTACAGCTGACGTTTCAGTTCATGAGGCGTTCGTTTGGACTATAGTACGTGGAGTGGTGTGATGCAAATTCCTAACAAGTGAACTGAACATCGGTTTTTGCTTTCTGGTTAAGATTTTACATTTGAAATTAATCTTTTCAAACAGCGAGTCACATATTTTACACAAGCAGGCGTGGTTCTCAGAAACATTTAATTAAACAGGGCCAATTTTATTCATCTAATAATCAAGATATTACGTCAAATTGACAGCAAATACAACATGCCAATTGTTTTCCATAAAACACTATCAGCATGATACGCCATTTTATTTTCGGTTTCATTCTATTGTTTTCTAAAAGATATATTTATAGAGACACATGAAGGTTGCCAACATCCATGACTAAAAGTGGTGATTTGGAACGGACTGGATTCAAGCTGGCAACACCCAGGTTGTCAGTCCACAGTGTTATCTACTTCATGACAGACACCTCCGAAATTGTCATCACATGCAAATTCAGTTTACACCATGATATTCATAATGCTTACAAATGATGACATCAACTGAAACACTATTACAATCATATCTTTCCTCTCCTCATTATCCTCGTCCTCCTCCTCATCTTACAAAACGAATGCACAGTTTCCAAAATATGAAGAAATTATAAAGTGGAGGACCACTTTTCTATATTAATTTAACGTAAAATGAACATCCACTTTATAGCCAAGGTGGCCAATAATATGACTGCTCATTTTACGTTAAATTAATACAGAAAGGTGTTTCCCTACTTCTTGAAGCAGTAATGTGCGACCTTAAGCGCAAATGTCCTACTACACATCACCCACTACACAATTCAGGTCATTAGCTTTCCAACGAGCCTTCATTTATTAAATTCTGATCAATATTTGCCGAGATTTGGAACTTATAAAATCGCCAAAAAAGATGGTGTATCTATATGGATATATCTATACTTGCAGCCAAATTGAATATTGAAATGCTCAGATCTGTACTTCTATGGGCCGAAACTACATAAAAAATTTGCAGGCTTTTAGAAAATTATAATATGGTTACAACAATTGGTTTAAAGAAATCCAATATATACAAACCAGTAAAATTTTCCCAAATTAGCATATATATATATATATATATATATATATATATATATATATATATATATATATATATATATATATATATATATATATATATATATGATCTACCTGAAAATAAATACATTAAACAAAACGCAATCTACTTCGGTTTCACACCTGGACTTATTAAGCATAGGATTTCAACCCACAAGCGCTCTTTTAAAAATCTCTTCCTGTTGAACCAAACCACTCTATCTAAACATATTTGGCGACTCAAGGATAAGAATATTTCCTTCAATTTGAAATGGCAAATAATAAGATCATATAAAGGATATGCGCCGGGAGATAGATTCTGTGCACTTTATATGTATGAGGCCCTAAAGATTTTAAAATATGACGATATCAAAAATAGAACAACCCTCCTAAATTCAAGAGAGGAGCTTATATCCTCATGCAGTCATAAACGTTGGTTTAAATTTAACAAATATAAACCACCATAAGTCATTAAAAATTTGCTTATTAATAATCTATCTTTAGTATAACTTAATATCCTTATTAATAAAATTTGGATCATCATTATTATTATTAATATTAGTTTATCTGATATATTTACCATTATTTTATATTATTTAAATATCTATTAACCTATACTATATTTATTAATCTCAAAAAATAAATAAACAATTACAATTACTAAATTCAATAAGTTCCCCTTATATAATCTAAAACGAATAAACGCTAATTGATCATTTAATTAGACAAATAAGATTATCTCCCCTTATTTTTAAAAAAAATCTATACTTAATTTTAAATTAGGCGTTACTAAGATATTCTAACCGTTAAAAGATGTTGCATTGGCGTTCCCCTTATATAATCTAAAAAGAATAAACGCTAATTGATCATTTAATTAGACAAATAAAATTATCTCCCCTTATTTTTTAAAAATCTATACTTAATTTTAAATTAGGCGTTACTAAGATACTCTAACCGTTAAAAGATGTTCCATTGGCGTTCCCCTTATATAATTTAAAAAGAATAAACGCTAATTGATCATTTAATTAGACAAATAAGATTATCTCCCCTTATTTTTTAAAAATCTATACTTAATTTTAAATTAGGCGTTACTAAGATACTCTAACCGTTAAAAGATGTTCCATTGGCGTTCATTTTGAAAATTCAACATTTCGTGCATTTATAAGCTACAATCAACATCTTAATGAATGCTTTGATGATATTACGATTTTCAAAAGGCGAACAATATATATATATATATATATATATATATATATATATATATATATATATATATATAATTCTTAACTTTTATTAAAAAACATATTATTATGACCTTGTATTTAAACCCAATTCGGATTTATGATTTTATTCTACTTTTTATTCTCAACCCATATTACTTTGCTTATCAACATTAATAAGTAACTATTTTCCTTTTTATCTTAATTTTTCCAGATACATCTGTCTTACTTAAAAAAATGCTAGATTTATTTATGGTGTCTTTTATATATAAAAAACCCACCAATACTTTTGCTGATGAGGAGACTTTGTTTAAAAAAAAACTATATGTCAAAATTATTGTCCATGACTTAATGTCTATCACAATAAAAACATCGTTTCCGAAATGATCGTACAAATTATTGACTTTGTTGTGTTCTTTCTTATGAAACAGATTTTTAATTTTTAATTTTAATTTTAAATTATCAATCACATTACTATATATATATATATATATATATATATATATATATATATATATATATATATCAATCACATTACTATATATATATATATATATATATATATATATATATATATATATATATATGTATATAATTTTAATCGCATAAATGCGTGCTTTTATGTGTTTTTAATTATAATGTCCTATTAAATTGTAATTTTATAAATTATTTGGTTTTGTTTGTAACAAAGTGGCCATTTTTTACAATACAGGAATTATCACCGGGCACGTGACATCCTTCTTTTAATTAAACAAAATCAATAAAGTGAATTAAAAAAGATTTGTCTTTCTTAGTTTGTTTAATTCACTTTATTGACTGACTACACATTTTTTTCAATCTTTAAACTTTCTTTCTGAGTAGGATTCAACAATACACCACTAAACTTTCACATAAATAAAAAAATATCTGGATTTGTTATTTTAATATTTCTGCCAGGCTGGAATGCTCACAAGGCTATTTCGGACACTAAAACCAACGCTTTTTTTAAAAGACATTTTAACGTTATTTTTTATTAGAAATGATCCTCGACGTTAAAACTCATCTAATAATCCAATGAGAATTTATATAAAAATGTTTCGCTTACGAAACAGGACTTCCTGTTTTAGTTTTAAATAAATGAGCAACTTGTCTACATTCAATACTTTGCATGAATATGCAATACTTTATTATATTTTGCATATTTTTTACAATGGGTTGAATCATTTTTTAGAATTATAACAATTTATTACTTTGTCAAACAATTATTGGTTTCTTTATATTTAGAAAATAGAATAAAATGTTTTTCGTATCGCAGAGTAAAAACATGTTACTTTAGCATTACTTTACAAAGCTGAGTGATAAGTTTTACAACAATGATTGTCTCTAACATTTCGAATTCATATTCTAGAAAGGACAACAACCATAGAAGCGTTTTAGCTACACAGAAAAGCGAACAAACAAAAGTAACTAGACTGAGCCACAGCAACGCGAGGCCGGGTAAGCTAATATCTTTACTGCTATGAATTTTTTTGTGTAATGATATTCATATTAAAAACCCTTGTTTCTATTTATTTAAAAAGAAAATACTACTTTGCTACATATGTGTCGCATTAATCTACAAAAGATCTAGCTAATTTGCATATTCTTTTAAAAATACATTTGAATTAATCCCCTATTAGTTTTTTCGTTTTTCTTATTGGATGATCATCTTTAGTTAACTATTACGTGCAATTATATTTATGCATACATGATATGAAACTTAATATATAGGGCATTCGAACCTATGCAGAACTTTATATTTGGGGTTTAGCCGGAGAAAATCGGTGTAAAAGTGTGAAAAAAAATGCCAAGTAAAGGTCGAACGACGGCACCACGAATATGTATGCGCAACGTAATAGTTATTAGTTCATGTTTTAATTTTTAGTCTTGCAGCAAAAATGTCTTCATAGCTCAGGCATTAACAGCAAAGAAAAAAAGTAAATCGTAAGCTAAACGTTTTGGTTTCGATTCTCGGTAGTGGCGCACGAGTCATGTTTGAGTCCAATATAATAAATACGAAATCCGCATTAATCAAAATATCATGTTTCAGTTTATTTACGACCAAGCAATGCCCGGCGGCCTGCTAGTATATATATATACATACATACATATATATATATATATATATATATATATATATATATATATATATATATATATATATATATATATACTTGTTTATTGTTATATAAACATGGTCACATCCTGCTGCTACAAATATATATATATATATATATATATATATATATATATATATTAATCCAGATCTAGTTTGTTAAAAAAAATACTGTATATTTACATAAAGAAGGTGCAAAGTGAGTAAAGCAGCGTATTTATTTCTCCGTATTTTCTCAGCTGAAAAGCCGCGAAAATACGGAAAAAAGAAATACGCAAATACAAGTAAACAAACACCTCAAACAAAACGAAATGTAGACATTTTTAAAACAACTTCGCAACTTTATTAGTCTTGTTGCTTAGTTTGTCACGCTTAGTTTGTCACGCGTAGTCTTTTTCTGTATCCGAATAGTTTTACAACTTTAAGGTAAACCTTCATAGATGTTGGCACTGTTGTTGCAAAGCAATATATAAAAAAAATGCCAAAACTTAATACATTTTTATGTCCATCTAAAAATAAAGAGTTGGTAAGTAATGATAATACAGATTTTCCATTGCTGTATGTAAAATATTGCAGATGTATATACTAGGTTTCTACCCTTTTGCCAGTGAGAGAGTGTTACTGCATGTATAAACTTTTGTGTACGTGAACACAATAAGCTGTTTGTATATATGGTCGCTGTGTTCAGTACTTTCTTTGTCCCAGCTGAGGCATTTGGCCTCAAGAGGTCTAAACTTATGTTAAATCGCTGTGGATGGGGGGGGGGGTTATATTACGCGCGAACATTCGAAAATATTGGAATATAACCACATCACAAAGCGTTTTACCTTTTCTTTCCTGTTATTTCTTGCGCTGTGATTGGTTGAAAGAATTGGCTGATGATGTTTTGTTCCAATCGAAAATCGTTAATTAAAAACAACATTCGGAGATGCTTCTTATAGCGACAATTACGTTAGATTTCTGGCCATGTTTGAATTCACGATACTACGATGGGGCATCATTACTATACGTTTCTTTCATTTCATCAAAAATCTCTTAGCTTGTGCGTCTCTCCACATACAAAAACCGAATTACTGCACGACACCCAAAAGACTCTATTCACACTTAACTAAGTTCAAACAACTGTAAATCAGAAATCATGATTAGTTCAGATCAGTAATTGTCCACATAACCCATAGAGATATAAATCATTTCACAGGCAATATTTTAGATATATCAGACAATAGAACAGTGTATAAATAATATGGTAAATGCATAACGTTTTTTTGTAATGTTTAAGAAATGTTAGCATCAAATTTATGAATGAAAAAGGTTGAGAGCCATAGTATAAAACATAAAAAAAAAACTGCTTTTCTGCAGTTTTTTGTCGCACTGACATTGATATTAAAAGCCTAATATTTTTATTTAAAAAAATTTTAACATGAAGATGCTAGCGATTTTATAAAAGCTGACTATTTTGGATATTCCTGTGTAAAATGAACTTTCATTAATTTTTTATGGTTGATTCGGATGATTGATTTCATTTAACTAATACGCTCAGTTTAATTTATACATATTTTTACATTGTGAATAATTACGTAGCATTTAGGATGAAAATGTTCTAGCACACACACACACACACACACACACACACACACACACACACACACACACACACACACACACACACACACACACACGCAAACATAAATATACATACAAGAAGTAAAAATTAAGTTTACAAGCCATAAGCTTCTGTAAGCGAATATAAATATTAATATTTATATAATAAGCAAACCAAATAAAAAAGCTCAATACAACCAAGATAGTGAATAGAGCTTGTAAAAGAAAAAGACATTTTTTTTCTTATTTGAGTATCCCGTCGAAGAATAAATTCATGTAAAATATAATTTACAATCTTAAATGTGTGTATTATATATATATATATATATATATATATATATATATATATATATATATATATATATATATATATAGTAATTTATAAAATATATATGGCGATTAAGCTACACTGAATATTCGGCGTTTCATCCACTCTAGGACTCCTCAGGCTTACTAACTAGTTCTACCTACGTATTGAGCACTTTTGAAGTAAATACTTAGTTACGTATAGATCTATACTTTCGTATATTAATTTTATGTGAGTAAATTAAATAGTTATATATATATATATATATATATATATATATATATATATATATATATATATATATACTAGCAAAGATTACCGCATTTTGTACGGGACTTACTTTGCTGTATGCGAAGCGGGTACCGGAGCATACACTAAAATCCAGACCTTAACTTTAGGCCTTGACCTTGAAAAATGGTGTGCACCATCTCATGTCAGGTTTGGACATGATTTCTCCAGTGGTGTGGGCTGTAGAAGAGTATATATAAATAGGTTGTGATTGTGACCTTTGACCTTTACCTTGAAAAATTGTCTGCATCATTCTTAGGTGGGAGATCATCATCATGCTAGGTTTTGTTCTGATCGTTCCAGTGACATGAGCTGTATGGCTGTGGTACGCACACAAACGAACGCTCCTTCTTTTTATATATAGAAGTGATTTTGTATCTTTGTATGGGGAACAGTTTCTACCAAACTATTCTCTCAAATTTTTTTCTAGAGACTTGAAACTGGATATATAGAACCCGTGGAACACATTTGATTCGTTTTTTTTTAAGTTTAAATAGCTGCTAAGGGGTCCAAATCAAAAGAAAAGTTGATCTTGATGGGAGTAAGTCGACTTAACCTGTTACTTTTATGTATACGTAAATATACATTTATAAGTAGAAATTGCTTAATTTTAAACGTTTTCTTATCCATCTGTCGTCAGCTAAAACGGTGTCGGCTAAGGCTGAAGCGCTAAATGTTTTGGTTTCAATACTAGCTGTTGGCACCAAAGTCGTTTTTTTAAACGTTTGAAATCACCGTACTTGGGTACGAATAATTAATAGAGAATTGGCTCTATAATAGTGAATTCGAAATATACATAAATTAAAATATCATAGTTAAGCGTAATTTACAACTGGGCAACGCCGGGAGATCTGTTAGCATATATATATATATATATATATATATATTAGACATTAAGAGGAGATTGTAGATAGATATATAAATACCCGTTCACATACACCTTCCACGATAAAGCTAGAACCCAGAATTAGATAGAACCGAGCAATCGCATCGGCAACGGACAACGCCAGACCGAAAGTGGGTTTCGATGTACTGCATCTCATCAGTGACCTGCTCCGACATAGGCGCGAACCCAGGTCGTCGCACTCATGAAGTGTGCAATACTGACGGCCTACCCATATGGGCCACGGCGCAATCTATTGGCTATGCCTCGATTTTTAAATTCTTATATTTTTTTTATCCAGTTCTACATTCTACGATGTGACAAGCAACGTGTTCTATACAACTAAGATAGTTACTGCTGATTTATATATATATATATATATATATATATATATATATATATATATATATATATAGTGTGTGTGTGTGTGTGTGTGCAAAATCAAGACTTCAAGACAAGGTGTTGATGGCAACAAAAAGTGTATTTCATTTTACGTTACAATTGCTTCAATGTCTAGTTCGACAATTTCAAACATTATATCGTTTGAATATATATATATATATATATATATATATATATATATATATATATATATATATATATATACATATTGGGAGGGTTCTGTTTTCCTGTTTATTCCCTCTAGAAAAAAAAATCGTTTCACAAAAATTTTATGAGTGTGCATCTGATATAAATTTTCCCGCGGAATCTAATCGTGACAATTATGACAGATTCCCCGAGCGAGTGTTACTTCGTTTTGCCTCTGAGAATTAAACCCTTGTTGAATTTCACAAGAATCTCAGTAGTCTCAAAAAATTCTGCCTATCGTTTAAACGTTTTGGTTACCCTTCAGCATGCGAAGTGTTGGGAGAAACGAACAGTGATTTCAATGGAACACTTTAGTGTGGGGGCACTTTAGTGATCGTTTCAATACTATGATGTGTGACCCTAAACGAGATTCAAACTCACAATATCTTAACTCTTTGGCTCTATCTCAAAGACTATGTTTATTAACACAATTTCAGTCTATTCCTTAACTGAAGACGCCATTATCAAGGCAGGGCTAACAGAACAATATTATACAGTTAATGAAAGTCAGGTGCGTTTTATCACTAAATCATAAAACAATAAAGACTGTTGGATTTACCTTACTGAAACATGGTGGACAAGACTAAGACTGAATGGTTTATTGTTGGATTACAGAAATCATTGTAGATTTTATTTTCTCTTCCATACGTTTTAGGGCCACTTTATATTCTAAAATTTTGAAAGAAATTTCGATAATTTCAAAACTTTCCAATTGTGACTAATATCAACAGAACTCCCCACCCTCGCCCCGAAAATCAGTTGAGTAAATTCGATCTTCACTCAATTTGCAATATTTACAAAAATACGTAAAGGAATTTGAAGATGTGAACTTTTACACTTATTTAAGTGTCCAAATCTTTTCCAATGTTATCTAGCTGCCCTGAGACTATGTCTTAATGAAGAATTACCAGTTATGAAAGCTGAAGGCCATCTAAAGATATGAGTTAATGAGACGGAATGATAGAGACGAAAAAAAAAATGAAGGGCCTCATAATATGATTAATTGAATGGTTATTGCATAATAAAGTGATTCAAATAACGAAGAAAGGCCGAAAACAAAATAGGAAAATGTGGTACACACTCTCCTGGGTATAATCATATCTCCTTGCTAGTTTCTGCTTAACGGCATTTTTTCCTCAGACTAAGAAGTAAATGTTGTCATATTTTTATTTCTACGAAGTTGACACGATTTGTGAGATGAGAAAAACAGCGGCATGACAGGAAGAAACTTGAGCTCGGCCAAACTTTGATTTGGATGAGTGAAATACGAAAACACGAGGTTGGGATAGTTTGGATGGAGGTCACGGTCACATTGGATGTGAGAGAGAAATAAAGAGGGAAAGGGTGAAAGAAGGTTAGGGGGTGAGAGAGGGACAAAGAGGGAAAGGGTGAAAGAAGGTGATCAGAACGAGAGACTGGGGGGGGGTGAGAGAGGGGCAAAATGACATCAACACATGTGGAGGTAGAAAGCAGAAAGAAAATCAAACGGAAAAAAGAATCTTTATTTTCCTTTTTGAAAATATGTCTGTAAAGTTATGTATTTCTATTTTTGCATGTACAGGACTTCTAAACTAATTAACCAATCATTATAAATATTGGAACACAACTGATAATTGTGGGATCGGAATATTAATTATAATAAGTTTGATTTAGCTAAGGGGATAAAACATGATATTAAAGCCCTTCATGAAATTTTAGCAGGTATCATACATAAATCCATTAATCATCTTTAAGTTTAAGCTTTTATTAGTAAAACGCTTTTAGATGACATAATATGAGTACAGCATTTATTTAAAAATTGAAACATTAAAATTTGCATCAAATTTGATTCATAGTAATTATATGGCAATATTAGTAAGATACTACGAATTTCAGTTTCCTCTTCGATTTAAGATTTCGTCTAAAATCAAAACGATTTA
Organism: Euprymna scolopes; assembly: GCF_053919585.1. Classification (NCBI taxonomy): domain Eukaryota; kingdom Metazoa; phylum Mollusca; class Cephalopoda; order Sepiida; family Sepiolidae; genus Euprymna; species Euprymna scolopes. Next base: position 24,966,695 of record NC_136526.1, on the reverse strand, counting down.
ATCAATCTTGATCAAAAATGGAATGAGGATCCTAGATAGAAGATTCAATATTATTATACTTTGAATTTAAGGGCACATAAAACTTATGGAAAACTGTTCAAATTATAAACGTTTTGTGATTGATATTATTTCAGATTGGTTACTATAGATTAATTTTGTTAAAGAGTACAGTTACTATAGATTGATTTTGTTAAAGGGTATAGTTACTATAGTATTGTAGTAGACGAGGAATGATGTAGTGGACGAGAAATGATGTAGTGGACGAGGAATGATGCAGTGGACGAGGAATGATATAGTAGACGAGGAATGATGTAGTGAACGAGGAATGATGTAGTGAACGAGAACGATGTAGTGGACGGTGAATGATGTAGTGGACTAGGAATGATATAGTGAATGAGGAACGATGTAGTGGACGAGGAATGATGTAGTGGACGAGGAATGATGTAGTGAATGAGGAATGATGTAGTGGACGAGGAATGATGTAGTGAATGAGGAACGATGTAGTGGACGAGGAATGATGTAGTGAACGAGGAATGATGTAGTGAACGACGAATGATGTAGTGAACGACGAATGATGTAGTGAATGAGGAACGATGTAATAGACGAGGAATTATGTAGTGGACGAGGACTGATGTAGTGGACGAGGACTGATGTAGTGGACGAGGAATGATGTAGTGAATGAGGAACGATGTAGTGGACGAGGAATGATGTAGTGAACGAGGAATGATGTAGTGGACGAGGAATGATGTAGTGGACGAGGAATGATGTAGTGGACGAGGAATTATATAGTGGACGAGGAATGATGTAGTGAACGAGGAATGATGTAGTGGGCGAGGAATGATGTAGTGGACGAGGACTGATGTAGTGGAGGAGGAATGATGTAGTGAACGAGGAATGATGTAGTGAACGAGGAATGATGTAGTGAACGAGGAACGATGTAATAGACGAGGAATGATGTAGTGGACGAGGACTGATGTAGTGGACGAGGAATGATGTAGTGGACGAGGAATGATGTAGTGAATGAGGAACGATGTAGTGGACGAGGAATGATGTAGTGGACGAGAACTGATGTAGTGGACGAGGACTGATGTAGTGGACGAGGAATGATGTAGTGAACGAGGAATGATGTAGTGGACGAGGAATGATGTAGTGGACGAGGACTGATGTAGTGGACGAGGAATGATGTAGTGAACGAGGAATGATGTAGTGAATGAGGAATGATGTAGTGGACGAGGAATGATGTAGTGAATGAGGAACGATGTAGTGGACGAGGAATGATGTAGTGAACGAGGAATGATGTAGTGGACGAGGACTGATGTAGTGGACGAGGAATGGTGTAGTGGACGAGGAATGATGTATTGAACGAGGAATGATGTAGTGGACGAGGAATGATGTAGTGGACGAGGAATGATGTAGTGAACGAGGAATGGTGTAGTGGACGCGGAATTATGTAGTGAATGAGGAACGATGTAATAGATGAGGAATGATGTATTGAACGAGGAATGATGTAGTGTACAAGGAATGATGCAGTGGACGAGGAATGATGTAGTGGACGAGGAATGATGTAGTGGACGAGGAATGATGTAGTTGACAAGGAATGATGAAGTGGACGAGGAACGATGTAGTGGATGAGGAATGATGTAGTAGACAAGGAATGATGAAGTGGACGAGGAATGATGTAGTGGACGAGGAACAATGTAGTGAACAAGGAACGATGTAGTGAACGAGGAATTATGTAGTGAACGAGGAATGATGTAGTAGACAAGGAATTATGTAGTGAACGAGGAATGATGTAGTGGACGAGGAATGATGTAATGGACGAGGAATGATGTATTGAACGAGGAATGATGTAGTGGACGAGGAACGATGTAATGGACGAGGAATGATTTGGTGAATGCAGACAAAGGGAAGTGACAATATATGTTAATACATGATGGAAAGAAAAGGTAGATATTGGTCGGGTTAGGTTTTGTCTACTGAACAGGTTTATTTTGCAAGTATTTTCTCGTAACTGCGATGGGTTGTGCAAGTGTAAAACCGAGTAAAAATGCAGCGTAATGTAAAGGAAAGCAAAGCAAACTAGAGAAAGAGAGTATTAATATTCAAAACAACGTTTATTGTTCTACGAAAAGAAAAATTATTAGCAACAAGACAAGAAGAGAATAACTTTAGATTACTTTTCAAAAAACATGCACACTAAGTACAATATTTCGATTTAGTATATTTAAATGTAGAAGAATGCTAGAAATTGAACCGGTTGAGTCACCCATTTAACTCGCGTTAGAGTATTTCAAAAAGGAATTTGGAAGCTCAGTTGTTTTTTAAGATAAAAATCTAAAGTTGGTGTTTTTCTGTTCACTAAAACTTATCTTTCTTTCTGTCTCTCTCTTTCTAGACACAGGTGGAATAATATTACGGCTTGCGGTGATATTCTCATTTGTAAAAAAATAATAAAGAATATTATAATGGTCTATTCCAATTGTTATTGTTTTATTTTAGTTATTTACTTATTTTTGCTACTTTCGACTGTTAATAAACAGAGAAAGATAGGGGGAGAGAGAAGACGAGAGTGTGGGTGAAAGAAAGAGGGGGAGTGAGGGAGGGGCAGAATGGATAATAATAATAGATGACATATAGAATAAAAGCCGAGGTCGAACAAGATAAAATTAGGGAGGGTAAAAGTGATAGATATAAAGTTAATAAATATTAATCACTTGATAAGTAATTAAAAGTTCCATTTTTATTGTTCTTATGATAATAAGTGCATTACAAATGGAAGTGGTTTTCCCCGAACATAACTCAACCCCAAAGCCAAGGAATATTTAGCATGTATTTTGTGTGCTTTAAATATACAGAAAAAAAACTTACGTTGATTGTAAATCGTAAAAGAACAAATCAGATTTACGCTTATTTTATTTCATCATTTGAATGAAACATTAACATTTAGAAACACATTTGTGTTGCATGGAAATTTATTTTCACACACTAGATTAGATAATTCCCTTCAATGGCCGCCTCCATCTCCAATTCTGAAAGAATATCAATTGTCGTTTTCAATTTGTTCGTTTTTGTTTCATGTTCTACGAGCAACATCAATTAAAGGTCACGTTGAGTGAAAAACAAATGAATAGTGAATAACGGTTAATTAAAGGACTAATCCCCAGGGTGGCTAACTGGAAGAACATCGGGCAACTGGATTGACCTGCCCCCTGATAAAACGGACAGTAATTCTAAGAACGTTAAAACCCATCAAGCGTACGTGAAAAAGCTGGAATTGACGAAAAGCATAAGGCGAGCTATAAAAAAAGATGCAATCAGAGAATATAAAAATATTTCAGTTAATTTTTGAAAAAAAAAAAGACATTCATGAAGAAATGCTGATTTTGTAGAAGGTATTAGCGAGAATCTGTTTGACTTAAGTTTATTTTATAGATACATTGTTGACTTAAGTTTATTTTATAGATACATTGTTGACTTAAATTTATTTTATAGATACATTGTTGACTTAACTTTATTTTATAGATACATTGTTGACTTAAATTCATTTTATAGATACATTGTTGACTTAAATTTATTTTATAGATACATTGTTGACTTAAGTTTATTTTATAGATACATTGTTGACTTAAATTTATTTTATAGATACATTGTTGACTTAAATTTATTTTATAGATACATTGTTGACTTAAATTTATTTTATAGATACATTGTTGACTTAAGTTTATTTTATAGATACATTGTTGACTTAAATTTATTTTATAGATACATTGTTGACTTAAATTCATTTTATAGATACATTGTTGACTTAAATTTATTTTATAGATACATTGTTGACTTAAGTTTATTTTATAGATACATTGTTGACTTAAATTTATTTTATAGATACATTGTTGACTTAACTTTATTTTATAGATACATTGTTGACTTAAATTCATTTTATAGATACATTGTTGACTTAAATTTATTTTATAGATACATTGTTGACTTAAGTTTATTTTATAGATACATTGTTGACTTAAATTTATTTTATAGATACATTGTTGACTTAAATTCATTTTATAGATACATTGTTGACTTAAATTTATTTTATAGATACATTGTTGACTTAAGTTTATTTTATAGATACATTGTTGACTTAAATTTATTATATAGATACATTGTTGACTTAAGTTTATTTTATGGATACATTGTTGACTTAAATTTATTTTATAGATACATTGTTGACTTAACTTTATTTTATAGATACATTGTTGACTTAAGTTTATTTTATAGATACATTGTTGACTTAAATTTATTTTATAGATGCATTGTTGACTTAACTTTATTTTATAGATACATTGTTGACTTAAATTTATTTTATAGATACATTGTTGACTTAAGTTATTTTATAGATACATTGTTGACTTAAGTTTATTTTATAGATACATTGTTGACTTAAGTTTATTTTATAGATAAATTGTTGACTTAAGTTTATTTTATAGATACATTGTTGACTTAAATTTATTTTATAGATGCATTGTTGACTTAAATTTATTTTATAGATACATTGTTGACTTAACTTTATTTTATAGATACATTGTTGACTTAAGTTTATTTTATAGATACATTGTTGACTTAAATTTATTTTATAGATGCATTGTTGACTTAAATTTATTTTATAGATACATTGTTGACTTAAATTTATTTTATAGATACATTGTTGACTTAAGTTATTTTATAGATACATTGTTGACTTAAGTTTATTTTATAGATACATTGTTGACTTAAGTTTATTTTATAGATACATTGTTGACTTAAGTTTATTTTATAGATACATTGTTGACTTAAATTCATTTTATAGATACATTGTTGACTTAAATTCATTTTATAGATACATTGTTGACTTAAATTTATTATATAGATACATTGTTGACTTAAATTTATTTTATAGATAAATTGTTGACTTAAGTTTGTTTTATAGATACATTGTTGACTTAAGTTTATTTTATAGATACATTGTTGACTTAAATTCATTTTATAGATACATTGTTGACTTAAATTAATTTTATAGATACATTGTTGACTTAAATTCATTTTATAGATACATTGTTGACTTAAATTCATTTTATAGATACATTGTTGACTTAAATTTATTTTATAGATACATTGTTGACTTAAATTTATTTTATAGATGCATTGTTGACTTAAATTCATTTTATAGATACATTGTTGACTTAAATTTATTTTATAGATACATTGTTGACTTAAATTCATTTTATAGATACATTGTTGACTTAAATTCATTTTATAGATACATTGTTGACTTAAATTTATTTTATAGATACATTGTTGACTTAAATTTATTTTATAGATGCATTGTTGACTTAAGTTTATTTTATAGATACATTGTTGACTTAAGTTTATTTTATAGATACATTGTTGACTTAAGTTTATTTTATAGATACATTGTTGACTTAAATTTATTTTATAGATACATTGTTGACTTAAGTTTATTTTATAGATACATTGTTGACTTAAGTTTGTTTTAGAGATACATTGTTGACTTAAATTTATTTTATAGATGCATTGTTGACTTAAATTTATTTTATAGATACATTGTTGACTTAAATTTATTTTATAGATACATTGTTGACTTAAATTTATTTTATAGATACATTGTTGACTTAAGTTTATTTTATAGATACATTGTTGACTTAAGTTTGTTTTATAGATACATTGTTGACTTAAATTTATTTTATAGATGCATTGTTGACTTAAATTCATTTTATAGATACATTGTTGACTTAAATTTATTATATAGATACATTGTTGACTTAAATTTATTTTATAGATGCATTGTTGACTTAGATTTATTTTATTGATACATTGTAGACTTAAATTCATTTTATAGATACATTGTTGACTTAACTTTATTTTATAGATACATTGTTGACTTAAATTTATTTTATAGATACATTGTTGACTTAAATTAATTTTATAGATACATTGTTGACTTAAATTCATTTTATAGATACATTGTTGACTTAAATTCATTTTATAGATACATTGTTGACTTAAATTTATTTTATAGATACATTGTTGACTTAAATTTATTTTATAGATGCATTGTTGACTTAAATTCATTTTATAGATACATTGTTGACTTAAATTTATTTTATAGATACATTGTTGACTTAAATTCATTTTATAGATACATTGTTGACTTAAATTCATTTTATAGATACATTGTTGACTTAAATTTATTTTATAGATACATTGTTGACTTAAATTTATTTTATAGATGCATTGTTGACTTAAGTTTATTTTATAGATACATTGTTGACTTAAGTTTATTTTATAGATACATTGTTGACTTAAGTTTATTTTATAGATACATTGTTGACTTAAATTTATTTTATAGATACATTGTTGACTTAAGTTTATTTTATAGATACATTGTTGACTTAAGTTTGTTTTAGAGATACATTGTTGACTTAAATTTATTTTATAGATGCATTGTTGACTTAAATTTATTTTATAGATACATTGTTGACTTAAATTTATTTTATAGATACATTGTTGACTTAAATTTATTTTATAGATACATTGTTGACTTAAGTTTATTTTATAGATACATTGTTGACTTAAGTTTGTTTTATAGATACATTGTTGACTTAAATTTATTTTATAGATGCATTGTTGACTTAAATTCATTTTATAGATACATTGTTGACTTAAGTTTGTTTTAGAGATACATTGTTGACTTAAGTTTATTTTATAGATACATTGTTGACTTAAATTTATTTTATAGATACATTGTTGACTTAAATTTATTTTATAGATACATTGTTGACTTAAGTTTATTTTATAGATACATTGTTGACTTAAATTCATTTTATAGATAACTTGTTGACTTAAATTCATTTTATAGATACATTGTTGACTTAAATTTATTATATAGATACATTGTTGACTTAAATTTATTTTATAGATGCATTGTTGACTTAGATTTATTTTATTGATACATTGTTGACTTAAATTCATTTTATAGATACATTGTTGACTTAACTTTATTTTATAGATACATTGTTGACTTAAATTTATTTTATAGATACATTGTTGACTTAAATTCATTTTATAGATACATTGTTGACTTAAATTCATTTTATAGATACATTGTTGACTTAAATTTATTTTATAGATACATTGTTGACTTAAATTTATTTTATAGATACATTGTTGACTTAAATTTATTTTATAGATGCATTGTTGACTTAAGTTTATTTTATAGATACATTGTTGACTTAAGTTTATTTTATAGATACATTGTTGACTTAAGTTTATTTTATAGATACATTGTTGACTTAAATTTATTTTATAGATACATTGTTGACTTAAGTTTATTTTATAGATACATTGTTGACTTAAGTTTGTTTTATAGATACATTGTTGACTTAAATTTATTTTATAGATACATTGTTGACTTAAGTTTATTTTATAGATACATTGTTGACTTAAGTTTATTTTATAGATACATTGTTGACTTAAGTTTATTTTATAGATACATTGTTGACTTAAATTTATTTTATAGATACATTGTTGACTTAAGTTTATTTTATAGATACATTGTTGACTTAAGTTTATTTTATAGATACATTGTTGACTTAAGTTTATTTTATAGATACATTGTTGACTTAAGTTTATTTTATAGATACATTGTTGACTTAAATTTATTTTATAGATGCATTGTTGACTTAAATTTATTTTATAGATACATTGTTGACTTAAATTTATTTTATAGATACATTGTTGACTTAAGTTTATTTTATAGATACATTGTTGACTTAAGTTTATTTTATAGATACATTGTTGACTTAAGTTTATTTTATAGATACATTGTTGACTTAAGTTTATTTTATAGATACATTGTTGACTTAAATTTATTTTATAGATACATTGTTGACTTAAATTCATTTTATAGATACATTGTTGACTTAAATTTATTATATAGATACATTGTTGACTTAAATTTATTTTATAGATACATTGTTGACTTAAATTTATTTTATAGATACATTGTTGACTTAAGTTTATTTTATAGATACATTGTTGACTTTAATTTATTTTATAGATGCATTGTTGACTTAAATTTATTTTATTGATACATTGTTGACTTAAATTCATTTTATAGATACATTGTTGACTTAAGTTTATTTTATAGATACATTGTTGACTTAAGTTTATTTTATAGATACATTGTTGACTTAAATTCATTTTATAGATACATTGTTGACTTAAATTCATTTTATAGATACATTGTTGACTTAAATTTATTTTATAGATACATTGTTGACTTAAATTTATTTTATAGATGCATTGTTGACTAAAGTTTATTTTATAGATACATTGTTGACTTAAGTTTATTTTATAGATACATTGTTGACTTAAGTTTATTTTATAGATACATTGTTGACTTAAATTTATTTTATAGATACATTGTTGACTTAAGTTTATTTTATAGATACATTGTTGACTTAAGTTTGTTTTATAGATACATTGTTGACTTAAATTTATTTTATAGATGCATTGTTGACTTAAATTTATTTTATAGATACATTATTGACTTAAATTTATTTTATAGATACATTGTTGACTTAAATTTATGTTATAGATACATTGTTGACTTAAGTTTATTTTATAGATACATTGTTGACTTAAGTTTATTTTATAGATACATTGTTGACTTAAATTTATTTTATAGATACATTGTTGACTTAAATTTATTTTATAGATACATTGTTGACTTAAGTTTATTTTATAGATACATTGTTGACTTAGATTTATTTTATAGATACATTGTTGACTTAAGTTTATTTTATAGATACATTGTTGACTTAAGTTTATTTTATAGATACATTGTTGACTTAAGTTTATTTTATAGATACATTGTTGACTTAAGTTTATTTTATAGATACATTGGTGACTTAAGTTTATTTTATAGATACATTGTTGACTTAAGTTTATTTTATAGATACATTGTTGACTTAAATTCATTTTATAGATACATTGTTGACTTAAATTTATTTTATAGATACATTGTTGACTTAAATTTATTTTATAGATACATTGTTGACTTAAGTTTATTTTATAGATACATTGTTGACTTAAGTTTATTTTATAGATACATTGTTGACTTAAGTTTATTTTATAGATACATTGTTGACTTAAGTTTATTTTATAGATACATTGTTGACTTAAATTCATTTTATAGATACATTGTTGACTTAAATTTATTTTATAGATACATTGTTGACTTAAGTTTATTTTATAGATACATTGTTGACTTAAGTTTATTTTATGGATACATTGTTGACTTAAATTTATTTTATAGATACATTGTTGACTTAAGTTTATTTTATAGATACATTGTTTACTTAAATTTATTTTATAGATACATTGTTGACTTAAATTTATTTTATAGATACATTGTTGACTTAAATTTATTTTATAGATACATTGTTGACTTAAATTTATTTTATAGATACATTGTTGACTTAAGTTTATTTTATAGATACATTGTTGACTTAAATTTATTTTATAGATACATTGTTGACTTAAATTTATTTTATAGATACATTGTTGACTTAAGTTATTAGAGTATGTCAATATTTACATTTAGCTTTCATAAAAAGTATATGAGAGAGAAAATTTAAAAGAGAGAAAGAGAGGGTGTCTCGCGTGTGCGTGCGAATTGAAATGATAGGTACGGTCTAATAATTTTATTCAATAGTATATTATGTGTGCATGGTTCATATCTCTCCTCTTCTTCCTCTCTCTATCTTTTTCTGTTCCTCTCTTTCCGTCTCACTTTCTCAATAATTGTTCAAAAGCCTTTGCCATAATTTTCCAAGATTAAATTGTATACATAAATTTCTAAGCTTCAATTGTATACATAGATTTCTAAGATTAAATTGTATACATAAATTTCTAAGCTTAAATTGTATACTTAAATTTCTAAGATTAAATTGTATACATAAATTTCTAAGAGTTAATTGTATACATAAATTTCTAAGATTAAATTGTATACATAAATTTCCAAGATTAAATTGTATACATAAATTTCTAAGCTTAAATTGTATACATAAATTTCTAAGCTTAAATTGTATACATAAATTTCTAAGATTAAATTGTATACATAAATTTCTAAGATTAAATGGTATACATAAATTTCTAAGATTAAATTGTATACATAAATTTCCAAGATTAAATTGTATACATAAATTTCTAAGATTAAATGGTATACATAAATTTCTAAGATTAAATTGTATACATACATTTCTAAGATTAAATTGTATACATAGATTTCTAAGATTAAATTGTATACATAAATTTCCAAGATTAAATTGTATACATAAATTTCTAAGATTAAATTGTATACATAAATTTCTAAGATTAAATTGTATACATAAATTTCCAAGATTAAATTGTATACATAAATTTACATTAAATGAAATACTACTTTAACATAATTAGAAATTTTGGGCAGACAGACATGCACACACAGACATGCATACACACACATATATGTAACATCACAGATGTGGATGTGTGTGTGTTTACGCTTTTTCTCATTAATTGATCGAGAACAAAGGTAAATATGTAAAAATATGTGAATATGTAGAAAAAAAACAAAAAACAAAAGAACAAAACAAAAAAGGAAGACAAGGACTGTACAATAACAGCCAGTTAGTATAGTTTTGCTTCTTCAAGTTAAAACCACACAGAATCGTCATAATGTGTATGAAACATCTTTCGGTGGATTATCTCTCTCTCTCTCTCTCTCTCTCTCTCTATATATATATATATATATATATATATATATATATATATATATAATTCATTATCATTGCATTATAATCACTGTTAAATTTGTTGTTTAGGTCAGCAAACTGTAGGTCGTCGCCATTGCGGTGCCTGCATTTGTGTTTGATGACTTTGAGATCAATTACGAAAATTAACGAGAAAAACGACTTAAGTTTTTGGCAATGTCCCTGGAGAGTTTGTTCATTACTTCTGCTAAACCTACTTTCCATCACGCAAGCTAGTCCTAATGGGTTTCAGTGAAATATAATTTCTTATGAAATATATATATATATATATATATATATATATATATATATATATATATATATATAAATATATATATATAGTTGGCGAAAATCAACATATAAGAGTACATAAAGTATTTTATATTTTATATGTTACATACTGATATCCGTTGATGATGCGATAACGAGTTTATAGTGACGCAACGGTGGCGCAATCACAAACTGCATTTCGTTTACATATGAATTGCTAGCAGTATCAGAATTTGGGGGGAATTTTCAGCCGAGTCGCCATTTTGAATAGACACCTATCTTTCTATCAGATTATAACAATATGAAAACGTAATTTAAACCCGTAAATTTTATTTCAATAAAACGAGCAAAGACCAAATTTTAATATCATAAAAGCTTTAATAGAGAAATAAACAATTTTATTTATTTTTCCTTCGATTTCTTCACTTAACATTACACGGATTGTCCAACAATAACATTACTTGAATCTTACGATATTTATTTTAACGGCAAAATATACAACTTACCTGGTTAATGAGTAAGATATGCTTTCTTTTAATCTTCCTGTATGAGAATTTATTCATATTTATGTATTATAATCCATGTATTTTTAAATGGAAGGATTTTTCCAACACATATCGCGACAACGCGTGGCTTTCAAGAAAGTTGTAAAGACACCGGATGTTAAGATTATCACTTTCTTATCTACGGAAGCCTATAAGTGTAAAAAAAACACTAATTAGTAATCTCGATATTGGATTATATTCCTTCAAATTTTCCACTTTTAAAGGTTTTCGGAGGCGCTGAAAACGGAAATAACCATTTATATATACGGCAAACGAAACTAGTAGTTTCCAAGATAAAAATTTTTACAAATGGTCACAAAGTGAGGGGTCACTTTTCTATAATGATGTGACGTCAAATGGGCACCTACTTTATGGCCACATTGCAATGAACAGATTTGGCCGTAATTTTAAAGGAATTTTCGAGGGTGGCTTCATATTGACCCTATATGAATAAAGGGAGATAACATCGTCCTTTTTTTTAATGTTGGCGCCTTTACGCTATCGTACATGAAAACTGGGATTTTTTATTTTTGGATTTACACGGATTACGAATGACGAAGATATGAAATGTAAATTTTTTTTTTTAATATCTTAAAGAAATACCTGAATTTTTTATTTATTATACTATAAATCTGCATTATATGGTATCGTCTTTTTTTTATATCGAAAAAAAAGGAAACCAGGAATTAAATATAAAAATATACACTGACCGAAAAATATTGACTGGAAAATTCTAAACAAAAATTAAGCTTCCACGTAAAAAAAAACAACAAAAAAAACACGTGGTTATCGAAAAAAGAAGGATTTACATTTTGGACTTTACCGGTAAATTTACAGATAAGTGATATTTTTTTGTTGTTTTAAATTTGAGTATTTTATTTATTGATGTTTTATCTTCAATTTGTGATATATAAAACGTGTCGACCAAAATTAATTATTAAAATTCTCATAGACATTTCAAAATGGGGGGAGGTGAATTTATAAAACAACGTTTGTCTAAAATATTATATTCAGTTTATCGGAAAGAGCATAAAATTTTACATTCACCCTGAAAAAAACGTAACAATTAAACGAATAGGAAAATTTTGATAGATTTTTAAAGTTTAAAAATTGAAAAATATTCATCTCATAAAAATCAATTGATTTCACTACGTAACAAAATGGCTCCCTGAGCGCACGCACGCACTTTGTAAACACTGTTTTTTAAACAATGAAAAATAATATTTCTATTATTTTTTAAACAACTTAAATAGTTTATTTTGGAAGCATATTCTATAAAGAAAATAAATAACCCACTTTAGAAAGAGAAATTACGAGTTTTCTATATTTTATTCGCAGTTTTCTGTTAGGGGTGTCAAAAATTCCCCCAAAATTCTGATACTGCTAATGAATTGCTTGTTTAGTTTTGCTATAAGTTTGTTTCTAACGAATTTTTAATATTCTCTCTCTCCATTCATACTTCCCCCCTCTCTTATTGTGTTCTCATTTAACAAAATCGAGATCGCAATCCAGTGGGTATTGTTCTCTCCCCACCCGCCCTTTTCTCAAAGAGACGTTGCCAATCTTTATCAATTCTGCTGTTATTTGATTATGATAGATGTTCCACTGAGCTTCCCCCTTCTCCCAAAACAATTACAGCAAAACGTCGTATAACGACAACTTTTATCTCCGAATGGGCTGTGAGCCTTGATAAAGCAATAACTCATTAGTAAAAACAACAGATACTTATGTTCTTTCAGGGCAAAAACTCTTGATCTGAATCTGTAAAATGACGAATAAAAATTTTTATCAGAAAACGTCTTCATGGAGGAGCAAACTGTAGGTGAAGCGGTTGGCACACGTGTTCCTCGTAACTTATGCCAGTAACGTTCTCCTGTCCGGAAGATTCGTCAGATTCTCCTGCCCTCTCATCAGAACTGTGGATAGGGAAGGGAAACCAATAGAGGCACTGCTATTTGATTCTCTCCAAAACATTTTCTGAGATAGCCAGCGCTCTATTATTGCAATTCCATCCTGTAACGCGGACGATTAGGTGTGAAAAAAGAAAAAAAAAGAAGCTGTCCTAGATTTATTCGTTTTTATTAGTGATGAAGAAAACGAATAGGCAAGCAGAATTGAGTCTATGATATGAATCAAACGTCAGGTTAAGGCGTTTAGTAATATTGATTCCTTTGTAAACAGTAACAGAAATATAGCGAACTGAAAAATACACACGTGTGATGTTGTCATCTATTCAATGTAGCCGATTTCAGCCTCAATCACCGCCTCGATGTGGCACTGAAGCCAAGCCTGGGTCTTTTTGAACTTGTGGTCCGGCACCAAGTCCTGATGCCACACTCAGAGTCTGCCAGCGGCCAGCTTATTGCTCAAGGGCATCACCACACTCTTGAACACATCCAGGTAAACTTTGGTGTTGACTTTCAAGCCGACTTCGAAGATTAGGGGGGGGGTAGCATACTGTGGCCCTCATTTGAAACCACACCAAAAACCATAACTGTCACCGGACATTGTGTTTTCCTCGCCCTGAACACGCTCTCAAGCGTTGAACCGTCCGGAACTTGTTAAACTTTGTGACATATTTTTATTCTATGGTGGTCAGACCTCATAATTTTATTATACCGCATTTCATCAAACTAAAACATACTTATCAAAGTATTCTTATGCCCATCTATATCAAAAACTCTTTTACAAGTTTTTATTTTTATTTTTTATTTCCATACTTTGGGGGACAGGTGCGTATACAGACCCCACAAATTTAATAAACCACCACTGCTCAAAATGAAAAATACCTATTTTGATTCTCGATACTTCTTTTATCATTGTATGCGGTCAGTTTTCTATTATAGTCAACCATATAGGAGCCTATTCGTGTACAAACAAACGACAGCTTTATTATATAGATATACTAGCATTTCAGCCCGGCGTTGTCCGGCTGTTTTGAGGTGTATGTTGAGCAAAAAAAAAAAAAAAGCGGTAAATTTTTTTAACTTTGACCCCTATTATGACCCCCTTAACATTTATTGTTTAGGGCTCAAAACAAGTTAGATCCATGTCCAAGGAACCTATATCTAAAATTTCAAGTGTTTAGACCCAAAATTGTCGGAGGAGTTTGGTAAAGTTCTCAAAGGTCAAATCGTTGAACTTTGACCTCTTAACAGCCAAATTCCTGGCCGATAACCGATCACAAAGATTTCCCCAAATCTCAGTACCCTGTATATCAAATTTCGAGTCTGTAGACTTAAAATTGACAGAGTTATTGCGTAGGGAAATGTACACATACGTACACACAGACACAGACACACACCTTCACTTATAAATAACTATATATCATTATATAAATAACAATAAATCATTATATAAATGACTATATATCATTATATAAATAACAATAAATCATTATATAAATGACTATATATCATTATATAAATAACAATAAATCATTATATAAATGACTATATATCATTATATAAATAACAATAAATCATTATATAAATAACTATATATCATTATATAAATAACAATAAATCATTATATAAATAACTATATATCATTATATAAATAACAATAAATCGTTATATAAATGACTATATATCATTATATAAATAACAATAAATCATTATATAAATGACTATATATCATTATATAAATAACAATAAATCATTATATAAATGACTATATATCATTATATAAATGACTATATATCATTTTATAAATAACTATATATCATTATATAAATAATTATATATGATTATATCAATAACTATATATCATTATATAAATGACTATGTATCATTATATAAATATCATTTTATATATAACTATATTACATTATATAAATAACTATATATCATTATATAAATGACTATATATCATTATATAAATGACTGTATATCATTATATAAATATCAGTTTATATATAACTATATATCATTATTAACTATAATAACTATAAATAATATAAATATAACTATAATAATGATTTAAGTGATAAATAATAATTTAGTAAAGCGATATGCATATATTTCATTGTTTTAATATGTAGTTATAATATTACAAGCAGTCTAGATAGGCGCTTGAATAGCCGTATATTAATTGTCGATTGTTTGCTGTAATCGTTGAATGGCCGGAGACCACAGATAAGTTGGATTGCAGCCATTTTGATTCGAGGTTGCTAATATTACAGCGATTATGTTGATAAACTAGTGACCTTATTAAAGTTCTATCCTTCAAAGTACAATAGGAAAGGATCCTTAAGACGTGTGTCTACAAAGGTGCGGCTGTTATAGTAAACGGCATTGTCTTCTAACCCTCTTGACTTCTTAATTCCACTCACATCATGAGACGCTCATTCATTCATTTTCTTCGCTTATTCATTCAGACTTTCAAATAGCTTGTCTTAAATAAGAAACCTTTAACCGCTTTCTAGTATGAAAACCAAAATGACCGACTACTTATTTGTATTCGGACATTTAATCGTGTTACGGGGATTGGTTGTTTTTTATTTCGAGCTGATTAAAGCACAACAGATGTGACCTTCAGAAAACGAGGCTGAACAACCTTGACACGTTTGCATACTCCTTTTTTAGCAGTATTATTTTTTCTTGGTTCTCTTACCCCACTTCCCAACCCTAGCAATTCTCCAGCCCTTGATATAATCTTAAACTGCATTCAATTTGGAAGCTTTAGGGGATTGTAGACTCATTCCTTAGTTACGGTTACGTCAAAAAAAAAAAAGTTCCAACCAGAACAAAGTATATATTTTTTCACCAAATAAAATGACAAATGAGAAGCAACCATTGATTTTTAGGAGGAAAATTATCGATGACAAAAATTGTGACAAAGACTGACTTTATTTCATAAAATGTTTAAATTTGAAATTATCGATTTGACTTGTGGACGAGCCAAATGTTGGTGGAGACTTTTTACTTTCATTACAACTTTTTTTTTCATTACAACTGTAATCAGGGCGAGATATGTGCCGTCTGTCCTTTAAACTGTACGCTTGCAATGGCACTCATACTTTAAAGAAGTGAGATACGTTACTACTACGAGGTGAAAGTGCCACCTAATCTATGTCACTTAGTTAGGTCATCCCGTACTAAAAATATTTTTTTTGCTTTAGTTTTTCTTATAAAGTAATTGCCGAAATAAAAGTGTCATTCGGATCGTTAAATTTCTTTCTGTTTTCTCTTTCAGTATCACCCCGCCCGCCAGATAACACATTCAACATTTAAAATAAACGTCCTCACGTCAAGAACAATTTCGTTCAAAACAGGGGAAGCTTTTTAGAGAGGTACTGAAAAATAAACTAACAAAATTACGTTAATATTATAATATTATAATATTATAATATTATAATATGCCGAAGTTCTTTTATTACAATTTCCACTATTTTATTACAATTTCCACTATTTTTTTGCCCCACACTAATTATTATTATTATTATTATTATTATTATTATTATTATTATTATTATTATTATTATTATTATTAATATCTCGCCAGGAATTTTCACACCGGTCATGAAAGATCTCTCTGTGGTGTTCCCTGAAGTATGACTGGCAGAAAGTCTCCCTAGATTTCTAGGTCTATAGAATTAATTTGCGTTATCTCAACAGCCATTTACCATTGATTTATCGTTGGTAGCGACCATTGATTTTCACTGAAATTTAAATAGCAAGAAGTCTTTAGAAGATCCTCTTCACATTCACCCAATGGAGATCCTGTTATTGCTTCCTCTCCTCGTCTTTCCACCTACCTTGACCCTCCTCGATTATTCGGTGTGCCATCAGTTGATACCGTCAGTTTTTTGATGCGGGGGGGGGAGGGGAGTTACAATTGTGCTGTTTCAGCGTTGGTTGCTGTTATTATTACTATTATTTTTTATTTATTTTTTATTTTTATTATTACTATTATCTTTTATGTTATTATATGTTATTATATGTTATTATTTTTTTATGTTATTATACTATTACTATTATTTTTTTAATTTATTTTTTATTTATTTTTCATTTTTTATTATTATGTTATTATATTATTACTATTATTTTTATGTTATTATATTATTACTATTATTTTTTATGTTATTATATTATTACTATTATTTTTTAATTTATTTTTTATTTCTATTACTATGCTATTATATTATTACTATTATTTTTTTATTTATTTTTTATTATTATGCTATTATATTATTAATATTATTTTTTTATTTATTTTTTATTATTATGTTATTATATTATTACTATTATTTTTTATTTATTTTTTATTATTATGTTATTATATTATTACTATTATTTTTTATTTATTTTTTATTATTATGTTATTATATTATTACTATTATTTTTTTATTTATTTTTTATTTTTTATTATTATGCTATTATATTATTACTATTATTTTTTAATTTATTTTTTATTTTTTATTATTATGTTATTATATTATTAATATTATTTTTTATTTATTTTTTATTTTTTATTATTATGTTATTATATTATTACTATTATTTTTTATTTATTTTTTATTATTATGTTATTATATTATTACTATTATTTTTTTATTTATTTTTTATTTTTTATTATTATGCTATTATATTATTACTATTATTTTTTAATTTATTTTTTATTTTTTATTATTATGTTATTATATTATTACTATTATTTTTTATTTATTTTTTATTTTTTATTATTATGTTATTATATCATTACTATTATTTTTTATTTATTTTTTATTTTTTATTATTATGCTATTATATTATTAATATTATTTTTTTATTTATTTTTTATTTTTTATTATTATGCTATTATATTATTACTATTATTTTTTTATTTATTTTTTATTTTTATGAAAAATAAATTCTTGCGTTTTTTATTTACTACTGAAAACCATAACTTTAGTAAAGGTATTTTTGTTAAAACAAAATAATACATTTCTACTCAGATTTAAATAAAAAATAATTCGTTCATTATATTCCGCGATCATGATTTGATAAATGCTGAAAATTTTCAATAATCGATTTTCCATGTTTACCGAAGACATTCCGATACAAAACTTGTCCAAGAACACATAAGGTACATTTTTGTGAAATTCTAAAAAATCGTATCAGCCGTTTCGTAGTCCAAAATATTTGTTTAAATAAATGGACTAATGTTTTAACTAACTAGAGTCTCAGATTCGGATTTATATTGCTTGTCTAACTTTCACTTCAAACCTGAAATGAAAGATTTACATTCAATGAAAGTGCCTCATTTATGAGGCCATCTTCTACCGGTAATGAGCAAGATACGTCCTAAGATGGAGTACTACTGCTGTCATATCTAGCGAGGCGGCGCTGCTCAAAGTACCTTCTTTATCTTGGCAGTAAACAATATCGACTTCGCAATCTAATGTAAGATTATCTCTCGTCCCTTCGGCCTCTTTCACTCAGAAAAAAACGCTGCTGGTACTTCTCTGTTGTATAGTTATGTGTATGATAAACATTTACAACTCGTTTAGTTATGACGACAGCAAAGGAATTTCCTTCTCTCTTTCACTCTCTTTCATTCTTTCACTCTCTTTCATTCTTTCACTCTCTTCCAAGCCAAATTCGCAGCTGTTTACAATCTGCAAGTTTAATAGAATCAAGTATTTATTCTTGGATAATCGATTCCTATTAATAACCTTCTGTCCTTTCTAACAATTGTTTCTGCTGCTCCCATAATAACAATCATCATCCAACTGACGATTTCTGTAATCGAGTGAACCTCAAATCTTGATTAGTATTACCCGATATAATCAGATTTTCTTACAAAGCCAACGATAGAAACGAATGTTTGTTGGTTATCCATTTGTTTTTTGTTTTGTTTTTTTTGAAAGGGTATTTGGACCTGGGGTGCACGTTCGATTTGTTTTTAGCCAGCAAAACTTGTATGGAGTAAAACTTGAAAACAACTTGTTGCCAAGGAGTAAAAAATTGAAAACAAAAAAAAATATGACCTTGACTGGAGCAATTTAGTAAACCTGTTTGCATATACGAATCTATACTGAAAGGTTAACCATATAATTAAAACAACGTTATTGTTTAATTATTTATATGCGCATGGGCGTGGCTCAGAGGCCAAGAATTGTAGCTGGAAGAGTTTTGGTTGCGATTCTATTTCTGCATTCTTTGTAACCATCTGAGCTATGTCCATATGCATATAAAAGTTTTAAAAAGAATGTTCTTAAACCGATGAATGTATATTTGTTCGTGTGTAGAATTAACATGTAAAGTCGACTTACGCCTGCCAAGTTCCGATTTCGTCAATTTTGACCCTTTAGCAGTTATTTTTACAAAATCGCATTTGTTACACCCAAATGCCATATATATCAAGTTTTTAATTATAGACTAAAACCTGGCAGCCTAGTTTGGTAGAAACCGTTTCTCATATAGATAGACAAGGTCACTTTAATATTATATATATATATATATATATATATGTGTGTGTGTGTGTGTGTGTGTGTGTGTGTGTGTGTGTGTGTGTGTATATAGTGGGGTGATAAGTAGTTAAATGGATTCATCCTAATCTTATAAATACAAGACTGATAAATTAAAAAATGTATCCATTTTAAATGTGGAAATTGATGAATCGCACAGGTAAGAAATTCATTTTTATACTATGAAAAGGTTAGTAATTGCAATTAAGAATAGGAAATTGGATCAAATGTTTGAAACATGTCTTCTTCCTAACTGCTGGGGAGTCATGATGTAATATACTGTTTGGTTTTTTAAATCCCCGAAAAATAAAGTTATTGGTACTATAGTAAATTTGAGAGCGAGTTGATGCAGTGATTGCAGGTGATTAAATGACTTACTGACTAGATGGTTTTCTAATGAATGATAAAACATATTTTTTTATATAGTTTTAAAGGTTAAAAACTTCAAAGACTATATATATATATATATATATATATATATATATATATATATATATATATATATATATATATCACCACGTAAATAGAAACACGAACGAAGAAAGTTTACGTGGTTCCTACATGCAGTTTGTTATAAAATATGGTTTTATAATCATAAAGTTTCTCCCACGAGGTGCACGCTGTTCCTTGCGAAATGTTGCAGACGAAAGTAAATACGGGAATGGTTTAATTTTAAAGCAAAATTATGAGCAAAAGGACGGTACTTCATCATGGGATTTAAATTTATATGAAGTTTGCGTATTTTTATTTTTATGGTTGCATAGATTTTAAAATATTTTTATTTTTATAGTTGCATAGATTTTAAAATATTTTTATTTTTATAGTTGCATAGATTTTAAAATATTTTTATTTTTATAGTTGCATAGATTTTAAAATATTTTTATTTTTATAGTTGCATAGATTAAAAAAAAATTATTTATAGTTGCATGGATTTAAAAAACATTTTTATAGTTGCATAGATTTTAAAATATTTTTATTTTTATAGTTGCATAGATTTTAAAATATTTTTATAGTTGCATAGATTTTAAAATATTTTTATTTTTATAGTTGCATAGATTTTAAAATATTTTTATTTTTATAGTTGCATAGATTTTAAAATATTTTTATTTTTATAGTTGCATAGATTTTTAAATATT
Organism: Euprymna scolopes; assembly: GCF_053919585.1. Classification (NCBI taxonomy): domain Eukaryota; kingdom Metazoa; phylum Mollusca; class Cephalopoda; order Sepiida; family Sepiolidae; genus Euprymna; species Euprymna scolopes. The sequence goes on along the minus strand of NC_136526.1, from coordinate 24,945,445 downwards.
TTTATTTTTATAGTTGCATAGATTTTAAAATATTTTTATTTTTATAGTTGCATAGATTAAAAAAAATTATTTATAGTTGCATGGATTTAAAAAACATTTTTATAGTTGCATAGATTTTAAAATATTTTTATTTTTATAGTTGCATAGATTTTAAAATATTTTTATTTTTATAGTTGCATAGATTTTTAAATATTTTTATTTTTATAGTTGCATAGATTTTAAAATATTTTTATTTTTATAGTTGCATAGATTTTAAAATATTTTTATTTTTATAGTTGCATAGATTTTTAAATATTTTTATTTTTATAGTTGCATAGATTTTTAAATATTTTTATTTTTATAGTTGCATAGATTTTAAAATATTTTTATTTTTATAGTTGCATAGATTAAAAAAAAATTATTTATAGTTGCATGGATTTAAAAAACATTTTTATAGTTGCATAGATTTTAAAATATTTTTATTTTTATAGTTGCATAGATTTTAAAATATTTTTATTTTTATAGTTGCATAGATTTTTAAATATTTTTATTTTTATAGTTGCATAGATTTTAAAATATTTTTATTTTTATAGTTGCATAGATTTTAAAATATTTTTATTTTTATAGTTGCATAGATTTTAAAATATTTTTATTTTTATAGTTGCATAGATTTTAAAATATTTTTATTTTTATAGTTGCATAGATTAAAAAAAAATTGTTTATAGTTGCATAGATTTAAAAAAAATTGTTTATAGTTGCATAGATTTTAAAATATTTTTTTATAGTTGCATAGATTTTAAATTTTTTTTATAGTTGCATAGATTTTAAAATATTTTTATAGTTGCATAGATTTTAAAATATTTTTATTTTTATAGTTGCATAGATTTTAAAATATTTTTATTTTTATAGTTGCATAGATTAAAAAAAAATTATTTATAGTTGCATAGATTTAAAAAACATTTTTATAGTTGCATAGATTTTAAAATATTTTTATTTTTATAGTTGCATAGATTTTAAAATATTTTTATTTTTATAGTTGCATAGATTTTTAAATATTTTTATTTTTATAGTTGCATAGATTTTAAAATATTTTTATTTTTATAGTTGCATAGATTTTAAAATAATTTTATTTTTATAGTTGCATAGATTTTAAAATATTTTTATTTTTATAGTTGCATAGATTTTAAAATATTTTTATTTTTATAGTTGCATAGATTAAAAAAAAATTGTTTATAGTTGCATAGATTTAAAAAAAATTGTTTATAGTTGCATAGATTTTAAAATATTTTTTTATAGTTGCATAGATTTTAAATTTTTTTTATAGTTGCATAGATTTTAAAATATTTTTATAGTTGCATAGATTTTAAAATATTTTTATTTTTATAGTTGCATAGATTTTAAAATATTTTTATTTTTATAGTTGCATAGATTAAAAAAAAATTATTTATAGTTGCATAGATTTAAAAAACATTTTTATAGTTGCATAGATTTTAAAATATTTTTATTTTTATAGTTGCATAGATTTTAAAATATTTTTATTTTTATAGTTGCATAGATTTTAAAATATTTTTATTTTTATAGTTGCATAGATTTTAAAATATTTTTATTTTTATAGTTGCATAGATTTTAAAATATTTTTATTTTTATAGTTGCATAGATTTTAAAATATTTTTATTTTTATAGTTGCATAGATTTTAAAATATTTTTATTTTTATAGTTGCATAGATTAAAAAAAAATTGTTTATAGTTGCATAGATTTAAAAAAAATTGTTTATAGTTGCATAGATTTTAAAATATTTTTTTATAGTTGCATAGATTTTAAATTTTTTTTATAGTTGCATAGATTTTAAAATATTTTTATAGTTGCATAGATTTTAAAATATTTTTATTTTTATAGTTGCATAGATTAAAAAAAAATTATTTATAGTTGCATAGATTTAAAAAACATTTTTATAGTTGCATAGATTTTAAAATATTTTTATTTTTATAGTTGCATAGATTTTAAAATATTTTTATTTTTATAGTTGCATAGATTTTAAAATATTTTTATTTTTATAGTTGCATAGATTTTAAAATATTTTTATTTTTATAGTTGCATAGATTTTAAAATATTTTTATTTTTATAGTTGCATAGATTTTAAAATATTTTTATTTTTATAGTTGCATAGATTTTAAAATATTTTTATTTTTATAGTTGCATAGATTTTAAAATATTTTTATTTTTATAGTTGCATAGATTTTAAAATATTTTTATTTTTATAGTTGCATAGATTTTAAAATATTTTTATTTTTATAGTTGCATAGATTAAAAAAAAATTGTTTATAGTTGCATAGATTTAAAAAAAATTGTTTATAGTTGCATAGATTAAAAAAAAATTGTTTATAGTTGCATAGATTTTAAAATATTTTTTTATAGTTGCATAGATTTTAAATTTTTTTTATAGTTGCATAGATTTTAAAATATTTTTATTTCATAGTTGCATAGATTAAAAAAAGATTTGTTTATAGTTGCATAGATTTTAAAATATTTTTGTTATAGTTGCATGGATTTTAAAATATTTTTATTTTTATGGTTTCATAGATTTTAATTTTTTTTTATTTTTATGGTTTCATAGATTTAAAAATATTTATTTTTTTATAGTTGCATTGATTTTAAAATATTTTTATTTTTATGGTTTCATAGATTTAAAAATATTTTAATTTTTATGGTTTCATAGATTTAAAAATATTTTAATTTTTATGGTTTCATAGATTTTAATTTTTTTTATTTTTATAGTTTCATAGATTTAAAAATTTTTTGTTTTTTTATGGTTTCATAGATTTTAAAATATTTTAATTTTTATGGTTTCATAGATTTAAATTTTTTTTTATTTTTATGGTTTCATAGATTTAAATTTTTTTTATTTTTATGGTTTCATAGATTTTAAAATATTTTTATTTTTATGGTTTCATAGATTTTAAAATATTTTTATTTTATGGTTTCATAGATTTTAAAATATTTTTATTTTTATGGTTTCATAGATTTTAAAATATTTTTATTTTTATGGTTTCATAGATTTTAAAATATTTTTATTTTTATGGTTTCATAGATTTTAAAATATTTTTATTTTTATGGTTTCATAGATTTTAAAATATTTTAATTTTTATGGTTTCATAGATTTTATTTTTTTTTATTTTTATGGTTTCATAGATTTAAAAATATTTATTTTTTTATAGTTGCATTGATTTTAAAATATTTTTATTTTTATGGTTTCATAGATTTAAAAATATTTTAATTTTTATGGTTTCATAGATTTTAATTTTTTTTATTTTTATATTTTCATAGATTTAAAAAAATTTTGTTTTTTTATGGTTTCATAGATTTTAAAATATTTTTATTTTTATGGTTTCATAGATTTAAATTTTTTTTTATTTTTATGGTTTCATAGATTTAAATTTTTTTTATTTTTATGGTTTCATAGATTTTAAAATATTTTTATTTTTATGGTTTCATAGATTTTAAAATATTTTTATTTTATGGTTTCATAGATTTTAAAATATTTTTATTTTTATGGTTTCATAGATTTTAAAATATTTTTATTTTATGGTTTCATAGATTTTAAAATATTTTTATTTTTATGGTTTCATAGATTTTAAAATATTTTTATTTTTATGGTTTCATAGATTTTAAAATATTTTTATTTTTATGGTTTCATAGATTTTAAAATAATTTTATTTTTATGGTTTCATAGATTTGAAAATATTTTTATTTTTATGGTTTCATAGATTTTAAAATATTTTTATTTTTATGGTTTCATAGATTTTAAAATATTTTTATTTTTATGGTTTCATAGATTTTAAAATATTTTTATTTTTATGGTTTCATAGATTTTAAAATATTTTTATTTTTATGGTTTCATAGATTTTAAAATATTTTTATTTTTATGGTTTCATAGATTTTAAAATATTTTTATTTTTATGGTTTCATAGATTTTAAAATATTTTTATTTTTATGGTTTCATAGATTTTAAAATATTTTTATTTTTATGGTTTCATAGATTTTAAAATATTTTTATATTCATGGTTTCATAGATTTTAATTTTTTTTTATTTTTATAGTTTCATAGATTTTAAAATATTTTTATTTTTATGGTTTCATAGATTTTAAAATATTTTTATTTTTATGGTTTCATTGATTTTAAAATATTTTTATTTTTATGGTTTCATAGATTTTAAAATATTTTTATTTTTATGGTTTCATAGATTTTAAAATATTTTTATTTTTATGGTTTCATAGATTTTAAAATATTTTTATTTTTATGGTTTCATAGATTTTAAAATATTTTTATATTCATGGTTTCATAGATTTTAATTTTTTTTTATTTTTATAGTTTCATAGATTTTAAAATATTTTTATTTTTATGGTTTCATAGATTTTAAAATATTTTTATTTTTATGGTTTCATAGATTTTAAAATATTTTTATTTTTATGGTTTCATAGATTTTAAAATATTTTTATTTTTATGGTTTCATAGATTTTAAAATATTTTTATTTTTATGGTTTCATAGATTTTAAAATATTTTTATTTTTATGGTTTCATAGATTTTAAAATATTTTTATATTCATGGTTTCATAGATTTTAATTTTTTTTTATTTTTATAGTTTCATAGATATTAAAATATTTTTATTTTTATGGTTTCATAGATTTAAAAATATTTATTTTTTTATAGTTGCATTGATTTTAAAATATTTTTATTTTTATGGTTTCATAGATTTAAAAATATTTTAATTTTTATGGTTTCATAGATTTAAAAATGATTTTAATTTTTTTTATTTTTATAGTTTCATAGATTTAAAAAATTTTTGTTTTTTTATGGTTTCATAGATTTTAAAATATTTTAATTTTTATGGTTTCATAGATTTAAATTTTTTTTTATTTTTATGGTTTCATAGATTTAAATTTTTTTTATTTTTATGGTTTCATAGATTTTAAAATATTTTTATTTTTATGGTTTCATAGATTTTAAAATATTTTTATTTTATGGTTTCATAGATTTTAAAATATTTTTATTTTTATGGTTTCATAGATTTTAAAATGTTTTTATTTTATGGTTTCATAGATTTTAAAATATTTTTATTTTTATGGTTTCATAGATTTTAAAATATTTTTATTTTTATGGTTTCATAGATTTTAAAATATTTTTATTTTTATGGTTTCATAGATTTTAAAATAATTTTATTTTTATGGTTTCATAGATTTTAAAATATTTTAATTTTTATGGTTTCATAGATTTTAAAATATTTTTATTTTTATGGTTTCATAGATTTTAAAATACTTTTATTTTTATGGTTTCATAGATTTTAAAATATTTTTATTTTTATGGTTTCATAGATTTTAAAATATTTTTATTTTTATGGTTTCATAGATTTTAAAATATTTTTATTTTTATGGTTTCATAGATTTTAAAATATTTTTATTTTTATGGTTTCATAGATTTTAATTTTTTTTTATTTTTATGGTTTCATAGATTTAAAAATATTTATTTTTTTATAGTTGCATTGATTTTAAAATATTTTTATTTTTATGGTTTCATAGATTTAAAAATATTTTAATTTTTATGGTTTCATAGATTTTAATTTTTTTTATTTTTATATTTTCATAGATTTAAAAAAATTTTGTTTTTTTATGGTTTCATAGATTTTAAAATATTTTTATTTTTATGGTTTCATAGATTTTAAAATATTTTTATTTTATGGTTTCATAGATTTTAAAATATTTTTATTTTTATGGTTTCATAGATTTTAAAATATTTTTATTTTATGGTTTCATAGATTTTAAAATATTTTTATTTTTATGGTTTCATAGATTTTAAAATATTTTTATTTTTATGGTTTCATAGATTTTAAAATATTTTTATTTTTATGGTTTCATAGATTTTAAAATATTTTTATTTTTATGGTTTCATAGATTTTAAAATATTTTTATTTTTATGGTTTCATAGATTTTAAAATATTTTTATTTTTATGGTTTCATAGATTTTAAAATATTTTTATTTTTATGGTTTCATAGATTTAAAAATATTTTAATTTTTATGGTTTCATAGATTTTAAAATATTTTTATTTTTATGGTTTCATAGATTTTAAAATATTTTTATTTTTATGGTTTCATAGATTTTAAAATATTTTTATTTTTATGGTTTCATAGATTTTAAAATATTTTTATTTTTATGGTTTCATAGATTTTAAAATATTTTTATTTTTATGGTTTCATAGATTTTAAAATATTTTTATTTTTATGGTTTCATAGATTTTAAAATATTTTTATATTCATGGTTTCATAGATTTTAATTTTTTTTTATTTTTATAGTTTCATAGATTTTAAAATATTTTTATTTTTATGGTTTCATAGATTTTAAAATATTTTTATTTTTATGGTTTCATAGATTTTAAAATATTTTTATTTTTATGGTTTCATAGATTTTAAAATATTTTTATTTTTATGGTTTCATAGATTTTAAAATATTTTTATTTTTATGGTTTCATAGATTTTAAAATATTTTTATTTTTATGGTTTCATAGATTTTAAAATATTTTTATATTCATGGTTTCATAGATTTTAATTTTTTTTTATTTTTATAGTTTCATAGATTTTAAAATATTTTTATTTTTATGGTTTCATAGATTTTAAAATATTTTTATTTTTATGGTTTCATAGATTTTAAAATATTTTTATTTTTATGGTTTCATAGATTTTAAAATATTTTTATTTTTATGGTTTCATAGATTTTAAAATATTTTTATTTTTATGGTTTCATAGATTTTAAAATATTTTTATTTTTATGGTTTCATAGATTTTAAAATATTTTTATTTTTATGGTTTCATAGATTTTAAAATATTTTTATATTCATGGTTTCATAGATTTTAATTTTTTTTATTTTTATAGTTTCATAGATATTAAAATATTTTTATTTTTATGGTTTCATAGATTTTAAAATATTTTTATTTTTATGGTTTCATAGATTTTAAAATATTTTTATTTTTATGGTTTCATAGATTTTAAAATATTTTTATTTTTATGGTTTCATAGATTTTAAAATATTTTTATTTTTATGGTTTCATAGATTTTAAAATAATTTTATTTTTATGGTTTCATAGATTTAAAAATATTTATTTTTTTATAGTTGCATTGATTTTAAAATATTTTTATTTTTATGGTTTCATAGATTTAAAAATATTTTAATTTTTATGGTTTCATAGATTTAAAAATATTTTAATTTTTATGGTTTCATAGATTTTAATTTTTTTTATTTTTATAGTTTCATAGATTTAAAAAAATTTTGTTTTTTTATGGTTTCATAGATTTTAAAATATTTTAATTTTTATGGTTTCATAGATTTAAATTTTTTTTTATTTTTATGGTTTCATAGATTTAAATTTTTTTTATTTTTATGGTTTCATAGATTTTAAAATATTTTTATTTTTATGGTTTCATAGATTTTAAAATATTTTTATTTTATGGTTTCATAGATTTTAAAATATTTTTATTTTTATGGTTTCATAGATTTTAAAATGTTTTTATTTTATGGTTTCATAGATTTTAAAATATTTTTATTTTTATGGTTTCATAGATTTTAAAATATTTTTATTTTTATGGTTTCATAGATTTTAAAATATTTTTATTTTTATGGTTTCATAGATTTTAAAATAATTTTATTTTTATGGTTTCATAGATTTTAAAATATTTTAATTTTTATGGTTTCATAGATTTTAAAATATTTTTATTTTTATGGTTTCATAGATTTTAAAATATTTTTATTTTTATGGTTTCATAGATTTTAAAATATTTTTATTTTTATGGTTTCATAGATTTTAAAATATTTTTATTTTTATGGTTTCATAGATTTTAAAATATTTTTATTTTTATGGTTTCATAGATTTTAAAATATTTTTATTTTTATGGTTTCATAGATTTTAAAATATTTTTATTTTTATGGTTTCATAGATTTTAAAATATTTTTATTTTTATGGTTTCATAGATTTTAAAATATTTTTATTTTTATGGTTTCATAGATTTTAAAATATTTTTATATTCATGGTTTCATAGATTTTAATTTTTTTTTATTTTTATAGTTTCATAGATTTTAAAATATTTTTATTTTTATGGTTTCATAGATTTTAAAATATTTTTATTTTTATGGTTTCATAGATTTTAAAATATTTTTATTTTTATGGTTTCATAGATTTTAAAATATTTTTATTTTTATGGTTTCATAGATTTTAAAATATTTTTATTTTTATGGTTTCATAGATTTTAAAATATTTTTATTTTTATGGTTTCATAGATTTTAAAATATTTTTATATTCATGGTTTCATAGATTTTAATTTTTTTTTATTTTTATAGTTTCATAGATTTTAAAATATTTTTATTTTTATGGTTTCATAGATTTTAAAATATTTTTATTTTTATGGTTTCATAGATTTTAAAATATTTTTATTTTTATGGTTTCATAGATTTTAAAATATTTTTATTTTTATGGTTTCATAGATTTTAAAATATTTTTATTTTTATGGTTTCATAGATTTTAAAATATTTTTATTTTTATGGTTTCATAGATTTTAAAATATTTTTATTTTTATGGTTTCATAGATTTTAAAATATTTTTATATTCATGGTTTCATAGATTTTAATTTTTTTTTATTTTTATAGTTTCATAGATATTAAAATATTTTTATTTTTATGGTTTCATAGATTTTAAAATATTTTTATTTTTATGGTTTCATAGATTTTAAAATATTTTTATTTTTATGGTTTCATAGATTTTAAAATATTTTTATTTTTATGGTTTCATAGATTTTAAAATATTTTTATTTTTATGGTTTCATAGATTTTAAAATAATTTTATTTTTATGGTTTCATAGATTTAAAAATATTTATTTTTTTATAGTTGCATTGATTTTAAAATATTTTTATTTTTATGGTTTCATAGATTTAAAAATATTTTAATTTTTATGGTTTCATAGATTTAAAAATATTTTAATTTTTATGGTTTCATAGATTTTAATTTTTTTTATTTTTATAGTTTCATAGATTTAAAAAAATTTTGTTTTTTTATGGTTTCATAGATTTTAAAATATTTTAATTTTTATGGTTTCATAGATTTAAATTTTTTTTTATTTTTATGGTTTCATAGATTTAAATTTTTTTTATTTTTATGGTTTCATAGATTTTAAAATATTTTTATTTTTATGGTTTCATAGATTTTAAAATATTTTTATTTTATGGTTTCATAGATTTTAAAATATTTTTATTTTTATGGTTTCATAGATTTTAAAATGTTTTTATTTTATGGTTTCATAGATTTTAAAATATTTTTATTTTTATGGTTTCATAGATTTTAAAATATTTTTATTTTTATAGTTGCATAGATTTTAAAATATTTTTATTTTTATGGTTTCATAGATTTTAAAATATTTTTATTTTTATGGTTTCATAGATTTTAAAATATTTTAATTTTTATGGTTTCATAGATTTTAAAATATTTTTATTTTTATGGTTTCATAGATTTTAAAATATTTTTATTTTTATGGTTTCATAGATTTTAAAATATTTTTATTTTTATGGTTTCATAGATTTTAAAATATTTTTATTTTTATGGTTTCATAGATTTTAAAATATTTTTATTTTTATGGTTTCATAGATTTTAAAATATTTTTATTTTTATGGTTTCATAGATTTTATTTTTTTTTTATTTTTATGGTTTCATAGATTTAAAAATATTTATTTTTTTATAGTTGCATTGATTTTAAAATATTTTTATTTTTATGGTTTCATAGATTTAAAAATATTTTAATTTTTATGGTTTCATAGATTTTAATTTTTTTTATTTTTATATTTTCATAGATTTAAAAAAATTTTGTTTTTTTATGGTTTCATAGATTTTAAAATATTTTAATTTTTATGGTTTCATAGATTTAAATTTTTTTTTATTTTTATGGTTTCATAGATTTTAATTTTTTTTATTTTTATGGTTTCATAGATTTTAAAATATTTTTATTTTTATGGTTTCATAGATTTTAAAATATTTTTATTTTATGGTTTCATAGATTTTAAAATATTTTTATTTTTATGGTTTCATAGATTTTAAAATATTTTTATTTTATGGTTTCATAGATTTTAAAATATTTTTATTTTTATGGTTTCATAGATTTTAAAATATTTTTATTTTTATGGTTTCATAGATTTTAAAATATTTTTATTTTTATGGTTTCATAGATTTTAAAATATTTTTATTTTTATGGTTTCATAGATTTTAAAATATTTTTATTTTTATGGTTTCATAGATTTTAAAATATTTTTATTTTTATGGTTTCATAGATTTTAAAATATTTTTATTTTTATGGTTTCATAGATTTTAAAATATTTTTATTTTTATGGTTTCATAGATTTTAAAATATTTTTATTTTTATGGTTTCATAGATTTTAAAATATTTTTATTTTTATGGTTTCATAGATTTTAAAATATTTTTATTTTTATGGTTTCATAGATTTTAAAATATTTTTATTTTTATGGTTTCATAGATTTTAAAATATTTTTATATTCATGGTTTCATAGATTTTAATTTTTTTTTATTTTTATAGTTTCATAGATTTTAAAATATTTTTATTTTTATGGTTTCATAGATTTTAAAATATTTTTATTTTTATGGTTTCATAGATTTTAAAATATTTTTATTTTTATGGTTTCATAGATTTTAAAATATTTTTATTTTTATGGTTTCATAGATTTTAAAATATTTTTATTTTTATGGTTTCATAGATTTTAAAATATTTTTATTTTTATGGTTTCATAGATTTTAAAATATTTTTATATTCATGGTTTCATAGATTTTAATTTTTTTTTATTTTTATAGTTTCATAGATTTTAAAATATTTTTATTTTTATGGTTTCATAGATTTTAAAATATTTTTATTTTTATGGTTTCATAGATTTTAAAATATTTTTATTTTTATGGTTTCATAGATTTTAAAATATTTTTATTTTTATGGTTTCATAGATTTTAAAATATTTTTATTTTTATGGTTTCATAGATTTTAAAATATTTTTATTTTTATGGTTTCATAGATTTTAAAATATTTTTATTTTTATGGTTTCATAGATTTTAAAATATTTTTATATTCATGGTTTCATAGATTTTAATTTTTTTTATTTTTATAGTTTCATAGATATTAAAATATTTTTATTTTTATGGTTTCATAGATTTTAAAATATTTTTATTTTTATGGTTTCATAGATTTTAAAATATTTTTATTTTTATGGTTTCATAGATTTTAAAATATTTTTATTTTTATGGTTTCATAGATTTTAAAATATTTTTATTTTTATGGTTTCATAGATTTTAAAATATTTTTATTTTTATGGTTTCATAGATTTTAAAATATTTTTTTTATAGTTGCATAGATTTTAAAATATATTTTTTTGCCTTCTACTCACTTATTTTTTCAACAGCTTATTAGTATGATCTTCCATGGATACGTCCAATTCCACGGAAATATTTGAAACTCTGCCCATGGGGCAAAATTTCCTGAACGTCGGTCGATATTTACATAGTGGCAGCAACTATGGTATTCTCCGTCCGATGAGGGCGAAAACCATGTATGGTTCGACTAAAATGAAAAATCCGAATTTACTTGCATTCAAGTAAAATGTAATCAACCCAGCATTCGTGGTTTAACACTAAACTTCGCCATTCACATCCCATTACGATTTGAAATAATAATAAACAAATATGTAGCGAATAAATGTTTTTATAAATATATTTTATACCTTATAAGCGATTCTATTACTACATCTTCAGTGTTATCTGAACGATGTAGCCTCCGACCTTCAAGTCGCCGTGTTTTGCAAAGGAAAAAAGGGCGTTAGTTCTACACTCCGAGGTTTTGTAGTTTTGGTTATAGTTGAAAATAAATTTACAATAAAATTATAAAGTCAATAAAATTATTAAGCAAAATGCAAGCGGATATTATTTGTAGATCATTTATGATTAAAATTGGATTTAATTTACGTAGTGAGATTTTCGTAAATTTAGGTTTCTACAAACTTATAATTGGTTATAAAGGATAAGAAATTCTTATTTCCCAATAATAATAATAGTAATACTGGGTAAAATATGCAATAAAATAAACAACTTTATTATTACACACTTTTATATACACGCCATATTTTACTCTGTGCACGTAAATTTACTTGGATAACTATACAGGGTGAAACGATAAAATTGTCGCCCTAGAAAAGACAACATGATTTCATTTCCGTTTGATGAAAACCGTTTGTCTTTTCTTTGTTGCAAGCCATCTACTAGTTGACCGGTTGTGTAAAAATCCCAAGAGCGATAGAAACCGTCTATCATGTCTGAAAATGTTCAACGAGCTCGGAGATGCGCCGCTGTACAACTCATGCTCTCTACCGATCCAAGTAATGATAGCAGAACTATTGCCAGCACCCTCAAAATGCATGGCTGGATTGCCACGTATATAATAGGGGTGTGCCAATGGTGATAAAAACAAATTTTATGGTCTTTAGTGTGATTTCAAGTGAGGGCCACATCATGCCACCTCACATCTTTGAAGTCAGCTTGAAAGTCAACACCAAAGTGTACCTGGATGTGCTGAAGAGTGTGGTGATCCCCTGATGCAATCAGGTGGCCGCTATCAGTCCCTAGGTGTGGCAGCAGGACCCGTTGCCAGCCCCAAGTCTAAAGAGGCCCAGGCTTGGCTTCAGAAGGGGTGCTACGACTTTGTACCTTTCTCTCATTAGCTTCCCTTTCCACCCCTCGACCTGAACCCGCTGGACTACTTCGTTTGGTCATACGTCGAGAACATCACCAACATGACCCCCTACAATACCAAAGCGAGCCTGATCGCTGTCATCCGCCGAGTATTCATCGAGTATTCACCGAGCTCCCGCCGGCGTTTGTAGAAAAGGCATGCTCTCAGTTCCGGACCCGTATCGAGGCGTTGATTGAGGCTGAAGGCGGTTACATTGAATAGATGTCAGCTCTACTACATCATCAAGTTACCTGAATTGATTGTTTCAATAAAACTTTTACAATAATGTAGTTTTCTTTAGGGCGACGACTTTATCGTTCCACCCTGGTAGTGCTGTTTGAGGAAAAATAATTTTCCACTAATGGCAAGAAAGCTCTTGCTGTTTGAGGAAAAATAATTTTCCACTTATGGCAAGAAAGCTCTTGCTGTTTGAGGAAAAATAATTTTCCACTTATGGCAAGAAAGCTCTTGCTGTTTGAAGAAAAATAATTTTCCACTTATGGCAAGAAAGCTCTTGCTGTTTGAGGAAAAATAATAATAAGCTTTTGTACAGAAGATCCAGGTTTTGTTTCAATTACTTATCAGTGTTCCTTAAACTTCACTCTGGAACAGAACAACTTATTTGGAACTCTCCTTTCTCGTCATACAAATTGCAGAATAAAGACAACTGTGGAATTGTGGGCAGTTATATGGAGGCGGAAGTACAAGATAACCGATCTATTTCTGAAAATGCACATGCATGGGTTCCATTCTTTTGAGTAAGTAATAAAACGGTGTTTTGTACTATAACACTCATGTTCCTATTTACAATGCCTCCTCACGGGACAGAGTTAGACACCAGGGTCGTTTTTTAACGTGGAGAAAAGGAACAAAAATAAAAATTGTCTCAGTCGTGAAGGATTTCTCCTCCACTGACAGAGAACAAGAAATTGAAGTGCAGCATCTGAAGAACAGATACTACACTTTGATCTTGACCCAAAGGCCAAGGAGCTCGTGTTGTCGGGTTTAGAGGTGGCGGAGATATTTTTTGCGGGGGAGGTCTTCGACAAAAAATTGCAAAATCTAAAAAAAGCTTACGTAAAATTTAAACCTTTACAATTTTAGATATTTATTTTAGTAGAAACATGGAATTTAATTAAATGCGACATTTTACTTTTTTTTTGTTGGCAAAAATGTGTATTTTGGATGATATTTTATTCGGAACAACACCTTTCTTATCAAATTTTCAAAAGTTACAATTTTTTAACCTTTCGGAAACTTCCAAGAAAACAAACATTAAAAAAAAAAGTTACAACACCAAACTTGGAGCAAAAGAAACGAATCTTTTAGTAATGTAGTTATCGTCATTTTTTGTTGTTATGTTGTTGTTTTTCTTGGGGGGTGTTGCTTTTTGGGGTGATTAACTTGTATGGTTTCATTGGAATAATTTGTTCAATTCTAATCATTGAGACTAATATACTGTTGAAAAAATTAGAAATGCCCAGAGAGAGAGAGAGAGAGAGAGAGAGAGAGAGAGTGTGAGAGAGAGAGAGAGAGAGTGAGTGAGAGAGAGAGAGAGAGAGAGAGAGAAATGAGAGAGATTAGGGGAGTAGAGGGTCTGTATACATACAAAACTGGTTTCAATTCTGACAAGGCTAAAGAAATTGTATAAATTAAAGTTCATTCTCAATTGTCTAGATATTTTCGCCAATGGAGCCCCAAAACAGTAGAAAATTTAAAGTAAAAAATTGAAAGTAGAAAATTTAAAGTAGAAAATTTAAAGTAAAAAATTTAAAGTAAAAAAATTAAAGTAAAAAAATGCAAGAAGTACAAGAAGAATCGAAACTAAGAATTAACCAACTTTGTTCAAATCGATTTTTAAATTTGTCGAAATCAAAACCAGGATTGGAATTATATCGTAGAATTTTTGGATTGAAAACGTAGAATATTCATTGCTCTAAAATCAATTGATTTTTAACTACACAACTAATATATATCATAATATAGATACATACATATATATATATACAGAAATATATCTACATATACACAGAAACATAAAATACACACCTATAAATAGATACACGCATAAATACATAGATACATGCATACATAAGTACATAGACAAATGCACACACACACACACACACACACACACACACACACACACACACATACACTAATATATATTTAAAAAAAAATGTCTGCACTAGTTTTGGTTTTAAAACCGTTAAAGTTTGAATTTTGTGTTACATATATCAGTATTGCTTAATACAGCGAATTCCTACATTATATAACACACGCATCGACCAACGCTCACAGTGTGTTGAACACTCAGATTTTCCCAAGCATCATCGCTATATGCGACATCAAAAAAAAAAAATAAAAAAAAAAAAATGCGACGTCAAAAAATAAATAAATAAATGAAAAAAAAAACTTGAATTTTCATGATGAAGAATTTGTTATAATTTGAAGTATTAAATTCATTTTAATGAATAAATAGGTCTGTACTAATTTGGGCCTTAAAACCGTAAAAATTTGAATTTTGTATCACGCACGTACGTACGCACACACACATACATGCATACATACATACGCACACACACATACATACATACATACATACATACATACATACATACATACATACATGATGATGATTGCTGCATCTTTCCAGATGATCGCCGTCACATTGAGTTCTCCCAATCTCGTCGTCCATTCCATCTCAGCCGCCGATTTGAACATCATGAAGCAGATGTGACATACAAATTGAGCAATTTCCATCGAGTTGACTTCCTCTGGAAGTTGAAGGGTATTCCTATGAACAATCACATGTCTCCTCAAACCAACAGTAGACTTGCAAACTTGCTGCATGTTAAATAAGGTCGTTCGGTTCGGAATAATAGGTGCAAAGTTTACCTGATCACAAGTGTCGCATTTCCAGCTGTGTGTGTCATGGTTAAGACCATCAATTAAACTTTTGCGAAATTCTCGCTTCAGATTACTGTGGGCCGGCTTTTTTTTTTTTTTCTAGAACATCACAACTTTCACGTACAAGCTTTTGCCATTTCGGCCTTTGCAGAGTAAGTTCTTCCCATGTGTCGATGTCGATTAGTAAGACTTTCAAATTATTCTTTGTAGAGTCCTTGAACCTCTTCCTAGGCTTGTGTTGTGATACATGGTGATGGTGATTGCAACGTCTTGTCAGACGAGTGCCACTCCCTCAGACACTTAAAAGTCCATGAGCCCAAAAATGACTTCCATCGCCACAGGACCATTTTAATAGACAAATGCCTGAGGGAGTATCTATACACAGATGATGTTACAGAGTTTTAGCTTTGTATGACAGCTAAGTCTCTCTCTCGGTTCAAAATGTTGAGATCCAGCAACAAGCAAGAGCAAGATAGCCAGCAACAAAGTAAACTGCAGACAGCTTAATGCGGGTACTGGTCTCCCGCTTTATGTTTTTTTAAATCAAAGGTTGCCTTCACCACGACTTACGGGATCCCTCTCTACCCCAACACACATACATAGATACAAACACACACGGTGCTAGTTGGCCGTTGGCCCCGAAAATACATACATACATACATACATACATACATACATACATACATGCATATGTGTGTGTGTGTGTGGAATGTATGTTCGTAATTAAATAAGAGAGCTCAATGCGTAGTAGAGCAAAATTGAAAGCAAAAAAAAGTCATGATTTCTAGCCCAATCTCATTATAAATATATTTAAGCATTAGAGGATCTTTTCTTCAAATGTGAACTAGCCATCTCATTGAAAAAGGCTCGATTAAATAAAATCTATCTATATATCTATAAAGGTGAAAGTGTGTGTGTGTGTGTGTGTGTGTGTGTGTGTGTGTGTGTACATTTCCCTACAAAATATCTCTGTCAATTTTCAGTCTACAGACTCGAAATTTGATATACAGGGTATTGAGATTTGGAAAAATCTTTGTAATCGGTTTTCGGTCAGAAATTTCGCTGTAAATGGGTCAAGGTCAACGATTTGACCTTTGAGAACTCTACCAAACTCTTCCGCCAATTTTGAGTCTAAACATTTGAAATATTAGATATAGGTTCCTTAGACATGAATCTAACTTAATAACTTTATTTGAGCCCAAAACAATAAATGTTAAGGAGTCATAGTAGGGGTTAAAGTAAAAAAAAAATGGACCGCTTTTCTTTTTCTTTTTTTTTTTGCTCAACATACACCTCCAAACACCCGGGCAACGCGGGGCTGAAATGCTAGTATATCTATAAAAGTGAAAGTGTCTGTCTGTCTGTGTGTGCACATTTCCCTACACAATAACTCTGTCAATTTTAAGTCTACAGACTCGAAATTTGATATACAGGGTACCGAAATTTGGGAAAATCTTTGTAATCCGTTTTCGGCCAAAAATTCGTTCAACGATTTGACTTTTGAGAACTCTATCAAACTCCTCCAGGAATTTTAGGTATAAACAATTGAAATTTTAGATATAGGTTCCTTGGACATGGATCTAACATAATAACTTGATTTGAGCCTCAAACAGTAAATGTTAAGGGGGTCATAATAGGGGCCAAGTTTAAAAAATTGACTGCGGTCTCTACCAAATTACTCAATTTTTAGTCTAAACAAGGTTATTCAGAGATAGGGCACGCTTTTTAATCGATTTGGATCGAAAATTTGAGCTACCAATATATAAATGTATGCATGTATGTATGTTTGCATGTCTGCTTAAAACTTTTGACAGAGGCGACGGATCTTAATATGATCAGTATCGTTTTGAAACTCGACCCTTCAGACGACAAATACCGAAAAATTGTCTAAAAACATTAATTTCTTCACCCTCAACCGGGCATTATCTACAGGGGGCGGTCACTTTTTTCGCCGATATTTTCGAAAGTCATCCCCTCTTTTCGCTTGTCTAGCCTTAATTAAAACCTACGTCGCTTCCGGTTTGGCGATGGTCGTAACAGCAAAGACGTCACGTTTTTGTTCCCGTTCTTTTCCTCCTTTGCGGTATGGGTTCGAGCCTGCCTTCCTACTACCACTTATTTATTTATTTTTTTTTTGCTCAACACACACCTCCAAACACCCGGGCAACGCTAGTATGAAACAAGTAAATTTATGTCTGTATCTATTAAAATATATGTATATAGACATAGATAGCTAGCTAGATACATTAATATATACATGCATATATATATATATATATATATATATATATATATACATGAACTAGAGAGACATAACGCTGAATAAAGTTAATAACTTATAACAAGCAATGATTTAGTACAAACGATCTGTTTCTTTAAATAAGCTCTGTATTAATGCAGTTTTGTCCGGGTCAGAAGCGAGAACTCCTCAACTCTGAAATGTGAGTTTCACTTCTTTCTAACCGATTTACACATACCAAAAGTAGACCGTAATACAATCCATAAAGAGAGCAACAATAGAGTGTTTGTGTTCCCAATGAAATTACTTTACACAATAGATGGCGTCCGAGACAAGCTAATCTAACATAAGTCAGCAATGTTTTTTGCACTCAAAAAGTCTGTCAAAGTTGGGATAAAGTTTTCACACAAACACATTTAGTGTTCAGTTAAAATCAAAATAAATGAAATCAAAAACAATAAAGCATTTGCTTGTATGGTTTACATCGACCAAATGTTATTTTTTTTTCAAAAGTTGTTTGTATAATCAGAGCCCATTTTACATTGTTTTTTACACACACACACACACACACACACACACACACACACACACACACACACACACATTACATATATATATATATATATATATATATATATATATAATATAAAGCTGAACGTGTGTATGTGTGTCTGGTCATGAGTAGGCTCCTATATGGTTGACTATTTTAAAAAACTGATTACATATAATAATAGAAGATGTATCGAGACACAGGAATGGCTATGTTTTATCTGGCAGAACTATGGTTCATTTAAATTGTGGGGTCTGCGTTCGCGCCTGGTCCACAAAGTATGGAAATAAAAAATTTAAAAATTAAAAAAAAAAGTCTACAAATGTTTTTGATATAGATGTACATAAAAATACTTTGATAAGTATGTTTTAACTTAAATAGATATGGTATAATAAAATTGTGGGGTCTACGTTCACGCCTGGCCTCCATAGAATGGAAATAGGCATAATCTTTAATAAAGACTTTTCATATCTATCTGCGTAAATATACTTTGATAATTATGTTTCAGTTTGAAGAAATATTGTATAGTAAAATTATGGGGTGTTCGTTCGCACCTGACCTCCATAGAATGGAAATATGTCACAAAGTTTAACAAGTTTTTTTAATATAGATCCACAGGATATTGTGATAAGTGTTTCAGTGTGAACAGGTATGGTATAATAAATTATGGGGTTCCTATTTATAATGCCTCCCCACCGGACAGAGTTAGACACCAGAGACGTTTTTTAACGTGGAGAAAAGGAACAAAAATAAAAATTCTCTCAGCTGTGAAGGATTTCTCCTCCACTGACAGAGAACAAGAAATTGAAGTGCAGCATCTGAAAAACAGATACTACACTTTGATCTTGTCCCGAAAAGACCTGCTTTGGTTTTGATACCCCCAATTCGAAGCTATCTCTTTACAACCCTCCCTTTTCATAACCTATCATACTTTCATAAATCAGAGTACATTTCCTGTATATATATATAATTGTTATAACTCTTTTTCTATCATTTGCAAGTGATTCAAATTTTAATATGTTATTATGGGTGATAACGACTACCAGTTGTCAAAATTTCAGCTTTTCACAATTGCTATTTCTAACAAATATCAGGTTTTAAAATTTGTCCCTTAGCTATATATATATATATATATAGGTAGCCAAATTGAATGTTGAAATGCTCATATCTTTTTTGCTATGGGACGAAACTACATGAAATTTGCAGGCATTCTGAAGATTTTTTTAACGATAAAACTGTTAATTTCTAAAAAGAAAATGTATATTTTGAAACCAAGAAAATATGCCCAAATTTGCATGTGTATATATAGTTTCTTTCATGCCAGCTTCAGTTTTGTTGCTTCGGTTGTCTCCCCTGTGGCCTTGTATATATATTCATGCAAAGAGAAACCATTTCGTTGTATTACAGCTCTTAAGTGCGGCTAGACTACCAACTACTTCAAACCGGTATTGAAACTAGACTGCCTAAGCGACAGCCGGCGCTTCTAACCGTTACGCTATTTGGCTGCTGCTGAGAAAAATTACAATTATTAAACACCGTTCAAACGCCCAAGCTCTATTTGTTTACACAAAAAGCATTACTTTATGCGCTAGAGGCAGTTTATATTTCTAGTAAGTTAGCTACACAGAAACCGTTATGCGTCAATTATGGATAAATCATGAGCTAATTATGTGGATTTGCTGTTTGTGATTGCGTGTATATCAAACTAGTGTTGAATGATTAATCAGATTTGTTTATTTTATTACTTCATAGCAGATAATCTATATCTTTATGCTAATCGATGTCAACCTTTTTCTTTGAGAAAGTGTTGGGCACTCCTCACTTTTATGAGTATTAAACAAAGATGCCTTTGACATGTGCGAAAATAATTCATCTGTCCTTTTTATGTTACCTTCTGTTCGCTATATCATGTAGTGAGAGACTTAAAGAGAGCGATGTTTATTGGCCTGTATTTATGTTGAACACACGGAAAATAATTTTAAAAAATATATTTATATATAAGTGATTATAGATTTTATTCTATACTAGCATTTAAGCCCGGCGTTGTGTATGTTTGGTTGTGTATGTTTGGTTGTGTATGTTGAGCAAAAAAAAAAGTGGTAGTAGGAAGGTAGGCTCGAACCCGTACCACGAAGGACTAAAAGAACGGGGGGGGGGAACTGACGTCTTTGCGGTTACGATCGCCACCAAACCTGAAGTGACTTATGCTTTAATTAAGGCTAGACAATCGAAAGGAGGGGATATCTTTAAAAAATATCGGCGAAAAAAGCGACCCCCCCTGTAGAAAAGTGCCTAGTTGAAGGTTAAGATATTAATGTTTTTAGCTAATTTTTCGATATTTGTTGAACTTTAAAACGATACTGATCTTGAGAAAATCCGTCGCCTCTGTCGAAAGTTTTAGGCAGACATGCAAACATACATACATACATACATACATACATACATACATTTATATATTAGTAACAAAAATTTTCGACCCAAACCGATGAAAAAGCTTGCCCTATCTCTGAATAACCTTTATGCAAAATTTCAAATGTTTAGACCAGAAATTGTTTGAGTAATTTGGTAGAGACCGCAGAGGTCATTTTTTTTTAAATTTGACCCCTATTATGACCCCTTAACATTTACTGTTTTGGGCTCAAATCAATTTATAAGTTAGATCCATGTCCAAGGAACCTATATCTAAAATTTCAAGTGTTTAGACCCAAAATTGTCGGAGGAGTTTAATAGTGTTATCAAAGGTCAAATCGTTGAACTTTGACCCCTTAAAAGGCAAATTTCTGACCGAAAATGGATCATAAAGATTTTCCCAAATCTCAGTACCCTGTATATCAAATTTCGAATCTGTAGACTTAAAATTGACAAAGTTATTGCGTAAGGAAATGTAGACAGACAGGCAGACACACAGATACACAGATACGTTCATTTTTTTTTGTTGAAATACTGATATACTAGCATGGCTTCCCGGCCTTGCCCGAGTGTTTGGTGGTGTATGTTGAGCAAAAACGGTCAATTTTAAACTTTGACCCCTATTATGACCCCTTAACATTTATTGTTTGGAGCTCAAATCAAATTTTTAAGTTAGATCCATGTCCAAGGAACCTATATCTAAAATTTCAAGTGTTTAGACCCAAATTGTCGGAGGAGTTTGGTAGAGTTCTTAAAGGTCAAATCGTTGAACTTTGACCTCTTAACAGCCAGCTTTCTGGCCGAAAACCGATCACATAGATTTTCCCAAATCTCAATATACTGTATATCAAATTTCGAGTCTGTAGACTAAAAATTGACAGAGTTATTGCGTAGGAAAATGTACACACACAGACAGACACACAGACAGGTTTACTTTTATAGATATATAGATAGATTTACCCTAATGCCATTCGATTTAATCATAACAAATGTAAATTGTTACTTCTGAAACTTGATTTAAATGATAGTTTATATTTCGGCTTCCACTGACTTTGCTAGTTGGATAAAATTTGTATAGAGATTTTTCTTAATGGATTTTAATAAACTATCTCTCATTATTAATATAGTTTATACCTCTTTTCCGACTCTCTCTCTCTCTCTCTCTCTCTCTCTTTCCACACACACACACACACACACACACACACACACACACACACACATACATGAAATGTGTCAAACTTTGAGCCCAAAGTTCAAAGTTTACAAATTACGGTTATTTAATATCCTTCCATAAAATACTGACTTGTCTAAATAAACGCTGTAGCCTATGTTGCTGATCATTCGTGCTGAGTTCGATTCTCACTGAGTGATCCACACACATAGTTTTGAGCCTGAGCTCAGATGAACATAGTTTTCTTTCGTGTTTATTCCATATATTTTCATAGTAGATTTTGTTTTTGAAAAATGACCCCTTAACATTTATTGTTTGGAGCTCAAATCAAATTTTTGAGAGAATGATTCTCCCGCCACCCCCGATTCTAAAAACAATGCTTGAATGAATGAGTCAGAATAAATAATGAACGAACATCTTGAAGTCGGTGTGAAGTAAAAGTGGTCAGGTCAAGAGGGTCATCTCTTTAGAACATAGCTCCATTTCTAATAAAACTTAATGAAGTGCATCTTGAATAATAAGAAAAAATGCCCGCGGCAAGGACTGGCACGAAGTTAGTTTTACGTAAGGTGCGGGGGGGGGGGAGATTTCAAAGGGAGTATTCTGAAGAATAGATAGCCGAAAAAGTATCTTCTCCCCGTCGAACCAACAATAAACACCTTTGCAAGGAAAGAGTTAATGCCTTGGAAAGTGGACCACCTAAGACCGAATCAGATCATACCTTACCCGACAAAGAATTCAAATCAGCTCGTAGGTTGCCAGAATCGTAACAATAAAAATCTCGGTAGATTTGACAACTGGACCGTCTGAAAAGTAATTTAGCATTGCGTTCGTTATGTTTATTTTGTTTATTATGTTCGTTGTGTTCGTTGTGTTTATTGTGTTCGTTATGTTTATTTTGTTTATTATGTTCGTTGTGTTCGTTGTGTTTATTGTGTTCGTTGTGTTTATTGTGTTTATTTTGTTTATTGTGTTCGTTGTGTTCGTTGTGTTTATTGTGTTCGTTGTGTTTATTGTGTTTATTGTGTTCGTTGTGTTTATTGTGTTTGTTTTGTTTATTTTGTTTATTTTGCTTATTGTGTTTATCGTGTTTATTGTGTTCGTTGTGTTTATTATTTTGTTTATTTTGTTTATTGTGTTTATTGTGTTCGTAGTGTTTATTTTGTTATGCCAGCGTTGCATTATTTGATAACGAAACCGAACATGCGATTGACTTGTAGATTCATTTTGAAAATAAAGTTTTGTTACATACAGTATCTGTTCTTCTAAACGGTTACCCATTTATTATTAGCCAGGTTCAACATCACTTAACTTTGATGACTTATGGTAAACTGTGTCAACGTGATTATCTTTGTATAAGAATCCATGTCGCGAGAGATAACACTTATTGTCTTCCGTTTTTAAATAACTTTCTCAAACTACTCTATACTTTACTTTAAAGCACGGACTGTTCTCATATTTTAGCTGAAAGTAATTTCATCTCATAAACCTTTATCCTCAAGTGGCCCCTGGATTTGATAAATCGATGCCTAATAGTAAAAAAGTCATAAACGAAGATGGTTTTTCGTGATTATTAAATAAATTGACTATTAAATGTTATAACATTTGATATTTACAGTACATTATGATTAATATTTACGACTAATCGGAAATCGATTAAAAGTACTTAGATGATATTCAAAAGTGAGGTTCTTCAGTTCTGCCGGACAACGCTCGTGCACAGTTCCGCTAGTACGATTTAAGCGGATTACTTATTTTTGCAATAACCCCAGAACAAATGCCGTGTTTGATTTTTTTCTCTCCATGGTAGTAATTCCACAATCTCAATTAACAGCGTTTTTTATTCACTGCAATTCCAGATATCTCTATGTACCTGTCACACTTTTTCGACATATATTGTGGAATTAATGGCTATCTGCAACAGAAATTACGTCTAATTCTTTCAAAGAAAGGACGTCATATATTCAAAGTCTTTTTCTCTAAATATTCAGAATGGTTTATTTCTATTTAAGAGCCCTTACTTATGTAAAAATCACTAATAATGTTAAAGTCACTAGAGGATAAAAAAGGATTGATTTTCAGGTGAATGCTGAAGAATGTTATGAGAAGATTGAACATGGTGAATAGATGAACAACATTTGATTGCTTATAAAGACGGTTTATGACAAGTATTTGTTGACATTGGACTTGAAAGTGACCATGTTGCAGTCTGCATGGAATCAGTCCCGTGATATTGTTTTTCACAGATGGAAAGTTCTAAAAAACTCCATGCAAGTTCTGTTTATAAAGTGCAAACAGGAAGCACTAGTGGCAGTAATCGATTCCTTCCTGTGAATGTCTTATAAGTAGGAACAAGAGATTGAAGCTCAGTCTAGCATCTTCAATGTAAATAATGATTGAGTAGAGAAAGACTACCAACGACTGTTCTACGAGAAAGGGTATACTCGCCACTAGATTTCAAAGTCGATTTTGTACAATTTGTTAAAATAAGTAAGGCTGTTGTATGCGTCACCTCTCCAGATGCGGCAATATTATTCTATCTTAGAGCGTAGCTGTCTATTATGTAGGTAGAGTATTGTATGAGGAGTCACTCGTAATTGTGTGATGAGAAGATTGTCATATTAAGGTAATCGTTGGTGAGGATAAAGGCACTGATATACTCAAATCTATTATTGGTTGAACGTGAGGCAGCGGAATCTCAATCCTCCAGATTTTCATTTGTGGGATTATCTCAAAGATTATGTTTATCAAAACATTCCTCAGACAATTCTTGAACTAAATAAGATCATCAGAACTAAAACCAGGATAATGCCAAGTGGCAAGCTATGGCAGAGGTAGTAACAGTTTTGCTTGTCTTATCCAGTGATGAAATAAAAACTCTTGTGCAGAACCGGTACAGATTCATCATCTGCTGGGGATGACGTTCTGAAGGAGAATTAGCTTTCGATACAATGATCTCAGCGTCTGTCCTGGCGGCGCACATCTGACGACTTGGATAACGGTGGAATCGCGATTGGCTAAACACCTCGTGTGCCTTTGCGTATTAACTCCATGCATAGGTCGCCATTATTCGAAATGTGTTGCGGTCAAATTAAGACATCGATTCAACAAGGTTAATATCGTTGCAACAGCAACAATTTTAAGGTTTAGGTAGGAATAAGAAAAATAGTTGATTACAAAGTCATATCATTACAATATTACATTTTTTTTTTTACAAGGAAGTCACCACTTATCAAGGCCCGGACGCCACTCGGGGATTAGGGTTATTGCGTGTACAGTAATCAATGGGATAATATCGTAGTAATCGTTAGTAATGGAGACCTGATAAAGTGTCTTAAAAAATACAACTTTTCGTGTTAGATGTTATTAAGACTGCTCCTCCCCCACACGCATGCATATGAGGACTTGATTGTGTGCAAGATTAAAGGTTGACCGATCGAATTAATGAACCGAGTAAAATTCTCACCAGAACACAATTATTAGTATAGACTGGAACCTGCGTTATCTGAGATTTAATTCTATTTGCTTACTTTCGCCAGTATCACCTCTCTCTCTCTCTCTCTCTCTTGTTCCACGCGCTTCCTCTTTCTTTCTTTCTTTCTTTCTTTCTTTCTGATTTTCAATGTCTTCTCTTTTACTTTTATTCTCTAGTTCCTCTTTTCTAATTTTTTTCGAGATATTCCTCAACAGTTTTCTCTTCTCCCTACTTTCTCAATTTTTTCTATTCATCTGGTTTTCAATTTTTCCATTTCGTGGATTCTATCATTCTATTCATCTAATCTTAACCATTATTTTCGCAATGTTTCGGTCGAAGTAGCAAGAGAAATCACAAAAAATTAACAAGGAATAAACAAAATAAACAATATATATATATATATATATATATATATATATATATATATATATATATATATATATATATATATATATATATATATATATATATATATATACTAGCATTTCAACACGGTGTATGTTGAGCAAAAAAAAAAAAGTGGTAGAAAGAAGGCAGGCCCGAACCCGTACCTCAAAGGAGGAAAAGAACGGGGTAAAACCTAACGTTTATGCCGTTACAACCACCGCCAAACCGGAAGCGACATTTTTTAAAATTAAGGCTAGACAATCTAAAGGAGAGGATAACTTTAAAAAATATCGGCGAAAAAAGTGACCATCCTCTTGTAGAAAAGTGCCTAATTGAAGGGGAAGAAAGTAATGTTTTTAGCCAATATTTTTTTAATGTTCGACCTTCATACGACAAGTATGAAGGTCGAACATTAAAACAGTACTGATCTTGGTAAAATCCGTCACCTCTATTGAAAGTTTTAGGCAGCCATGCAAACAGACATACACATATACATTTATATATTGATAACAAAATTTTCGACCCAAACCGATGAAAACGCTTGCCCTATCTCTGAATACCCTTTATGTAAAGTTTCACATATTTAGACCAGAAATTGTCTGAGTGATTGGGAAGAGACCGCACAGGCCATTTTTTTAAACTTTGACCCCTATTATGACCCCTTAAAATCTATCGTTTTTGGCTCAAATCAAGTTATTAAGTTAGATCCATGTCCAAGGAACCTATATCTAAAATTTCAAGTGCTTAGACCCAAAATTGTCGGAGAAGTTTGGTAGTGTTATCAAAGGTCAAATCGTTGAACTTTGACCCCTTAATCGCAAAATTTCTGGCCAAAAACCGATCACATCGATTTTCCCAAATCTCAGTACTCTGTATATAAAATTTCGAGTATGTAGACTAAAAATTGACAGAGTTATTGCGTAGGGAAATGGATACACACACACAGACACACACACACAGACACACACACGTTCACTTTTATAGATATACTAGCAATGGGTGCCCGGCGTTGCCATGGTGTTTAGAGGTGTATTCTGAGCAAAAAAAAAAAAAAGAAAAAAAAAACGGTAATATTTTAAACTTTGACCCATATTATGACCCCTTAAAAGTTAGTGTTTTTGGCTCAAATCAAGTTATAACGTAAGACCCATGTCCAAGGAACCTATATCTAAAATTTCAAGTGCGTAGACCCAAAATTGTCGGAGGAGTTTGGTAGAGTTCTCAAAGGTCAAATCATTGAATTTTGACCTCTTAATCGCCAAATTTCTGGCCAAACCCCGATCACATCGATTTTCTCAGATCTCGGTACCCTGTAAATCAAATTTCGAGTCTGTAGACTAAAAATTTGCAGAGTTATTGCGTAGGGAAACGTACACACACAAACACACACACACAGACACGTTCACTTTTGTGGATATATAGATATACTAGCATGGGTGCCCAGCGTTGCCCGGGTATTGGAGGGGTATGATGAGCAAAAAAAAAAAAAGAAAAAGAAAAAGAAAGCGGTCAATTTTTTAAACTTTGACCCATATTATGACCCCTTAACATTACGTGTTTTGGGCTCAAATCAAGTTATTAAGTTAGATCCATGTCCATGGAACCTATATCTAAAAATTCAAGTGTTTAGACCCAAAATTGTCGGAAAAGTTTGGTAGAGTTCTTAAAGGTAAAATTGTTGAACTCTGACCCCTTAACAGCCGAATTTTTTGCCGAAACCCGATCACATCGATTTTCCCAAATCTCAGTACCCTGTATATCAAATTTCGAGTCTTATGACTAAAAATTGACAGATTTATTGCGTAGGGAAATGTACAAAGACAAACAGACACGTTCACTTATATATATATATATATATATATATATATATATATATATATATATATATATATATATATATATATATACTATTTAAGTCCACTTTTTAAAAATCTCACATTACTTTATGTTATTCTCTCTCTCTTTCTCTCTCTCCCTCTCTCTCTCTCACACACACACACACACACACACTTCCTTTCTCATTGTTTCTTTCATTCTTTCATGAAGCTGCATATCAAACGAATGATACCAACGCTACCTGATTATTATGGCCGCTATTTTAATCCAATGTAAAACCCTTATCTGCACCAATATTGAAAGACAGCTTCATTCCCATTCAAAATGGCGTCGATAAAAGAATGGTAATGTAATCATTAAAAAGAAACAATAGAAAAACTGTATCTGCTGCCGAAAATATGAACAAGTAGGTAAAACATTGAAAAAAAACCATCACTTATCAGTTTGTAGATTAGGTATTCGAACGGAGAATACACCACATAGCTTTCATATTTTCTTTTTCTGTACAATTTATTTCACCTTTCGATTTTAGTTTGTTCTATTGTCATTTGATACTATAGGATATTCCATGAGAAGCTGATTTTAAGATTGTTATTGACTGGAACTGATTTCTGTACTTGATTGTATAGTCTGCATGGACTCTTCATCGTGGGCTAGAGCTGTTTCCTTTACCAGCAAATTTACCCCCAATACCCAGAGCAATAAGACACAGCGTTGGCATACGAAGTCAGGAAAGGTTTTGGGCTAGAACACATAATAGAACGGCGGTTGCACATGCGCAAAAGAAACGTTATCTATGGAGATGCAGTTCCGCGCTTAGATACGTTCGTCGTGCTGTAAACTAATTTGACTTTCTCTTTTTTTACCATGGGACATGATTTAATTGCAAATGTAGTTCCTATTTACTTGCCTATACACGAGGGCAGAGTTAGACATGTCGGTTTTTAATGTGGGGAATGAAACAAAAATAAAGATGTAATTGCAAATGTAGTTTATTTTTGTTCTAATCTTCATAATAACAGTTAATACAGCAGGTCAGCGTGTTATTTAAAGGATGAATTAACAAATTTGGTCGACTTTATTTAAAGTTACACGAAAGAGATTAATTTGCTTGATTAACTTTCATTCCTACTTTAAACTAAAAGAATCAGTTGTTAAAGTTGCTGGGAAAATGCTTGAACTAGTCTGCCAATTCAGAAAGAAAAAATATATATTATATGGGATTAAAGTGAATAGTCAAGGGTTATATGGAAACAAACGTTGATGAACTCACATTTACTAATAGATTGCTTTGATTACAAACATACAGACACACTGTCACCGTTATAGTAAATATATACTTCTCACCAGGCGCCAATTGGTGTTTTTCTCGTGCAAGTAGGAAGAAATAAAATCCGCTCAAGGCGGGTGAAAAATAATCAGACTATTCGTCTTCGCTGAATAAATACGAGGGAAAGAAATCTGGTTAATGATGGCGATAGAAGTGTTGGCTGAAAATACGAAACGAAATAATGATTTCTGTTTTGAAATGTGTGAATGCGAAGTCTTTTATAGGTGGGAGGCAGTGGTAAATTGGTACGACCCGAGGGTAATTGGATTGAAAAAAAAAAAGGGAGTCTAAGCACCTGTGGATGGAACGGAGAGTTAAAGAAGAAAGGGAGGGTTTGTTTGGTTCCGGAGAAATAAACGGAGACGTTTTTTCGAAAACGGAAAAAGGATTTGGATTTTTTTTTTTTTTGTATGCACACAACACGAACGCACACACACACACACACACACACACACACACACACACACACACATACACTATATATATATATTATATATATAGTGTATGTGTGTATATATATATATATATATATATATATATATATATATATATATATATATATATATATATATAACGCTGAATGCCTCTGTGTGTGTCTGGTCACGAGTAGGATCCTATATGGTTGACTATTTAAAAAAACTGATTACATACAATGATCGAAGATGTATCGAGACACAGGAATGGCTATGTTTGATCTGGCAGAACTATGGTTCATTTAAATTGTGGGGTCTGCGTTCGCGCCTGGTCCACAAAGTATGGAAATAAAAAAAAATAAAAATAAAAAAAACGTCTACAAGTGTTTTGATATAGATGTACATAAGAATCCTTTGATAAGTATGTTTTAACTTAAATAGATATGGTATAATAAAATTGTGGGGTCTGCGTTCGCGCCTGGCCTCCATAGAATGGAAATAGGCATAATCTTTAATAAAGACTTTTCATATCTATCTGCGTAAATATACTTTGATAATTATGTTTCAGTTTGAAGAAATATTGTATAATAAAATTATGGGGTGTTCGTTCGCACCTGACCTCCATAGAATGGAAATATGTCACAAAGTTTAACAAGTTTTTTTAATATAGATCCACAGAATATTGTGATAAGTGTTTCAGTGTGAACAGGTATGGTATAATAAATTATGGGGTTTATCTATTTTATTTTTACTTTCATCATATTTTGCTTTGGTTTTAATACTCCCAAATTCAACCCAAATTTACAACCCTTCCTTTTCATAACCTATCATACTTTCATAAATCAGAGTCCATTTTCTGTAGGCTGTTTTTGAACCCAGTCAACGACGAGTACTTTTGTTAGCATATATATAATGTTGCAATAGAAAAATGCAAGCTTGAAAAGTAATATGGTTAAGATTAAACATGGAAAAGTAAAGGACTAGTGGTTAAAACTGGAAAAGAAAAGAACAAGATATTCTAGTAAAAAATATAATAAATTTATAACTCAAAATATTGCAGCATTAAGAAATGTTATAAATTGAATTTAAAAAATTCTTAATGCTGCAATATTTTAAGTTATAAATTTATTATATTTTTACTAGAATATATTGTTCTTTTATTTTCCAGTTTTAACAACCAGTCCTTTACTTTTCCATGTTTAAGCTTAACCATATTACTTTTCATGCTCGCATTTTTCTATTGTAATCCATGATTTTTCCAGGCTTCCAATAAATTCACTTGTTGTTTGTTTAATTTCAGTCTTATTTTTTGCCCCCATAAACATATATGTAATAACAATTGCCGGCACCCATCTGCTTTCAATAAAATCCCCCAATTATCTCCCTTTAATGCTTTCATTCTCTCTGTTTTACTTGTTACTCTCTTTTTGAATTAGTAGCAACAGTAGTTGATGAAGCGACGTGTTTGCTATGAAAACAGTCATAAAAAAGCGTCGCTTACCTCCTTACATATTTTTACGATTTTGAACACCAGAAAATTCATCATAACTTTTGTTTTACTGAATGAAAATTTAATTTTTTTCGCAATATAGCTGAGAAGAACTGTAATAATTGTTTGAAATTTGGTCGAAAAATAAGTGAGCGGTGAAGCTTTAAAGCAGTTCTGAATGACTAAAACTGCCACTTAACAATATATTCAAAGACGATAGTGTTTATATATATATATATATATATATATATATATATATATATATATATATAAAGAGGTAAATATATATATATATATATATATAAATAGGTAAATATATATATATATAAAGAGGTATATATATATATATATATATATATATATATATATATATATATATATATATATATATATATATATATATATATATATAAAGAGGTAGTCGGGAATGAATGGACAAACTATCAGAGAAAAGAAGGAAATGAAACAACATAAAATGAAAAACCTTAATAAATGTACAGAAGAAGAAGAAGACAGACAGACAGACAGACAGACTTAGGAGGATGCAATAAATAAATTAGCAAGTGAGAGGCAAACAACAAGAAGGCGAGGAAAAACGAAGAAAAAAAGAAAGAAAAGAAATGAAAAGAAAGAAAAGAAATGAAAAGAAAGAAGGGAGAAGAAAAATAAAAGTACAAAATGTGACAAGAGAAGAAAAAGATTTTATAAAAAGATGATGAGAAACAAAGACCCCCCCACCACCACCACTAACAGCAAAAGCTACTACTACTACTACTACTACTACTACTACTACTACAACAACAACAACAACAGCAAGAAGACTTAAAATCATCAAAATAAGAAGAAAACTTAAAATCATCAAAATAAAATTGCAGGGAAATTGTTTAGATTAAAAAAAACATATAAAAAACTAAAAACAAACTAATTTTAAAAAAAAGTAAAAAATAGACAGAAAAGGAGAATGATAAAAAGAAAAAAAGGTGCTCAGTGGCGATGGCAGTTGCATCTGTAAGACAATGGAATCAATGGAAACATGCAGGTAAACTGGGTCATCGAAAATATTTAACGGTTGGGAAAACTCCAGAGATTCCAAAGCAAGTTTCTCGTGCAACGTATCCAAGTCATTTGATATTTCAAGAACGGATATCCTAAGAACAATGTTTCCAGCGATACATTCAATGACCCTGTGCGGTATTATAATCAGCATGCCAGTTTTGCCGTACAAAAATATATACTGATGTCACTAAATACAATTCTTTAACTGAAATGAGTGACGACTTATAGATTTATCACAGATTCAAACAACTTATGGTGTATAGTTAAGTTGAAGAAGACCTACCATCAGCATTATTTGAAATACTCATCAAATACTCATCAAATACTCATTCACATATTTTGATTTTGATTTTGAAAGCCATTATTTTAATATTAGACAGCTTTTATTTCTTGTGAATATTTCAAAAACAAAACAGCATTAAGTAAATTACGTTTTGGATTTTTGGAGATGAAGATTGATTATCCATGTTATTCTTCGGACGGCTATCCTCATCTTGAGTGTTATTTTCGCAATGTTTCGGCCAACGTAACTTCCGATCTTCTTTAGGTGTATCTTGTCGAACTCGGGAGTTTTTCTCTTGAGCTCCGGAACCTTTCTGCCTAACTCGGGATTTTGCACGGAACTTCGAACGGCACTCTTTACTCATGGAGTAGCATGCTTGCAGACAATAATTAAATACAGGATGAAATAAAGGATTTCGTTCGAAATTCCGTGCAGATTCCCGAGTTAAGCAGAAAGATTCCCGAGTTCCATATGATACACTTGAAGAAAGTCGGAGGTTACATCGACAGAAACGTTGCGAAAATAAGTAAAGATGAGAACTGTAGTCCGAAGAATCGAAACAATACCTTATGTTTCATATGTGAATTGGATTGTTGAGGTTTTGTATTATTTTTTAATATTTTGTTAGTCTTTAAAATATGTTGTTTTTAAAATAGTATTTTCATTACTAAGCGCGGAGATGAAATGAAAGCAAATCATTGTTGTTGTAGTTGTTGTTGTTCGTGTGACGTAATTTGACTTTATAGTTTTGTTTTGTGTTCCTTATTCTTTTGCATAAATCTTTCTACCTGTAACTTAATAAGAGTGAACAGTGCAACGTTATCGTGTAATGCACAGATGTGCGTGATGATATAAGCAATGAGCAAGAGAACGTCGCTATTGAACGCTCAATGTTAAAAACCGAGAACGACTAACAATGCAAGAGAGGGCGAGAGAGAGAGAGAGAGAGAAAGAAAGAGAGAGAGAGAGACAGACAGCCAGAGGTAGAGATAGAGCACGAAACAAAGAGAGGAAGACCGAAAGAGAAATAAGGAGAAATGGCAAACCAGAGAAAGAGAGATATAGATAGATAGATAGGTAGGTAGGTAGGTAGGTAGAGAGAGAGAGAGAGAGAGAGAGAGAGAGAGAGAGAGAGGAGAGAGAGGAGAGAGGAGGGGAGAAGAGAACAAGAAACAAAGAGGGGGAAATGAAAAATGAAGAGAAAGAGATAACGAGCGGGAGAGAAGGATGACGAGAGAGAGAAAGGGGAAATGAGAAGTAGAGCGAGAGACGACGAGAGAAGACAGCGAAAGAGTGAGAGAGTGGGAGAAAAATAGAACGAGAAGAAAGAGGAGGAGAAAGAGAAAGAGAAGGAGAAAGAGAAAGAGGAAGGTGTGAGAGGGGGAGGATGTAAAAATGTGACTAAAAATTAAGATCAGCAGTGAAGCGCTCAATTCTGCTGCATTTGATTAAGAGGCCCATGAGGCTTTTCTGTGAAAGTCAAGAGGGCCAACGTGGATCGGGTGGAGGCTTTTAGGCGCATTTAAACACAATATGTTTTTAAATTGGGTGGAGGAATTAATGTATCATATTCGTCGAGATGAAATTAACTACGACTGAAGCAAATGGGCCTAAGACTGA
>NC_136526.1:24891487-24906487 GCF_053919585.1 Euprymna scolopes | reverse complement strand
AAATCATTGCACATGCAAAATTTCAGCTAGATCAGACAACTGGAAGTGGGTCAGGGGCATTACTTATTGAACGCCCTTCGTAGACATACATAATGTGTTTGACTAATATAAAAAAGAGCTCTAAAAAAAGGCATGTTTTTTAGCCCTAAAAGTCCCAGAGGGATGAGAACCAGAATTTTGCAGGGTCACCCATACTTAATTTTTATTAAGAACAATGATCTCTACATTTTGGCCAAGTTTCAGAAAAATCTTATAGATGGATCAAGCTCTATAGGAAAAAAAGTGTCATTTTTGGCTATTTTGGAGCATTTTTTACCTTTTTGAACCCCTGGGGACGCCGAATCCCAGTATACAAATATATATAAAGGTGCAGTTTCAGGTCTTAGCACATGTATATTTAAGTTGACCACCGTGAAAAACCACTATATAGTCAGACATATCAAGTTTTTGTTGAGAAATATGAAAAAAAGAGCCACAAAAAGGGACGTTTTTAGCACTGGAAACGCGAATCAGAAATTTTTCAGGGTCACCCATACTGGATGTACATTAAGAACCATGGGCTACATATTTTGGCAAAGTTTCAGAAAAATCTAATGGATGGATTAAATGTTATGAGGCAAAACGTGTCATTTTTGGTTATTTGGGCCAATTTTTTAACCTCTTTTGAGCCCCTGGGACACTACGGGAATTTTCGCAATTTTTTTTTCTACTATGCACACTTATTTAATGAAATAGAATTTGTGGCAAAATTTCAGGAAAAACTAATAGACGGTTAACTGGCAATCGTCCGGGCTAAGGGACGCACGGACACCACTGAAAACATCGGGGACCAACAACATTAAATGTGCAATAGTGATTGAAAACACATAACAAAAGGAAACATATATTAATTATCGGCTAACAATGTGAAGACACACCATCTCGTTAAAGAATTCGCTTTTTATATTTATATACTAGCATGCCGCCTAGCGTTGCCCGGTTGTAAAATACGCTTAAATATGATATTTTAATTTATGCAGATTTGATATTTATTATTATGTAGACAATCCTCTTCTGACTATTATATTGTACCAAATATATAGTGATGATTTGAAAAGTTAAAAAAAAAAAAACGACTCGTGTATCATAGGTTAGAATCGAAACTGTTTAACGCTCCAGCCTTTTTTTTACCGTTTGAGTTATGGCAGAGGTATGAGAAAATGTTCAAAATGACGCGACTTTAACATATGAATGTATATTTGTGCATGTGTAGAAATAACAGGTTTTGTCGATTTACTCTTGTCAAAGTCATTTCTTCTTTTTGAATTTTAACCTTTTGACAGTTATTTTTACCGGCTTTAACCCAAATTAGATTTGTTTCATAGGTCTAATTCCCTTATATATTCCCTTCTAGAAGTCTGTACACCAAACCTTGAGAGAGAAGTTTGATAGAGACCGTTCCGCATACATAAAAAATCACACACACACACACACACACACACACACACACACACACACACACACACACACACACATATATATATATATACTTGTGCCAGAACATGGTCATCCTAAATGCTACACAATTATTCAAAATGTTGAAACTATGCATAAATGGAACTAAGCGTAATAATTAAATGAATCATCTCATAGGGAACGATAAAAATGAATAATTTAAAAATGAAAGTTTTATACAAAGTTATGTATCATAATACGTATTCGTCATATGTTTATATATTTTGCCTCATATTTAATGTAAAGTTATTTTGATACTTAGTGATATTAACCTTCCTTAAAGTCTCTATATTTATTATTTATTTTCAGCACTTGTGAATTTCTTGCATTTTCGTATTTTTATATTTTGAAATAATTTCTTTTTAAGGTCACCATAATCCTGTCTATATTTCATTTATAAAATATTTTGGAATTATTCATTTCATTAATTTGTTATTTGCCATATCACTTTGGTAATATTTTACGTATTTTTCATGAAAGTATGGCATATATCTGTTAGTTTTATTATTGAATTAAAACTGCCCCTATTTTCAAACTTACCCTATCGCCCCTTTTAGACCTTTGCTTTCCCTTCCGGTTGTGTTACCACTAAAATCGCATCATCGTTATCTTCACCGCCGATTAAACAGGAAACCGACCGGAATCGCCCCCAACCGTTTGTATCGGGCAAATGGTGCCCAACCAGTGCTGCAGACGAGGTGAAGAGCGAAACAAAATGAGATGCGGCTACAATCGTTAAGTATCACTTATTGCAACAATATATTTCAGTTTCATTTGACTATATACTGGCCGAGTCAGAAGTAACCGGTCAGATAAACGATATATCCTCATCAAAATACCCTGGGTGATATAGTCTCAGGATATTTATATTCGATATACTGTAGTTCGAGCGTCCATCGATACCTGCGGTTTCACAGAAACATTGAAACTCCAGTCAGTAAGATTGAAAAATAGCAAGCAAGAATCCGGTGTGTAAAATTCAGACACGTTTAATTTTACAGACGAAAACCGTAATATGAAGAGGATGAAATTATATTTCCTTAAATAATTAGAACAAACGAAAACAATAAAAATGACGGAGACGAGAGTGTCCATGATGATGATGATGATGATGATGATGATGATGATGATGTCGAAAGATATCCCAAAAGAAATAGAAGACAACCCGATTTTTTTGTGGTCGACAATATAAAGCAATTAATTCAGAACATTGTGATGAATGGAAAATTGCCATGAAAAAAGAAATAGATGCCTTAACCGAAAATGAGACCTATACGGTAGTGCCTCTCCCAAGAGATAAACATGTTATTTCTACCAGATGGGTCTTTACAGAAAAGAGTACAGCATCAGGCGTAGAACAGTACAAAGCAAGATTTGTTGATAAGGGGTACTCTCAGATTTACGGTAAAGATTACTTTTCTACGTTTTCACCGACCACAAACCTAACGACAATCAGAATTTTACTGCAAGTTGCATCACAATATGACCTAAACATCCATCAAATGGACGTAAAAAATGCTTATTTGAATGCCCCAATAGACTGTGAAATTTATATTACCCCTCCAGAGGGATTTATAATGAAAAATAAAAATAGCGTGTGGCGACTTAACAAGTCATTATATGGTCTAAAGCAGAGTGCTTAGTGTTGGAACACAGTATTTCATGATTATATTATTAAACAACAATTTAGACAATACGCTGTAGACCCCTGTTTATATACCCAACACAAAGACGATAAACTACTGGTGTTGGTTTTGTGGGTCGATGATATTTTAATCGCATCAAATTGTGACATAATGCTAACTGATGTTAAGAACAAATTAAGTAAAAAATTCAAAATGACCGATCTTGGCAAAATATCCTGGTTTCTGGGGATAGAATTTACTCAAAGCAAAGGACTTGTTACGATGACTCAATCGAGATACATCGACAAAATACTATTAAAATTTGGAATGGGAGAGTGCAAGAAACGCTCTACACCGGTCGAAAATGATATTAATAAAAATATACACACAGAATCTGAAATAATAAAGGACACACAATATCGCGAAATTATAGGTAGTCTTATATATTTAATGACTGCAACCAGGCCCGACATATGCTATACAGTAACAAAACTGTCACAAAAATTATCACGACCGACAACGAAGAATTTAAACAGAGCTAAACAAGTCCTACGTTATTTAAAAGGAACTTTGCTTTTAGGGGATTTCTTGATTTAGAAAATCAAGAAATCCCCTAAAATTAGAAGGTTTTTCGGGTTCAGACTGGGCAAACGACGAAGATCGCAAGAGTGTATCTGGATATTGTTTAAGGCTCTCAGAAAATAGGTCTATTATTTCATGGAAATCTAAAAAGCAACAGATTGTATCTCTCTCTACGTGTGAAGCAGAATTTATCGCGATCACACACACGATCCAGGAAGCACTCTACCTTAAAAATATCCTGAAGACTATTTTAGAGCCAGAATTGATTACAAGCCCCGTAGTAATTAATTGTGATAATCAAGCCAGTATAGTCTTAGCACAGAACACGATAATCAACCAAAGATCTAAGCATATAGATATAAAATACCATTTCATAAAAAACGAGATAAAAAAGGAATCCATTATTTTGAATTACATATCATCAGAACAAAATATCGCTGATGTATTCACGAAACCGGCGACAAGGATAAAGCTACAACGTTTTTTCTTAAAACTTGTTGGGGAATTCGACTGAATAAATTTTTTTTTCTTTCACTGCCCTGTATGCATATAGATTTCTATATATAAAAAAAAAAAAAATAGTCCTGGACAAGACGTTAAACTGTATCCATTTTATTTGTATTAACACTTTAAACTACTATTGTGTAACTAATACTTTTGCTTAAAAAAAAAACAAAAAAAACCTTTGTAATTTTCCTTTTTGACATTTGAACACAATTAAAAATGGCGTCTTTTTAATTGCTAAAATTCTAAGATCCAAATGATTTCTAATTTTTGTTATGTCTAAGTGAATATAAAAATACATATTTATTTTTTAGCAGAACAAACACAAGGGACTTCCCCATTATAAAAAATAGGGAGGATGTTGCAATATTTTGAGTGTATAATGGGGTAGTTATTTAAATGCTGCCCACATCAGCATTATTTGGCACAAGGCCTGGAAAGTGGGAACCCCGCAGGCTCCCCTAAAGGAGGGGCACTCCTGCAATTTTAAAATTTGCCTGAGTAACACCGTCGGCATTCCCCCGTCGGGGCGCCTCAGGCAGCAAGCAATAAACTTGCCCCACCGGAAAGCCCGGTGGCAAGGCCTGGGAGGGTGGACCTCCTAGGTATTACCCAGGCGGTGTACCTCAGTCCAACAGGTGCTGGGCCGGTTCCCGGGGTCTCACCTGTTGGGCTGAGTGTCAAGTGACGAAAGCTTGACTGGTACTACCCTGTCTCCCTGCAGCCGAAGCCGCCAGGAGACACATCCCATCATCCCAGGGGATTAATGGGGTATGATCCCACACAGTCGGACGATTCTATTTATAAACGATGCTGCTAAGAACTGACGAATCAAATTAATTCACGTTCTGCTACCAACCAATCAGAAACCATGTTGCTTCATAAATATTAAATCTTTTCTGGAGCAATTTCACATATTCTTTCCCGGGTTTCGACACGGTAAGAATATTTTGTTCTGTGGAACTGTCTACTACAAACAAGTCACCTCCCAGGACTTGTGTGTAACAGCGAACCATCTGAAACTGTTCTGAAACTCAAAATGGCTTACACTTCTAGACTAATCTTCATCTAATGGTTTAACAATAGCTTTTTCAGTCGACTTTTTAAAAGTGACACTTTCAAACGTCCGAGTGAAGAGTGGTCACGCTATAGGTTATGTTTGTAATGCTCCCGGAAAACCGCATCGACTTAATCTATAGTACCATTTCAATACATATAACTAAGTCTCACTAGTATCGCTATATATAACTGTTCTGCTGATCTGGTGAACAATTCATCTTTGACTCTCATCCCTTATTGCTATGGCCGTCATAATGTACGAACTATAAGAGACATTTTCTTTTTCTTTTAAGAATGGAAAGGACACGATATATTAGTAAGGTTCCGAATGGGAATTTTACTAATTGCCATGGTCGCCGAAAGTAGCCACCAAATCGAATTAATGCATAGTGTTGTTTGATCTCTTACATATGCAGTTGCGCAAGCTTTTACAAAACACATTATAATGCACACACGCATACACACTCACACACACACACGCGCACACGCAACCATATATATATATAGATAGATAGGTAGATACACATACACGCATATATACATATATATATATGTATATATATATATATATATATATATATATATATATATATATATATATATATATATATATATATGTGTATACACATCCTCATACATACGCACACCCGCACACACAGATATAAAATATATATATATATATATATATATATATATATATATATATATATATATATATATATATATATATATATATATATATATATCTGTGTGTGCGGGTGTGCGTATGTATATGAGATCATCCTCATACATACGCACACCCGCACACACAGATATAAATATATATATATATATATATATATATATATATATATATATATATATATATATATATATATCTGTGTGTGCGGGTGTGCGTATGTATGAGGATGTGTATATATGTGTGTGCACATGTGTCAAAACTCATGAGTTCATCCACACCCAAAATCCTATGACAAGAAGAATTCCGAATGGACACAAAAATGACGGAAAACCTAACAGACAAAAATGTTTCCGAATGTTTATAATTTCCAAGTGTGATTCATTTCATTTATAAATAGAAATTCCGTAAGAAAATGGCGATTAGGACTTTTAGGCGAAATCATTTCACGGTCTTTTCATGGATGTCAGCCATAGTTTCGACTTCTGATCGTTATTCATCTCTACACGGAATAACAACGGTGGTCATTCCAAGGTGTTAACGAATGGAAAAAAAAAGTCAAATAACATTAAAACGCGTTTAATCAAAGAAGACAACAGACTACAACGAGGAATTCTTGAAAGCGTCGGAAACGTCGTGAATCACCAAGATGCGGATAAGTGATAATAATCTAAATAACTGAAAAGTTTCATTTGAGGAATTTACGCTCTGATCCCCATCTGGCATCAATTGTGATGGATGGCTCTCGCCTGGGTGAGGCCCCGTGTTTTGACAAGCTTCTGGGTTTGACCTTTACTCCTGATCTGAAATGGAACACGTAAATCAAGTCTGTTTCCAAGGTCGCTGGAAAGATGGTGGGATCCTTCTACCGCTCCAGAAGATATCTCACTACTGATGCAATTCTCTATCTATATAAAAGCCAAGTACGTCCAAGGATGGAATACTGCTGCCATATATGGGCAGGAGCTGCTAAAAACAGCCTATCCTGCCTTGACAGAGTACAAAATAGACTTCGTGGCTTAGTGGGGGATGCCCTTTTCTCTACCCTCGAATCTCTGGTCTCCCCTCGCCAATCTTTCACGAAAAACACCCGTCTAGCTGAATCCACTGTGAAAAATTTCCCCCACTCTTTATCTGTGCCTAAATCAAAACGTGGATTCCATGAACAAAGCTTCTTTCTTAGAACTGCACGCCTGTGGAACTCTGTTCCGTCTGCCTGCTTCCCACCGGGCTACAACTTGGATGTCTTCAAGTCCAACGTTAACAAATTCCTAATGAACCGCCCCCTTAAGTAAACACTTCATCAAATCTCCACACTAACGTAATGTACTTGCAATAACCCTTATCCCTGAGTGGCTTCCGGGCCTTGATAAGTGGTGATCACTGTGTAAAAAAAAAAAAAAAAGAATTCCTCAACTCAGATAAGCATTCTGTGTCGATTTCAAAATTCTCACAAAATTCACATGTGTAAATTTTTTGGTTCAAATTTTGGAAATAATTTCCAAAAGATTCAAATAAGTACATCGTGTTTATCTCATTTGAATATATTTCAGGTTAAAGTGTTCATACATAGAGGTAGTAGCATTCTGGGTTTATCCTTATCGAGACCAACAGAGAAGAAACCTGAAAAGTGACGAGGAAAGATTATAGACATCCAGCAGTCAATTGCAGCTTGATTATAGTCATACTTATTCAAGTAAACATTCACGGGAATATGCGATGAGCAGCCTATTTCTAAAAAAAAAAAGAAAAACAAACTAAAATTGAGGAATGTTATCATGTAATCACATTAATTAAAACAACGGAAAGCCTTTACCCCCCTCCTCCAAAAAATACACGTACGCATTTTCTCTTTTTGTCTCTTGTGACAAACATAAAAAGAATCGCGGAAGATTTAAAGAAATTAAGCAACTCGTAAATTTATCAACGAAGAAAGATTCAGAAAACTAAGGCAAAAAACTATTATAACATAATTCTGAGCAAAATATCTATGACGTCACGCTTGAACAACGAACAGAA
This sequence comes from Euprymna scolopes, assembly GCF_053919585.1. Classification (NCBI taxonomy): domain Eukaryota; kingdom Metazoa; phylum Mollusca; class Cephalopoda; order Sepiida; family Sepiolidae; genus Euprymna; species Euprymna scolopes. The sequence continues at coordinate 24,898,525 of NC_136526.1, read as the reverse complement.
AATCTTATTATTGTAAACAAATACAATTACATAGTGTATCTAAAATAAATTCTAGCCGTATAGTTTGAAAGTATATTCATGTTAATCGTTACGTAAGCAAGGTGAGAAACAGGTGAACAAACGAAAACGTCTAAGAAACTCAGTCAAATTCATACACATGTCGTCATATTCACAAATTTGAATGTCAGTCTGTCTACCAAAGCATCAACAAACCTTACATTAGATTTTTGCTTGCTTTGTTTGATGAAACGGATATATATATATAAATATATATATATATATATATATATATATATATATATAAATTTTAAAATAAAATACGTATAAAACACAAGACAAAAATAAACAATCATCACATGTTTAAGATTTTTAATTCAGTTATACTCTAGCAGTATCAGAATTTTTGTAGGAATTTTTGACACCCCTAACACGAAACTGCGAATACAATATAAAAATCTCGTAATTTCTCTGTTAAAAGTGGGTTATTTATTTTCTTTATGGATTATACTTCCAAAATAAACTATTACAGTTGTTTTAAAAGTAATAAAAATATTTTTATTTTTTTTTTAAAACAGTAATGAATTTTCCGAACTCAATATTTTTCAATTTTTAAACTCAATATTTTTAAATTTTTAAATTTTAAAAATCTATCAAAATTTTTCTATTGATTCTATTTTTACGATATTTTCAGGGTCAATGTGAAATTTTATGTTCTTTCCAATAAACCGAATATAATATTTTAGACAAACGTTTTTTTTAAATTCACGCCCCCCCATTTTCACGCCCCCCCATTTTCACGCCCCCCCCATTTTGAAATGTCTATTAAAAAGTAAATAATTAATTTATGTTTAATAGGTTTATATATCACAAATTGAAGAGAAAAGGTCAATAAATAATATATTCAAATTTAAAACAAAAAAAAAAATCAGTTTTTTAGAAATTTACCTGTAAAGTCCGAAGTTTAAAACCTTATTTTATAAGAACACATTTTTTCTTTTTGTCTTTTTTTTTTTTTTTAATGAAACCTTGGTCCTTGCTCCTTTAATTGAAAAAAAAATTAGGGCTTGAATTACATTTTTCGAGGAGTTATAAGCTTAGAAAGATAGGGGGTCGAATAATTTACGCCTCTCATTTTGAAATGTCTATTAAAAAGTAAATAATTAATTTATGTTTAATAGGTTTATATATCACAAATTGAAGAGAAAAGGTCAATAAATAATATATTCAAATTTAAAACAAAAAAAAAAATCAGTTTTTTAGAAATTTACCTGTAAAGTCCGAAGTTTAAAACCTTTTTAAAAAAAAAAAAACACATTGTTTTGTTTTGTTTTTTTTTTAAATAAAACCTTGGTCCTTACTCCTTTAATTGAAAAAAAAAATTAGGGCTTGAATTACATTTTTCGAGGAGTTATAAGCTTGGAAAGATGGGGTGGAATTATTCACTATTTTCACGAAATTTCTGACACTGCTAGTTATACTCCTTCGTCCGTATTTAAATGCATCTGGTATATATATATATATATATATATATATATATATATATATATATATATATATATATATATATATATATATATATATATATATATAGCGGAGTTATACTCCGTTAGTATTTAATTTTTTTTTTTTTCAACACGCGGACTCTTAATTCACCTTTTCTTCAATTTAACATCATAGGGAAGAAAAAAGAGAAAAAATTAAATACGAGTTTTTCGGCTAGAAACAAACAAAAGCTGCAGTATTTGAAAAAAGGTATTGTTTCACAATGGTAACGTGAAGAATACTTGTCGGCATTACATTTAAACTTTCGTGGATCTCGATGCACAGACATCTTCCGACATTTTTATCGGCTTCGTATTTTAAATTATATATTTACATATGTATAATGCCGTTCGCTTTGTAAACAAACAGATACGGAGGCGGTATTTTCATCGCACCTGTGAGCAAATAAACACCTGTTAGTTCATGCAAATAAATGCGAATGAAATGGGTGGGGCAGTGGCACGAGTGTTCCGAACATTTTGTCGTGCACTTCAACATTTCCATAATTATTGCGATATTTTATGCAGATTATATCTTTATTCAATGAATACACAGACCCATCTCTCTCTCTCTCTCTCTCTCTCTCTCTCTCTCTCTCTCTATATATATATATATATATATATATATATATATATATATATATATATATATACTTTCGTAACTTTTAGGACTGCTTTGGAGTGGACACTGCTTAATTAAATAACAAAATTTCTCAAATGTAAACCTATCATTTTAGTCTGAGTATTTCCCACAGAATGAAACAGCAACATTCTGTGTAGCTTATTTCCATAATATATATATGTGTGTGTGTGTGTGTGTGTGTGTGTGTGTGTGTGTGCCTAAAAATATATGCTTGTGCATATATGCTTTCTTAGTCTAAACTATTCAGGATAAAAGCTCGACGATTGCTAACATTTAACAACAGAGCATACATGAATAAAAAAACACATCATTTCGTTAAATTACAGTTTTTATTCCCCCCCCTTTTTTTTTAATAAATCAACAACTTCCGTGCATTTTGATGGATGCAAACTTAATATGTCAATTCGGAATATTTCGTCCATGCTGCTCTTAAGAAATCCAAAGTTCGACTCTAGAAAATAAAATATATTGGAAAACAACAAACAGAAAAAGACACAAAAAAGCAATTTATATTGAATCCTGTTCGCACGCGGAAACCATGGCTGTTACCTTCTGATTAAAGCGGACATCTTTGTTTCTGACACAAAAACACGAAAAATATGCATAATATTGCATATTTGCATAAAAAAGAAATATAATATTCATATTTTTATAGCAACGAATGTGATAATAATAATAATAATAATAATAATAATAATAATAATAATAATAATAATAATAATAATAATAATAATACAGAAATCAATGGTAAACGGTTGTTGGATAACGAAAAACATTTTACAAAGGTTATCGAAAGAGGTGGAGAGTGCTGGAAATCTGGGGAGACTAGTTGTTACTCAGACTCCAGGGAACACCACAAGTTGTTCTCAAAGAAGAATCTTTTATGATGGCTTGTGTGAATACTCCTAGTGAGTAAATAATATGAATGCTTAATCACCTTCAAATTGTGATATGTAAAGATCATCACAACTCTCTCTCTATATAAAGTTTCAATATTGTCTTCATAATAACCATTTTCTGGTGTTTTTAACAGTTCTTTACGATGAGCCAGACATCTGGGTAAGGGTCATATCAACCTATAGCCGAATAATCACCTATGACGTCTATTTCCTCATCCAGTGATGGTTCTTTCTATACTCCAACTGAACCAACATATATATTCTGCACATTGAGTGTTATGGCAAGTAAAATCACCAGCTACCATTAGCGATAATGCGACGCGCTAAAAAAAGAGTAAAGTACTTTTCGGTCACGGATATTGTTTACATCCCTCTTCCTCATCGCTTGTGCATGATGGCATTGAAATTTGTGTCGAAAAACCTTAGAGATTTCATTTCAGCTTCATACAATCACATTGAAGAGCTGAAATACAGAAAAAAGTACTTCTGTAATTAGACATACACACATATGCACACGCCCACATACATATGTGTGTGTGTCATATATATATATTGCCACACAAACTATGTGTAATTATAGATAGAGACACACGAAGTGAAATAGAGAAAACTAAATATGTTTATGTAGCTCTTTTTTTCCTCTTCCTCTCGCTCTTCCTTTTCCATCTCCATTTTTGCCACAAACTGTGTGAAATATTGCCATTGAATATATGCCATTGGGTTTTAAATGTCACGTCATCGTCTGTGTTCAGGCAACTTTAAGCAGGGAGCAGAGAAAATGCTATTCAGATTGTTGTTATAATCACGCACACATTTTATTATTATATGGTTATTTATTATTTTATTTATTTGTAATTTTATTCATATAAAGCTCTACGCTCATATTGAGCACTTTTGAAGAAATATTGTTTTTTAGTTCATGTTGCCAACATATCTGAACCTAATCAATCAATCAATGTGTGTGTGTAATTCACTTACTAGAAATTCTCATACAGGCTATCTCCAGCGATCACACACTGACAATAACCTGTGGTGTTCCACGGAATCTGAATAACAAGAAGTCGCCACAGATTAGCAGTGCTCTTAACTTCTCTCGATAACCAGTGCATATAACTTCACGTCATCGCAACAACCGCTTATATTCAATATCTAACTGGCATCCCTTGGAGTGTGAGTGTCAAAAAGCTTTCCTAAGCCACCATTGCTCTCCGCACGTTTTCAGTAGGGATTTTGTTAGTACTTCCCTTCTTCAGTCCTTCCGGACCCTTCACGACTTTGGTGTGACCCCATCCGATGTAAAAGCAACCATTTTTTTTTTGGGGGGGGGGGCGCACTTAACGAAACATTTTGCAATTATTTTATTATTATTATTATTATTATTATTATTATTATTATTATTATTATTATTATTATTCACAACTTAAAGGTCGTGTCTCTTTCTTGGAAGACTCATTTCCGAGTTATGGTTGTGTCATTAGTTTTGCAATTGTTAATTATCGTAAAAATAAAAAAAATAAACTCGTGAATTGAGACGCGTAACGAAATAACAAAATAGAACTAAACGCATAAATGAGAAACGTAACTAGAATTCTGCGTAACGCCCTATTTATAAACCGTGTCAATGGCGTTTGCTATAAATGTCACATGACGAGAAACAAAATTGACTCTCAGTCAGCAAAATTTCATATTGTTAGTTCGTTCAATAAATAATGGCTGATTTTTTAAATTTGATATCGTAATATATATATATATATATATATATATATATATATATATATATATATATTAGGATATTGCAATATATATATATATACATATATATATGAATATAATTTGAAGTTGTTATTTTTAAAAAGTAGAGTAACTAGTGAAACGAGGTTCATACAAGAGTGCTCAATACGGAAGTAGAGCAAGTTACATTTTTAAATGTGTCTTTACATAAGCAGAAATTTGTTGCTACACAGTCATGAGCATGTTTCAGTCTTCTAGTATTTAGTAACTAGAGACCTCATCAGGCAACGACGATTATTTTCGAAAGCGGAATTCTTAATGAAAAACCAAAATCAATTTTCAGCAAAAGAAGCTTTTTTTTTTACAAAAAAAACCGAAACATGCTCATGACTGTGTAGCAACAAATTACTGCTAATGCAAAGACAAATTTAAAAATGTACATATATATATATATTCAAATAAATGGAAACACACACACATACACACACACACACACACATATATATATATATATATATATATATATATATATGTATGTATATATCTATAATATAAAGCTGAATGTGTGCGTGTGTGTGTGTGTGTGTGTGTGTGTGTGTGTGTGTGTGTGTGTGTGTGTGTGTGGTCACGAATAGGCTCCTATCTGGTTGACTATTTTAAAAAACCGATTCCATATAATGATAGCAGATGTATCGAGACACAGGAATGGCTATGTTTGATCTGGCAGAACCGTTGTTCATTAAAATTGTGGGGTCTGCGGCCGCCCTTGGTCCACAAAGTATGGAAATAAAAAATTTAAAAATTAAAAAAAACGTTTACAAGTGTTTTTAATATAGATGTACATAATAATACTTTGATAAGTATGTTTTAACTTAAATAGGTATGGTATGATAAAATTGTGTGGTCTGAGTTCGCGACGGGCCTCCATAGAATGGAAATAGGCACAATCTTTAACAAATACTTTTCATATCTATCTGCGTAATTATACTTTGATGATTATGTTTCAGTTTGAAGAAATATGGGATAATAAAATTATGGGGTGTTCGTTCGCGCCTGACCTCCGTAAAATGGAAATATGTCAAAATGTTTAACAAGTTTTTTTAATATAGATCCACAGAATATTCTGATAAGTGTTTCAGTGTGAACAGGTATGGTATAATAAATTATGGGGTTTATCTATTTTATTTTTACTTTCATCATATTTTGGTTTGGTTTTGATACCCCCAAATTCGAAGCTATCTCTTTACAACCCTTCCTTTTCTAACCTATCATACTTTCATAAATCAGAGTCCATTTTCTGTAGGCTGTTTTTGAACCCAGTCAACGAGTGGGTACTTTTGCTAGTATATATATATATATATATATATATATATATATATATATATATATATATATATATATATATATATATATATATATATATATATATCAGGTTAAAGGTATTCAATAGTGATAACTAATGAAGTTAACGCAGTTATTAAGAGTGCTGAAAAGCAAGATATATTTTTATTAAGATAAACAAATTTACATTGTCGCGACACTGGATATGCTAATGTTTCGGACAAATGGTCGGTTAAACCCAAAAGTCCTCGTCAGGCGACTTAATAAAATGGTTGCTTAACCATTTTTCAGCAATTAATTAGAAATCTACTTCATCAGAAAATCGTCGTGAAGTTTTAGCTTGATTTGCTGATGGGGATTATTTTACGATATTTTAATTATCAAACTTTCACTCGAATTTGGAAAATCATTGCTGAGGTTAATCGTCATGGATTTCAAATCACGCACACTCAAACAACCATATATACACACATACACATACAAATAAACACACAAACACATACATGTATACATATGTGTGTTTGTGTGTTTATTTGTCATGACCTACACCAGAAAAAAAGTATTAGAGAAACAGAACATATGTTTTTTCATGCAAACAGCTTGGGTGATATTTATAACCAAATAGAATGTGCAATTTATTTTAATACATTTTAATATACGAACCGGATAAAGTGACAGCAAGTTTTTACCAGCCATTGTTGTTTTTGTCGTTGTTGTTCTATTCATTCATTTGATCTTGGTTCTTCTTCACTGATTTAAACACCTGCAAAATTATTCGCAAGGTTTTGTTGTTCATTGTCCTCTGACTGCTTTGTTTGCAAATCTTATCATTGAACAAATTTGGTGTTTTTATGCTTTCATCACTACTCGAATAGGCCATAGG
>NC_136526.1:24808987-24876487 GCF_053919585.1 Euprymna scolopes | reverse complement strand
TTATTATTATTATTATTATTATTATTATTATTATAATTACTATCAGCATCATCATCATGATCATCATTATTGTTATTATAATAGAAATAAAAGTCTGGACCTACCTGTTACTTGAAGAATAATAGCTAAGCACAAAATTGCAAAGGCTCGAAGACGGGTCGAACCCTGTGCCATTATGTTCACTCGTTTGATCCTTTCGATAATGTTTGTAAAATAATAATAATCCTTGGGAATTAATTGTGTATTTTTCAATCCAGAAATTGCTGTTATTTTTGCATATATATATGTGTGTGTGTGTGTGTGTGTGTGTGTGTGTGTGTGTGTGTGTGTGTGTGTAATAGAATAAGTTCTGATTTATTAATTATTTATTTTTAAAACTTTGTTTTCTTTGAACCTTAAATCCTCAATCTTTTGCGACGTTTCAAACGTTTATTGCACTTGATGTGTATTGTTTTACAGCGATTTGTTGTCAATGTGTCCTCCTCGTCGTAAAACGCAGATTGAATAATAAAAAAAAATTAACCAATTAAAATACAAATCCAATCGCTTTGTCGTTGTTAGTATGTTTTGGATTTAGTATTCAAAATGAACAACGTGTTTTTATATGATTTTTTTGTCATAGTCCACACATCGATTCGAGTGTTATGTCTCCTCTCCAAAGTTATTTTCTTTAATTGACAACATCCAAGTTGACAACATCGGCAATAATTCATAGGTAAATTTGGTGGATAGTCAGAGAAATCCGTAAATCGAATGGGAAAATGAAAATTAAAGCCGTTAAATGTCACAAGTTTTTAAAAGTTGTATGTGACAATTTGCGATCCGAGAATTTCGACAAGCACTGACCGTTTAATTGAAGAGGATTTATGTATGTGTGCGCGTGAGTGGTTATATATATCTGTGTGTATGTGTGTGTGGGTGCGTTCGTTTCTTTATGTGCGTTTTAGGTAGGTATGTAAATTTAGAATGTTTTTAAATATGTTATTTTTAATAACTGCTTTGTTTTTAAGTTTTTTGTTAGTTGTCAATGTTAGCCCCCTCTCACTCACTCTCTTTCTATCTCTCGTACGCTCTCTCACTCTTTCGCTCTCTCTCTCTCTCTCTCTCTCTCTCTCGCTCTCGCTCCAAACGTCAACACTATGACGTTTTGTTTTTGTTGTTCGTTCTATAATAGGCAAACGGATCGAATCCAAATAAAAAATGTCGATAAAGTTCAGATTTGTTTAGTCAAATTTTTACGATTTTCTTCTTCTTTTTCTTTTTTTTTTCTCTCTCTCTCTTTTTGAAAAAAAAAAATAAAGAGATCACACCGCAGCGAGGCGATCCACTGCTTAGGTTGGAAGGCTTTAACTAGACTGAACTAAGTACTGAAAATTGGCTTCGTCGGGGCGGTGCGTGTATAAGGGGATCGGGGGGGGGGGTAGAAAAACATTGGCTGTAGAGAGAGGTAAGAGGAGAATGGGCTAAATAAACAGTGCTGGGCTGCTGGGCCAGGGTAAGAGATATGAGTTAAACGGAGATAGATTTAAAATCTGCCTATGACAAACTCAGAAGACAACATACGCACACACGCATGTATATATATATATGTGTGTGTGTGTGTGTGTGTGTGTGTGTGTATACATGCGTATATATACACATATACATGCATATGTATATATATGTACATATACATATATATATATATATATATATATATATATATATACATATACATACACACATATACATGCATAAATACACATGGGTAAGCAGGTCGCCCCGCGTTGCTCGGTTTTAGCATACGCATATTTATGTTATATTTTAATTCAATCAGATTTCTTATTTGTTAATGAAGAAGTAATTTTATATTGATTGTTATTTCTACTATTATATTATAGGAACTTTGTCTGTGTGTCCCTGTGTGAGAGGTCATTCAAAAACGGCTTGGATGATTTTTATGGAAAACACATGACGCTACGCCGTACGGTGTTCTTATATAGGTGTTCTTATATAGAAATGTCTTCGATAATCGATAATTGAAGGAACAGGCGGTTTTGAGCAAAGCCTAATAAATACACAGCCTAATATCAAGTGCATTTGAGAAGTTTTATTACCACACAAGCCGAAAGGCCCGATATAGAAAATCAACAGCAGGTTTTTTGATATGACAGGGGCGCGTTCCAAATGAATGTCTCTCTAAAGCACAATTTCACAATGATACTTGACTTTTTCATTTTAAACTTAAACTCAAGCCATTATCACCGCACAAGCAGTAAGGCCATGTATGTAAAATCAATTTGTTGATATAACAGGGGGGCGTTGAAAATGAAGTTTTCATTTTAGAGCACAATTGAAGCATGATACTTGACTTTTGTAATTTAAATTTTAATTTAAACCGTTATACATAATATATAATATTTTATAAAATCAACAGTAGATTATGGACAGTGCAATGTAGATCACAATGCGGACTAAATCGCTGCGGTGACGCATGAGAAGCTGCCTCCCCGTAGCACCGCGATGGATCCCCGACTAGAGCAGGCAATCAGTCGATTTAATTGAAAAAATGGCGATTTCAACGATTTCGATGACAATAAAAATATGAGAGTGAAACATTCATTAATTATTCGATTCCGGGCAATGTCGAGTATACCTGCTAGTCCAATATATAGTAATGATTTCAAAAGTAAAAAAAAATAATAATAATGTCTTCGGTACAATGTGATAGAATAGAAACCAGAACGCTTTAGCCTTAGTCGTTATTTATTCACCAGCGTCGTTACCATCTGAGCAACCGACAGGTTAAAAATTAAACGACTTTTAGCAATAAATATTTATATTTTGCGAATGTGCAAAAGTAACAGTCGGAGTAATGTTTGATTCGATTTACTCTGCCAAGTTCAACTGTCTTGTTTTTAGTTTTGACCATTTAGCAGCAATTTTTACCGGCTAAAAAACAAATCAAACTTGTTCCACAGGTCAAAATCCCCTATATATCCAGTTTCAAGTTTCTAAAATTGACAAAAAAAAGTTTGGTAGAGACCGTTCCTAGAACAGACAAGATCACTTTTATATATACATACTACCAGACTGCCCGGTGTTTCCTGGTCGTAAAATACGCCGAAATATGATATTTTAATTAATGCAAATTTCATAGTTATTATTATGAAGTCAATTCTCTACTGCTTATTATATTGCTCTTTTTTTTCAACATTACTAAACGCGTAATTATATTTAAATTCATGGTTTATAAAAAGATCTGCAATTTGTTGTAATATCACAGCATTTGCTAAGCAATAAATTTTAAATGAAGCTATTACAAACCAATGTCATAAAAAATAGCTGTCATGCTTTCATGTCCATTGGTTCATTAGCAAAAGTAAAGGTTCAGTCAATCTGAAGCTTGGAAAATCTATTATATTAAAAAAAATCTATTATATTAAAAAAATATATTATATTAAAACAAATCTATTATATTAAAAAAAAGCAAAATTCTATTATATTGAAAATAAAATCTATTATATAAAAAAACAAAAATCTATTATATTAATAAAACAAAAATGTATTATATAAAAACAAAAATGTATTATATTAAAAAAACAAAAATCTATTATATTAAAAAAACAAAAATCTATTATATTAAAAAAATCTATTATATAAAAAACAAAAATGTGTTATATTAAAAAACAAAAATGTATTATATAAAAAAAAACAAAAATCTATTATATCAAAAAAATAAAAATCAATTATATTAAAAAAATAAAAATCAATTATATTAAAAAAACAAAAATCTATTATATAAAAAAAACAAAAATCTATTATATCAAAAAAATAAAAATCAATTATATTAAAAAAACAAAAATCTATTATATTAAAAAAAACAAAAATCTATTATATTAAAAAAATAAAAATCAATTATATCAAAAAAATAAAAATCTATTATATTAAAAAAACAAAAATCTATTATATTAAAAAATAAAAATCTATTATATCAAAAAAATAAAAATCTATTATATTAAAAAAACAAAAATCTATTATATTAAAAAAATAAAAATCAATTATATCAAAAAAATAAAAATCAATTATATTAAAAAAACAAAAATCTATTATATTAAAAAAATAAAACTCAATTATATTAAAAAAATAAAAATCTATTATATTAAAAAAATAAAAATCAATTATATTAAAAAAACAAAAATCTATTATATTAAAAAAATAAAAATCAATTATATCAAAAAAATAAAAATCTATTATATTAAAAAAATAAAAATCAATTATATCAAAAAAATAAAAATCAATTATATCAAAAAAATAAAAATCAATTATATTAAAAAAACAAAAATCTATTATATTAAAAAAATAAAAATCAATTATATCAAAAAAATAAATATCTATTATATTAAAAAAATAAAAATCAATTATATTAAAAAAATAAAAATCTATTATATTAAAAAAATAAAAATCAATTATATCAAAAAAATAAAAATCAATTATATCAAAAAAATAAAAATCTATTATATTAAAAAAACAAAAATCTATTATATTAAAAAAATAAAAATCTATTATATTAAAAAAATAAAAATCAATTATATCAAAAAAATAAAAATCAATTATATAAAAAAACAAAAATCTATTATATTAAAAAAAACAAAAATCTATTATATAAAAAAAACAAAAATCTATTATATTAAAAAAATAAAAATCAATTATATCAAAAAAATAAAAATCAATTATATTAAAAAAACAAAAATCTATTATATTAAAAAAATAAAAATCAATTATATCAAAAAAATAAAAATCTATTATATTAAAAAAATCTATTATATAAAAAACAAAAATGTATTATATTAAAAAACAAAAATGTATTATATAAAAAAACAAAAATCTATTATATCAAAAAAATAAAAATCAATTATATCAAAAAAACAAAAATCTATTATATTAAAAAAAACAAAAATCTATTATATTAAAAAAACAAAAATGTATTATATTAGAAAAACAAAAATGTATTATATTAAAAAAACAAAAATGTATTATACAAAAAACAAAAATGTATTATATTAGAAAAACAAAAATCTATTATATTAAAAACAAAACAGAAATCTATTATATAAAAAACGCAAAAATCAATAGATTGTTGCTTTTTTATATAATAGATTTAAAATTTATTTTTTATATAATAGATTAAAAAAAAACGATGATTACAAAGACATTATAGGTACATAATAACCTCGGAGAAAATCTATTTTGCTTTTAATTGTTGGGCAGAACATTTTTTTTCGAGTATTGGAGAATTTAAATAAGCTTTTTGTGTTCTTTAAGCAAAAATTAAATTCGAGAATAATTACAAAACCACACGCTCAGAATATTCGTCACTTTCAACTTAATAATTTTGATATTTTAAGTAAATTCATGTTAGTAAAAGTATATATATATATATATATATATATATATATATATATATATATATATATATAGAGAGAGAGAGAGAGAGAGAGAGAGAGAGAGAGAGAGAGACACACACACAGTTCACTTCTGTATAGTGTGCACGTTTCACACGCGTACAGGAGCGTGGAGAGGACAACTGCCAGGAACACCACTATCTTCGTGGTCATCGTAAGTGCGTGGTTGTTAAATACGCGGCAGCTGAGTCGTCCAAAGGCGGAATGGGTTGCCCTTATTCTGTTCTCCACGTCCTTATTGCATGTAGGAGTAGATGTTAAAATTCTTCCAAGATAAGAGAATTGATCTACCTCCTCTAGTGGTTGGTTGGTAATTGTTAATTGGGAGCGTCTGTCCTGGCGGATGTTGGACGAGGGTCTTGGTCTTGTCCGTGTTGACCTGTATCCCAAACTTTTCATATGCAGAGTCATATGCGTCTGCTAACGACTGCAGGTCCTCTACCGTCTGACCTGGTGTGGCGTTGTCGTCAGCATATTGCAGTTCTGGCACTTCGCATAAGGTGGTTTTGGTTTTGGCATGGAGTCGTGCGAGGTTGAAAATTCCTTCGTCCAAGCGAAATTGCAGGCCAATTGAGGGTATGTCTGGTGGAATCTTGCTGGGCATTGCTGCGGTGTACAGCGAGAAACACGTTGGAGCCAAAACACACCCCTACTTCAGACCACCGTTGATGGGGAATGGGTCTGAAAGAGAGTTCTGATGACAAACTCTTCCAACCAGGCAGGTAATGGGACAAAAATCTGCGATTTAACCTTTGAGAACTCTACAAAACTCCTCCGACAATTTTGGGTCTAAACACTTGAAGTTTTAGATATAGGTTCTTTGGACATGGATCTTACTTAAAACCTTGATTTGAGCCCAAAACAATAAATTTTAAAGGGTCATAATAGGGGTCAAAGTTTTTAAAAAAATTGACCTCTGCGGTCTCTACCAGATTACTAAGATAATTTCTGGTCTAAACATTTGAAATTTTACATAAAGGGTATTCAGAGATAGGGCAAGCTTTTCCATCCGTTTCTATCGAAGATTTTTAGTTACCAATATATAAATGTATGTATGTATGTATGTTTGCATGTCTGCCCAACACTTTCGACAGGGGCGACGGATTTTCTCAAGTTCAGTATTGTTTTAAAGTTCGACCTTTTCTAAAGTTCGACAAATATCGAAAAATTGGCTAAAAGCATTAATATCTTCACCTTAAACTGAGCACTTTTCTACAGGGGGTGGGTCACTTTTTTTCGCCGATATTTTTGAATGTCATCCTCTCCTTTCGATTGTCTAGCCTTAATTTTTTTAAATGCCACTTCCGGTTTGGCGGTGGTCATAACAGCACAGACGTCAGGTCCCCCCCCCCGTTCTTTTCCTCCTTTGCGGTAAAGGGTTTGAGCCTGCCTTCCTACTACCCTTTCTTTTTTTTTTTGCCCAACGTACGCATCCTTTTTTTTTTGCTCAACGTACGCATCCTTTTTTTTTTTGCTCAACGTACGCATCCATTTTTTTTTGCCCAACGTACGCATCCTTTTTTTTTTTTTGCTCAACGTACGTATCCTTTTTTTTTTTTTTGCCCAACGTACGCATCTTTTTTTTTTTGCCCAACGTACGCATCCTTTTTTTTTTTTTGCTCAACGTACGCATCCTTTTTTTTTTTGCTCAACGTACGCATCCTTTTTTTTGCTCAACGTACGCATCCTTTTTTTTTTTTTTTGCTCAACGTACGCATCCTTTTTTTTGCCCAACGTACGCATCCTTTTTTTTGCTCAAGGTACGCATCCTTTTTTTTTTTGCCCAACGTACGCATCCTTTTTTTTTTTTTTGCTCAACGTACGCATCCTTTTTTTTGCTCAACGTACGAATCTTTTTTTTTTGCTCAACGTACGCATCCTTTTTTTTTGCTCAACGTACGCATCCTTTTTTTTTTGCTCAACGTACGCATCCTTTTTTTTTGCTCAACGTACGCATCCTTTTTTTTTTTGCTCAACGTACGCATCCTTTTTTTTTTGCTCAACGTACGCATCCTTTTTTTTTTGCTCAACGTACGCATCCTTTTTTTTTTGCTCAACGTACACATCCTTTTTTTTTGCTCAACGTACGCATCCTTTTTTTTTTGCTCAACGTACGCATCCTTTTTTTTTTTGCTCAACGTACGCATCCTTTTTTTTTTTGCTCAACGTACGCATCTTTTTTTTTTTTTTGCTCAACGTACGCATCCTTTTTTTTTTTTGCTCAACGTACGCATCCTTTTTTTTTTTGCTCAACGTACGCATCCTTTTTTTTTGCTAAATGTACGCCGGGCTGAAATGCAAGTATATCTATAAAAGTGAACATATCTGTGTGTCTGTCTGTGTGTGTACATTTCCATTCGCAATAACTCTGTCAATTTTCAGTCTACAGACTCGAAATTTGATATAGAGGGCACTGAGATTTGTGAAGATCGACGCAATGGATTTTCGGCCAGAAATTTCGCTGTTAGGGGTCAAAGTTCAACGATTTTACCTTTGAGAACTCTACCAAACTCCTCCGACAATTTTGGGTCTAAACATTTGAAATTTTAGATATAGGTTCCTTGGACATGGATCAAACTTAATAGCTTGATTTGAACCCAAAACAATAAATGTTACGGGGTCATAATAGGGGTCAAATTTTAAAAAATTGACCTTTTTTTTTTTTTTTTTGCTCAGCATACACATCCAAACACCCGGGAAACGCCGGGCTGAAATGCTAGTATATCTATAAAAGTGAACGTGTCTGTGTGTCTGTCTGTTTGTGTGTGTGTCTGTGTGTGTACATTTTCTTACGCAATAACTCTGTCAATTTTTAGTCTACAGACGGGGGAAAATCGATGTGATCGGGTTTCGGCCAGAAATTTGGCGATTAAGGCGTCAAAGTTCAACGATTTGACCTTTGAAAACTCTACCAAACTGCTCCGACAATTTTGGGTCTAAACACTTGAAGTTTTAGATGTAGGTTACTTGGACATGGATCTAACTTAATAATTTGACTTGAGCCCAAAAAAATAAAGTTTAAGGGACATAATAGGGGTCAAAGTTAAAAAAAATTGACCTCTACGGTTTCTACCAAATTACTCAGACGATTTCTGGTCTAAACATTTGAAATTTTACATAAAGGGTATATAGGGATATGGCAAGCTTTTTCATCCGTTTGTATCGAAGGTTTTTAGTTACCAATATATAAATGCATGTATGTATGTATGTATGTATGTATGCTTGCATGTCTGCCCAAACCTCAACCTCCGTATCGTTTTGAAATTCGACCTTTCAGACGACAAATATCGAAAAATTGGCTAAAAGCATTAATATCTGCACCTTCAACATGGCACTTTTCTACAGGGCTGGATCGCTTTTTGCACCGATATTTTTTAATGTCATCCTCTCCTTTCAATTGTCTGGCCTTAATTTTTTAAAATGTCACTTCCGGTTTGGCGGTGATCGTAACAGCATAAACGTCAGGTTTTTCCCCCGTTCTTTCCTCCTTTTTGGTACGGGTTTTAGCCTGCCTTCCTACTACCACTTTTTTTTTTTTTGCTCAATAGACACATCCAAACACCCGGGCAACGCCGGGCTGAAATTCTAGTATATATATATATATATATATATATATTGTATATATATATAAATATATATATATATCTTGTATATATATATATAAATATATATATATATATCTTGTATATATATATAAATATATATATATATATATCTTGCATATATATATAAATATATATATATCTTGTATATATATATAAATATATATATATATCTTGTATATATATATATATAAATATATATATATCTTGTATATATATATATATAAATATATATATATATCTTGTATATATATATATAAATATATATATATATCTTGTATATATATATATATAAATATATATATATATATCTTGTATATATATATATAAATATATATATATATATATATCTTGTATATATATATATATCTTGTATGTATATATAAATATATATATATCTTGTATATATATATATATCTTGTATATATATATATATCTTGTATATATATATATATATATATCTTGTATGTATATATATATATATCTTGTATGTATATATATATATATCTTGTATGTATATATATATATCTTGTATGTATATATATATATATATCTTGTATATATATATATATATATATATATATATATATATATATATATATATATATATATATATATATATATATATATATATTACCCTGCCACGCGTTGCTGTGGCTCAATTTGGTGTAATGGAAAAATCTAATAAAAAGAGAAAATGCATGTTTCTTATATTCTTAGTACAGCAAACAAGAAGGCGAAAATTAAAAAAAAAAATGGTACTCTTGCAGAATTTGATCTGGATCCTCGGGAGTTTCCGTCAATCATGGTTTGGGCTCGATCAACAATCAGTGGATGTGGCCGAACGAAGGAAAAATGTTGAAACGCTAAATGTTTTTTTTTCTGTATACAAAAATGTAAGTTAGTAATTAATATTTGGGTGATGGGGGAATGGTTTACTATACACAGATTCGAAAAAGTTGTCAAAAAAGAAATAAATGTAAACAAAGCTAAGGTAAGTTACGTTTCTACCTAACTGGATAATTGTTTAGTGTTTTTATGTAATGTAAAATGTTTAATCGGCTCGAAAAAAAGAAATGGTCGCGGACTCTGCTGAATATGTTAAGTTTGGGAAAGTAAGTTGAAAACTAAAAATTATACAAAACAGTGTCAGAAACCCACCGAATATATGTTACCATGACATAGGCTGGCACAATCGGTGGGTTTCTGATAGTATTTTGTATAGTTTTTTAGTTTTAACTCACTTTCTCAAACTTAATGTAATCAACAGTGTCCGCCACCATTTGTAGCTTTCAGATACACCGATAAACACTGTTTTTCGAGCCGACTAAACGTTACATTAAATGAAAAGGGTGTATATTACTAATCACAGATACAAAGAAGTTGTCAAAAATAAATATATAACAAATAAATGTTATCAAAGTCAAGAAAAGTAAATGTGCTACCTAACTGGATAAGATTTTAGTGTTTTTATGTAATGTATAATATTTAATCGGTTCAAAAACATTCAATGTTTATTGGTATATTTGAAAAATACAAATGGCGGCAGACTGTATCGAACACATTAAGTTTGGGGAAATTTTGGGAAAATGAGTTTAAACTATACAAAATACTGTTAGGAACTCACTCAATGTATGTTACCGTGACGTAGGCTGGCATATGATCAGTGCTTTTAAACTTTTGCTCGATACAGGTGACGAATTTTAGGAGTCCCTTTTAGTGATTACCTGGTTTGGGAATATTTGTACAATTAAGCGGCAAATCTGCCCCCCCCCTCCAAAAAATCCGGTATTATTTTACTTTAAGACCCGTTTCACGTTCGTATATAACGAAATATTTTATTGTAGATTTCGGTGTGCTAAAAACGAATCTGTAAACCGTTTCCGTCGCGAAAAGAAAGTTTTCATGATATGAAGAAATTACTTTTTCGAAAAGTGGGTGATCACTTTTCAATGATCGCCCACTTTTCGAAAAAGTAATGTCTTCATTATCATAAAAACTATCTTTTTGCGACGGAAACGGTTTTCAGATCGTTTTTAGCACACCGAAATCTACAAAAAACAAATTGTTATATACGAACGTGAGACGAACGGCCCTTAATGGAAAATTTTATCAAAAATTCTGGGGGAAAATAGTTTTCAATAAAAACAGCAAATGAATTCGATAGAAAATATGGATGCTATTTTTTTCTGAATTTTTCTGCTTGTTTCTTGGCTAAAAAAATTTTTGTTTGATTTCTTTTGCATGGTAATAATTCCTGAACTCTGGGACTATTTTCCATTTCACAGACGTAGCCTTTGTTTACACTACGCGCAAGCATAAACGAAGGCTGTTGAATATGCACTCGCGTACCAAACTGCCTTGCCAAAAATCCTTTAAGCCAATAAACTCGAAAATAAATGCCCCTTCCGCAGTTGGCCAGAAAGTGGGTGCTCATTTTAAGTTAAATTTACATAGAAAAGTGGTCACCCACTTTTCGAAAAAGTAATTTCTTCATATCATGAAAACTATTTTTGGTACTCCTTTAGCGCTGAGTTTCATGGCGATCCGCAGAACTATTTAATGGTCGTTCCCTTAGTTCTCCCCTCAGTCAAGGCTAACGCATGTGCACGTAACATTTTTTTTTTTTTTTACTTACGTTGCCTTTCGCACTTTTACAAACATTATTTACGTTGGCTTAGCTCTTTTCATAAATAATTAAAAAAGTAACTAAACCATTTATTGATAATTTGTCACGTGTACAAACATTTATTTATTTATTTACGTTCATGAATAAAAAACGTTTACTCTTTAAGAATAATGAAAAGAAAAAGTTACTAAACATTTATTAATAATTTCTCACGTACTTACGTTGGCTTAACTCTTTTCATGAATTATAAAAAAAGTAACTAAACCGTTACTTACGTAGATAGTAAAATGTTGTAATTCGAAAGTCGTCAACGCGTGGTGCAAGTGAAAAGCTCATTTCTAACGGAAAGCAAATGGCGGACAGTCTCGCAGTTACGAAAAATATTTTTATTTTATTTAATATTTTTATAATTCGCTATGTTAAATTATTTTAACAATATGAAAACATTCCTTGACTTTCCAGATAGATTTTCTGAAAATTTCAATTAAATTGATAATGTAGAAATATGGTTTTATCGATTTTGGAGCAGACAAGGAAATCCAAATTCTAAGTAGGAAGCTATTTGAATAGAAAAATCTTTCGGCGTCTCGTGATTTCTAGAAGAAATGGGTGGGATTTTGCTGCTAGTCGAGTGAATCGAGATTATTTTGAAGTTCAAGTGCACATTCCACGACTTTTATTTTCTTGGATCAAATTTATTTGCTTTTTACAAATAAAAATCGAATTACATTCAATACATTGCAGAGTTAGAACAGCAAACAATACATTGCAGAGTTAGAACAGCAAACAATACACTTGAATTCGTTCACATTCCTGTCACAACGACTTCCTGTCATGACGCCATAGCACTTCAGCTTTTATTCTAATCTTAAGTTTTAATGAAACCTTCTGACTTTATTCATGTTTAACATTGTATTTCTGTTATTGTAACGCATTCACGTTCATATACTGACAATACGAAAACTGAGAAATGTGGCTTTCATTTCGATTTAAACGCTGTTGTAATCTCGCATGTTATGTAGAGAAATGTGTTGCCCTTGATTACAGGAAAGTACTGATATATTCGAAAATTATATTTTTGATCAAGTTGGAAAAATAACACGCGTCGCTAAATTACACTCCTCTACTACGAAAAGATGAGATTTTTAAATGAGTGGAAGCACACTGAAAATCTTCGCGGAAAGAAGAAAAAAATTATTCTAGTATTTATAACCATTCTGGTTATTTGGGGCAGTTAACCGAGTTATTTTAACACTAAACTTAAGTCCGAGTGGCAAAATCGTAAAACGATATCAAATCGACTAACAAGTAGCCCCACCCCCACCCCCAAGAGAACGCACAGTATTTTCCTAACATATGAAAAAATGCTTAATTGTCATAATATGCTAGAATGAAAATGTAAATCATTATTTGCGAAATTGATTCACTATTTTGAATTATGTTTTTTGTTTTTTTTTACAGATTTCCATGGTGTTCTCTCATGATCCTCTTACATAGTGAAATTTGATTTTTTTGTGTGACGGCTGTAGCGGAAGTCTTCATCTACATATCATAATTTTATTGTACAAGTCAGTTTATTTATTTTTACAATTTACAAGGAATGGCGCGAATTGTTCGATTTATCAAAAAGTCTAATAGTGAAACACTCTACGTTGGCTTTTAAGTTTTTCCTTAACAAGAAATGTCTCGGTAATTTAATCGAATTTGTACATTTGTTTGGCTCCAATTAGCAATTCCTCGAATTTGAGTACGTGTTTGCCAAAAACAAAGCGAGTGCTTTATCAACAATGATTATCAACGGGTCTGGAGTGATTTCGTCAGCGTCTTACAAAGTCAACGTCTTTGTCAAAAACTCTGCATCAAACTCAACCATATGCGATCAGGATCACCTAGCTCCTCTAAGACAATAATTTCAGCGATACCTATATATTTGTTCGTGATGCTGTCACACTCACCAAGAACCAACAAAGCAACTGATCCTGACAATGTTCCAGGCATAGAACTCAAAAAGATGCAACTTGATCTGGAACCCAGTCTTGCAAAACTGTTCAATCGATGCCTAAAGGAGAAGTGCTTACAAACATCTTAGAAAATCTCATTAACTTGCCCAGTATTTTGCTGGAGATGATTCTTCTGCATATGTGCAAACATATTAGTCTTCTGTTTGCCATCTACCTACTCATTGATAAATAACTCGAGATAAATTTTCTAGAGATTGCGAGTTATTAATTTCTGCGACTTAATGTGTTTTAAGATAATGTCGTTTTACCTAATTCTTACAATTCTTTTCATGATGTTAAAAATTTTTTAATTAGCAACTAACTTATAGCGTTTGAATCTATTGTCTATGCACTATAGCAGCTTCACTGGTCGAAGTGACCCATTGGAAAGAATGGTGCTTGCTATAGGATTTATGTGAGCATATGTTTCTATTGCTGTTACCTCATTTGTACAGTGTTCATCAGGAAGAGAAATAAATTACTTTATGGTATGTCTCTGATATCTAATCAACAGTTTGGTCGTCTTGGGTAACGGGGTTTTGGTTTGAGGTCGGAAGTTTAGAGTGATATCCACCATTAGCATAAGAGGGTCAGCGTTACAGAGTTGTTTATAGGTTTCTTATCATACACGCTTGAGACAATGAGTTAAGAATAGATCGAGAAGTAATGCTATTGATCCTTGTGATCTGGGAGATCTGGATGTTTGTAAACGGAAATATGCGATAAAGAAACTATGCGCTACAAGGTGCATCTCCACATTAAGTACACATCATTACAATCAATTAGCACAAAGTATTAAAAAGTCCTAATAATTTTATTACGAAAGTCACAAAATTACTTGTTTCTTCATTTTTCTTAGAATTCCAGACAACGCTGGCAGCTTGTGTTATATACAAAATAAGGTTATTTTTCTGTCGTTTAATAGCGAAAAGGGAGGATTTGCTGTTAATGAAAGTGACGAACGTTTGTGAAGAAAAGTTGGTTTGTAAAACATGGCGACAGTTACACTTCCGATTTTGAGACGTATCTCATTGGTCATAATGTCCCATCTGGAAGCGCCATCTTGCATTTGGGGCCGGTTCGGTTAGAAGCCGCCTCGAGATCTCTTTCGCCCCCTCCTTTTCCGCCTGCCACTATACAATGATATCTTACTTAAGCTGCCTAACACCCTTTCTCTTCTTAGATGGTTTTGCTGTTTTTCTTTGGCCAGATTTTTAAAAAGTTTTATTTTATTAAGCGATTCTTACTCCATGTGGGGATTTCTTCATCTGCTTTTCACTTCTTCGATATTTTAAAAGAAAACCACGCAGAAGAACAACCTGTCTCGTGCAAGTCGTGTTGCGTGTTGTTTCATAATGTTTCGTGGAAGGAAGGGAAATACAGGCAAGAAGGAAGAAGCAAAGTCGGCTGATGGGAAAAGCGAAAGTTAAACTAAGACAAATCTATATAATAATGATAATCTTTTAACGAAATGCCAAAGCCATTAAAAGTTGGCTTGATTTTTATGTCAATTCAATTTTACACAACAGACATCTTTTTGTATGCACTGCTATGCAACATATGCCGAAAAGTTAACTAATTTTCGTATTTATTTTCAAATAGAACATTTTATTAATTGTTATGGATTTTTCTTTAATCTGACAAATTTCACATTTTTTTCTGTACGAATATTTCACTTTTTTGTTCAAATGTTCTTTGCTTTAGAAGGGTCGCCTTGATTTTTCACAAATCACAATTTATTTTTAAAAGGCAAATGTCTTCTTTATCTTTATTTACTATATTCAAAAATAAATTCATTTGATATACTTGAAGCATTAATTTAAGATAATAAATATTTGATCATTATTTTGCTGTAAACATGAAACAAACTCTTTTTTATTATTCATATAAAAAAATTAACATTTTAATAATTTCGATACAAAATCAATATTTTACCCGAGTACGTCAAGTCTTCTTGTAGGTCGTTGTATCGTGTTATTAAGTATAATGTCGTCTTCTTTCCAGAAATTATTAGACCAATAACTAATAGTTTACAAATACAGTAGAACCCCGGGATACGGTGGCCCTAGGATACGTTTTTTTTCAAGACTACGATGTGAAATACGATATCTCCGGCCCCTGGTTACGGTATTTGCCCCGCCTTACAGTTATTTATAATGTTATTTGATTGTATATATGTGCATTATATACTGTACTGTATTTTGTTTATTTTTAATGCCGTATTTCGGGGTTCTACTATACAGAAGGTAAAAAGGAAGAAAGATGTAGGAATAATTTAAAGGGAATGGAAAAGTAAACAAAAGAAAAAAAATGGTAGTTAATGTAATTCATTGTAATAATCTGTCCCAAAGGAACACGTTTCGGTTATCGGGTAAATCCTGCTTGAAAGGCTTGCTTTTTTTAACACAGAAACAAATCTACACTTGATGGAAATTCGAAGGCGATTCACATAATCGATCACATACTGATAAAATTAACCAATAACATTTGTGCAACATAAAAATTAAGGCTAAACTACTAAAACGTAAATTGTGCTTCCTCAGCAAGTCATATAAAAAAAGAGGAAGAAAAACCAAGTAAGTGCTAGGAGATTACCAGATAATTTAAATGACGAACTAATGAGAATTATCGAAATAGCTATAATTGTCGAAATAGCTATAATTGTCGAAATAGCTATAATAGCCGAAATAGCTATAATTGTCGAAATAGCTATAATTGTTGAAATAGCTATAATTATCGAAATAGCTATAATTGTCGAAATAGCTATAATTATCGACATAGCTATAATTATCGAAATAGCTATAATCGTCGAAATAGCTATAATTATCGAAATAGCTATAATTATCGAAATAGCTATAATTGTTGAAATAGCTATAATTATCGACATAGCTATAATTGTCGAAATAGCTATAGTTATTGAAATAGCTATAATTATCGAAATAGCTATAATTATCGAAATAGCTATAATTATCGAAATAGCTATAATTGTCGAAATAGCTATAATTATCGAAATAGCTATAATTATCGAAATAGCTATAATTGTCGAAATAGCTATAATTGTTGAAATAGCTATAATTATCGAAATAGCTATAATTGTCGAAATAGCTATAATTATCGAAATAGCTATAATTATCGAAATAGCTATAATCGTCGAAATAGCTATAATTATCGAAATAGCTATAATTATCGAAATAGCTATAACTGTCAAAATAGCTATAATTGTCGAAATAGCTATAATTGTTGAAATAGCTATAATTATCGAAATAGCTATAATTGTCGAAATAGCTATAATTATCGAAATAGCTATAATTATCGAAATAGCTATAATTGTCGAAATAGCTATAATTGTTGAAATAGCTATAATTATCGAAATAGCTATAATTGTCGAAATAGCTATAATTATCGAAATAGCTATAATTATCGAAATAGCTATAATCGTCGAAATAGCTATAATTATCGAAATAGCTATAATTATCGAAATAGCTATAACTGTCAAAATAGCTATAATTGTCGAAATAGCTATAATTGTTGAAATAGCTATAATTATCGAAATAGCTATAATTGTCGAAATAGCTATAGTTGTTGAAATAGCTATAATTGTCGAAATAGCTATAATTATCGAAATAGCTATAACTATCGAAATAGTTATAATTATCGAAATAGTTATAATTATCGAAATAGCTATAATTGTCGAAATAGCTATAATTATCGAAATAGCTATAATTATCGAAATAGCTATAATTGTTGAAATAGCTATAATTGTCGAAACAGCTATAATTGTCGAAATAGCTATAATTATCGAAATAGCTATAATTATCGAAATAGCTATAATTGTTGAAATAGCTATAATTATCGAAATAGCGATAATTGTCGACATAGCTATAGTTATTGAAATAGCTATAATTATCGAAATAGCTATAATTATTGAAATAGCTATAATTATCGAAATAGCTATAATTGTCGAAATAGCTATAATTATCGAAATAGCTATAATTATCGAAATAGCTATAATCGTCGAAATAGCTATAATTATCGAAATAGCTACAATTGTCGAAATAGCTATAATTATCGAAATAGCTATAATTGTCGAAATAGCTATAATTATCGAAATAGCTATAATTGTCGAAATAGCTATAATTATCGAAATAGCTATAATTATCGAAATAGCTATAACTGTCGAAATAGCTATAATTATCGAAATAGCTATAATTGTTGAAATAGCTATAATTATCGAAATAGCTATAATTGTGGAAATAGCTATAGTTGTTGAAATAGCTATAATTGTCGAAATAGCTATAATTATCGAAATAGCTATAATTATCGAAATAGTTATAATTATCGAAATAGTTATAATTATCGAAATAGCTATAATTGTCGAAATAGCTATAATTATCGAAATAGCTATAATTATCGAAATAGCTATAATTATCGAAATAGCTATAATCGGCGAAATAGCTATAATCGTCGAAATAGCTATAATCGTCGAAATAGCTATAATCATCGAAAAAGCTATAATTATCGAAATAGTTATAATTATCGAAATAGCTATAATTGTCGAAATAGCTATAATTATCGAAATAGCTATAATTATCGAAATAGCTATAATCGTCGAAATAGCTATAATTATCGAAATAGCTATAATTGTCGAAACAGCTATAATTGTCGAAATAGCTATAATTATCGAAATAGCTATAATTGTCGAAATAGCTATAATTGTCAAAATAGCTATAATTATCGAAATAGTTATAATTATCGAAATAGCTATAATCGTCGAAATAGCTATAATTATCGAAATAGCTATAATTATCGAAATAGGTATAATCGTCGAAATAGCTATAATTGTCGAAATAGCTATAATTATCGAAATAGCTATAATTGTCGAAATAGCTATAATTATCGAAATAGCTATAATTATCGAAATAGCTATAATCGTAGGAAGACTTGAAATAGTTCCAAAACGAGTAGACAAAAAGATTAGAATTCCTTCCTTTTTATCTAATCATGAATCACCACTTGTTAAGGCCAAAAGACACCCGAGAATAAGGAATACAGTGATTATCAGTTGAATGATGGTGAATATTTAATGATAAATTTTATTTAGTCATTTAAAAAAAAATAACTTAATGTAATTGCTGATTGAAATGGTGAATGAAATTAATAAATTTGATCACGGTTGATGACAAATGTTTCTTATGAAATTACCATGTTATAGCCCTCAGGTAAGCAACTCTGTGCTAATATGTTTCACAGATGACAAGTTCTTTACATCATGTGACTTTATGTCTTGTCTGTAAATATTTTCACCCTGTTCATGATCTTACACACACGAAGACGGGAAACATCTTGGTAACAAAATAAGTTCTTGCTGTGAAGGTTTCACAAAGAGGGGCCAGAAATTGATGCTCAGTCGATTGGAATCCGAAGGAGTTTTGACAGCATGTAGAGCACGGCGTTAATGAAAACAACTGGCGATAAAAATCAGAGATGAAAGTTATGACGTCTTTGAAGTCATTCAATAAAAAAAGAAAGATGGAAGACATTGGGGCGACATCCGTTATAGCGATATAAATGGTGAAGTAATAAATGGATGACGTCATCCATTAAAACAAAACATAAGCGCTTCTTGACACTTCGGTTCACGGCTTCTTTACGAGATAAACATGTAGATCCCTGGGGATATAGCATGTTACTAAAACTCTGCATTGGTTGTTTGTTTCAGTGCACAGTAAATGACTTCACAGAGCATCAGAAACTGATGACGTCATTCACTAAAATGTGGAAGATATCGGGAAGATATTTTCAACCTATACATGTTTTAGATTGTGCGAAGAAACGAGAATGATGCAAATAACGAATGATTGAGAATAGTAGTGGGAGGGGGGCGACTGGCGAAAATAATTTAACGAGAGAGCTGACAGAGAAGATAAAGAAATATAGAGATTGGCGAGAGAGGTGAAGAAAGATGGAAGAGGACAAGGAGAAACAAGAGAGTGTCATAAATATTTGAAAATTTCAAAATAAAATATTTTGAACCTCCATATATTTATGAAACCCTTATGGTGTTATAGCACTCTTTATTCCTTTTTCCCGCTCCTCTGTATTCCCCTTTCTTCATCTCTCTCTCTCTCTCTCATATATATATATATATATATATATATATATATATATATATATATATATAGAGAGAGAGAGAGAGAGAGAGAGAGAGAAAGGTAGATAGATTATAATCTATAATATATTTATATATTAATGCCGGTTTTGAAGAAGAAAATGAAGATAGTGCAAGCAATATTTATTTCTTTTGTTTGTAATATCTATGTCTTTTTTTCAGAAAACTAAATGAGAGTCGATAAAAAAAAAGAAATCCTGAAAAATATTTTATTCAAAATAAATGAAAAAACAATAACCCAGACCTTTATATTAGTCGGGTAATTTTTCCTTGTACACCGTCACGTAATCGGTTTCATTTTCATATTTACTCAGTGATTCACGTGTGTTTACTGTTTTACCGGATTAATTCAAATATAAAAATAATTACATTTTGTATTTTATGTCTTAAAAAACTTTAACTATTAAGAAAAAAAAATTATATTTTAAATCTTTGTGCTATTTAATAATTCTTTATTTAAGAAAAAAAGATGTTTTTCTTCCTAACGGTATTTCGCTGTGAATTATTTGACGTGTTTTATCCTGTGCTGTAATAAAACAATTATTATGATTTCTTTTTTGATATTTATTTTTCATAATTTCATTTTTAATTCATAATTTCCTTTGTGTAATTTCTAACAATATCATAAAAAATATTTTTTAAGATATTGTTCTAACAATGAGTCGGAAACGAACTATTTCCACACGCAGTACTCATTCTACAAAATTTGCGGACCTACCCTCTCTATTAAATACAACAGAACCCCCTCCGCCAAGTTATCAAATATAGTTATTATATGGAGAATTCTTATCCAAATAGATTTGTTCTTTCAAAATAAATAGCAAATTATATTATAGACATTTGGAAGAAAGTAAATCCCTGTTTGCCGCTATAAACTGAATTGTTGATTGTGCACAAATTGCAGGATATCTGCGTTAAAAAATTGAAGCAAATAGAATATCTTTATCCACATTTGCTTAAAATGTTCTTGTCAAAAAACTTGACATTATTTGACATTTCATCTTGTTCGTGTGACCTGCCTATGTCATTAGACAAGTGTTAAATGCAGAAACAATAAGTGCCAGTCAAGGCATATAGTCTGTACCTGTCCTATCAAAAAAAAAAATCAAAAAGTAAGTTTTCTTTTTTTTTTTTAAACGACAATATCATACACATCTTAAATTAAATGAATTTCTATGTATTTTATGGAAACCAATGAGAGAAGAAATTCTTACATTTTTAAAATAGTATTATTTGCAAGATAAGAGTAGATTAGAATAAACATTTGTTTAATTTTATACTTCAGGTTTCTTTGGAAGAGCGAGAATATTTGAAGACCCAAAGAAACAAAATAGTACCCAAAGGCAATTTTCAACTCGGACTTGTTGATAAAGCTGCAGGGGAAAAATCTTAGGAGAAAAGCAAGTTGATTCATCACCTGCTTCCCCTGTCGTTTCAACATCCCATGACCAAAATATCATTCTTACATCAGAAAATAATGAAAGTTTAGAACTGGAGCAAGGCTGTAAGAGTATTTACATCTGATGAAAATTCCTCGTTACGCCATTGAACTCATCAGAGGTGATGGCTTATCAAATTAAGGTGCAAGTCTTGCAAATGCATTTCTTTTGGAGCTGCAGGATGTGGGCCTTCTAAAACCAAGTATTGACTTAAAAAATTATTTTTTTGGATAAATCCAGAATTGACAGAGAAAAAGAAAGAACAAAAAATAATGGCTATCAAAATCATAACCAAAAAATTATAAATCTTGTATGTATTCGTGTTGATGGGAAACATGACAAAAACACTCTTTTTTACAAGGAAACTGTCGATGAAAAAGGAAACAAAAATCGAAGAAAAGGTAAGACAAGAGTACCACTTGACATTTACAAAGAGGACGGGATGTGGAAGTAAGGGGGAGTATATTACACATAAAGAGATCCCTACTGTTGGAGCAACTGGTGTTGTTCTGGCAAATGAAGTTCTCAAAGTTTTAGAACGGTATGTGAGTGTTGATACATCATATATGATATGTCCTTTTAGACAAGACAAGCACTGACACTGGATGCAAATCAGGCCTGGTTTCATTATTAGAAACTAAACTTCAAAGAAAACTTCATACCATTGGTTTTTCCCTACACCAGAACGAGCTTCTTTTTAGGACATTATTAAATCCATTGATGAAAGTGTAAGAAGCCCAACATCATTCAGTGTTCCACTCGGAAAATTATGTGCTAATAATTACCATCATTTGCCCCAAGTTGACTTTTTACCAGCGAGTAGTCCTCTAGAGAGCAGTTACTCTACACTAACAGAAAACAACGATCTAACTGGTGAACGAAGATTATTTTTAAAGTATGCTGTTTGGATTTCAAAGGGTAAAGTAGACCCTCTGGAGGATCGGATCTTTGAATCAGGCAAGATGGCTTACTCTGGCAATCAGATTAATGTATTTATGGACTCGAAAAATGAATCCATCAGAACTGACAACTAAAATGCACCACCTGGTTAGATTCATTGTAGAAGTTTATGCAGTTAACTGGTTTGAAATTAAACGAGACAATAAATTCCACAGCCAGCAACTATATATTTTTAAAATGATTGGACAAATAAAAGAGCAATAAATTCAGGAAATTGCTTTAAGGAATCTTCGATTGAATGCTTTTGCCATTTTGCCCGAAAATATTTAGTTTTTCAATGTTAAAATCAGATGAAATGGAAGTGAGAGAAGAGGCTATAAAAAGAATCTTAACAATATAAGTAAACATTTATTTATATAAAACTGATCAAATTGTTTACGTCGATTTATATGTCCTGAAATGGAATTAGTATTTTAATTTAAAAAAATAAATAAAAGTTGTGTTCATTTGTCAATAAAATAATTTGATTTCTCTTTTCTTTTTCAGGAGTGGCGAACCAGTGAAAAAGCGTTTTAAAAATTTTCCAACAATAAATGTGGACGCTTTACATTGGCTACATTTGATAGACCTTTCTCAAAGTGGAGTGTCAGAGGCAGCATTGACTGAAGAATTATGAGATCATGAACTTCAGGAATTAATGATGAGCGGCAGAAAGCCAGAGTTACCTGATTTGCCTGCACATTCACAAAGTGTACAAAGGGCAGAAAAATTAACATCCGAAGCCTGCCAATCAGTCTATGGACTTGAAGCAAGACATAGACATATAATTGCTAAAATATTATGCTATGAAATGAGGCCATTTCTTGCTTCAAAGGGGTAATACGGGGAAAATTTGACATTATGTATGAAAATAGCTTTTTTTCGTACTTGGCAATTGTGTCTTTTATACAACCATTGACAACTTCCTAGAGGAAGATAAACAATTTGTTTTAGTTTATATAAAAACTTTTTCTTCAAACAGAAAACATTTTTTTTCATTGACAATAAAAAGAAATTGATTATTTTTGTTATCTGTTACAGTTATAATGCAATAAAGTAAAATGCGGCATTTGAAAAGTATTTCGGGGGGGATATTTTTTTGAATTTTTAGCATATCAGTCATATAGTTTATTTACATAAATAAACACACTCCTTATTATGATTAAAAGTGTAAAATGTTAATAATTTCATATAAATCTTCAAAAGATAAGGACTTTTCCGTGTCTCAAAGAAGAAATCTTTAAAATCAAATGCTCATCTAACGACTGATGTTCGAAACCTAGTTTTTTATATTTGTACTCTCCATATGTACGTGCAACTTTCTCTGCTCCGACATTTTACATTTTCAAAAAAAAAAAAAGTTGAAAATCGACCTACCCTATTATATGGTATGTCATGAAAATAATTTGATTGTATTATTTGGAGGCAAGTCTTATATAAGCATATTTGTTGGTCTTTTATTTATAATAACAATAATAATTAATGATAAAAATAATAATAATAATTAATGATAAAATAATAATAATAATAATTAATGACAAAATAATAATAATATTAATGATAAACATAACAATAATAATTGATGATAAAAATAATAATAATAATTAATGATAAAATAATAATAATATTAATGATAAAAATAACAATAATAATTAATGATAAAAATAATATTAATGGTAATGATAATAAGGATGATAATAATAATGATGGTGATGATAATAATGACAATGATCATAATCACAATAATTATAATAAAGATAATAATGGTATTAATTGTTGTAATAATAATAATAATAATAATAATAATAATAATAATAATAATAATAATAATAATAATAATAATGCTAAGGATAGTACTACTTATAATAATAATGATAATGATACTATAAATAATTCTGATAATAATAATTCTGATAATAATAATAATAATAATAATAATAATAATAATAATAATAATAATAATAACAATAACAATAATAATAATAATAATAATAATAATAGTAATAATAATAATAATAATAATAGTAATACAGGTAAAAATATCATTTTCTAATGATAAGAGGGCAAAAAAATCCAAAGATTACCAGCCGGATAGAGGTAGAATTATAGTAGATGGTAATAACTTGGGTTATAAAAGTAATTAATAAACAGAATATATAAAAGGTGAAATAAGGCAAAGGGCAAGAAATAATAAAATAGAAGGTAATAAGAGGAGAGGCAAAGGTATGCAACAAGACCCACAAATTTATAATCAGAACATAATATCGGGTGTTATACAGTTACTAAGAGTGTAAGAATGAAAAATAACAATCCAGATAACGATGGTTTAGAGTTACGAAAGGAAATCAAAGTGGCTTAGAAGGTGGGATTTATAGTGCCCATTGTTAATAGAGGTTTAATTTTTCTAATTAAGGTACTTAAATCTGGAAATAAATAGTTTTTCACTCAAGCAAAGGTAGCACAGTGAGTTTAGAGATTTGCAAATGTTTGTTTTCCTAAGAATGTCCTAGTTGACAACTGGTGTTAAGTTCTGCTCCTTGAAATTTCCATGTGGCGAGTGATGTTCTGTTCTGGTATTTTGAATTGTTAAATGAACATCTTTGACCGGAGAAGCTCTCTTTGAAAGATGCCAATATAGTATTTACTAATATGGAGATTTTCCTAAGTAGTGATGGTTGCTTTGTATACTACGGATTGGACTAAATAATTTCGTTCAAGTGGGCATTCAGGCTTCTTTAAACAATTACAAGATCTAGTATTATTGAGCTCAGATATATATGGTTCTTTGTTGCTATTTAATATTTTTTTATTGTCTTTTTTGATCATTTTTCAAGGGTCTCAGTTTTTGTTAAAAATCTTATAGAGGAGATTCCCTGGTAGAAAATGCACTTTGATAAGATGAATAAAGTTTTTCTTGTGTTTGTTTTAACCATAAGGTTATAAGGAGGGGTGAACCAAATGATTTTCTTCCTATTGTAAGAGGTTTTTAAATTTGATAATGTCTCAGTATAATCTATTTGAGTGTTTTTATGACCATTATCCTTAAGAGCTTTATTATACAAGTTTTTATGAACATTGAAAATTTCTTTGTTAGATGAGTTGACACTGAGTCTTTTACTTTTTTTTATTATTTTATTATTTCTTTGCGTATATATATGTATTTGACCTGCTAGGTTTATGATATTCATATGAATATTCATATGGAAGCCTTACTTATCCACCCTCAACCTTACGTCGTCTTCTTTCGCTGACATCTTATTTTAAACGGTCGTAAACTTGGCATATTGTTTTCACCCCCCCCCTTTTCTTATAGTAATGTAATGTAACTATGCTGACCCCTTCTATCTTCCTTACGTCTTTCTGTTCTTCTCTTTTCTTTCTTTTACTTTTCTTCTTACTTTCTTATTTCTCCTTTTTCTTCTTTTCAGCTATCACTTCCTTTTCCTTTTTATCTCTTATTTTATTAACCTTTGACATCTCCTTTCCCCACATCGCCTCTCATTTTTAAATCTAATGTGTCACTTAATATCACCCCTCCCATTTCAAGTTAGCGATTTAATATTTTATTTTTATGAATAAAGAAAATATGTTTCACTTTTTCATTTAAAAACAAGATGTTTTGAATAGCACATAAACTTTATTTCCGTCGCCTGACGAGGTACTTTTTGTTTTTTTGATAAACTACTTGCTCCAAAACATTAGCATGTTCAGTGTAGCGATTATGTAATATTTGTCTATATAAACAAAAATATTATATATATATATGTGTATATATATATATATATATATATATATATGTGTGTGTGTGTGTGTGTGTGTGTGTGTGTGTGATCCACATACAGTATTGTTTCACTGAATCATAGCGCGGCTAGACAGGCAACTACTTCAAGCCAGGATCGAAACACGACCGTCAGTACGACAGTCAAGGCTTTGAACCATTGCGCCAATCAACAGCTGCTGTGCAGGCAGTAAATTAACGATGTTTTAAAATCGTCCGAATACCTAAGCTCAATTTGTTTACACAAAGAGCATCGCTTAATACGGCAATCATATATCGTGTATCACTTTCCAATATGCTTAACTCAAGATAAGGAGCATTATAGTCATCCACATACAGTACTGTTTCGCTGTATCACAGCTCATCAGTGCGGCTGGACAGGCAACTGCTTCGAGCCAGGATCGAAACCCGACCGCCCCTACGACAGTCAAGGCTTTGAACCATTACGCCAATCATATATATATAATACCCGCATACATATATTTTGCATTTAAACTAAAATTCATCATCAGTGAATTCATATGAATGGCGTTCTAAAGGTAATGGGTCCTATTTTTATTCCGCCAATAAAAATTAGGAGACTTTGCTTTTCAAAGTATCCTCGCATAATTTTATCACCGTTCGTAGAATTTGAACACTGAATTATAACCACCTTTTACTTGATTTCCATCCGATGTCCTTATTCACATGGCCCCTGGGAAAACATTCATACTATTCATTTTACGAACCTAGTATATATTGTTTTTTTAGGAGAAATAACTAGAGTTCTCAATTACTTGGGTAAGTGCATTTTTATTTCCGTTGATGCGATACATTGATTTAATTTTCTATTGATACCGTCGGTTACTCAGAAACACTGGAAATTCGAAGCGAAAATTTAACCGATTCTTCATTCGGTGTCAAGCCACACTATGAGATTCTTCAACTTATTAACCACACTAAAGAACTATGATACAACGAAACCGTTTTCGGATGATTACATATGCCTCTAACTTCATAATTTGAGCACTTTGGTCAGTGAGATCGCCGGTGGTGATTAACAATAATGCATAGCTCTCCGTAAAAGAATAGAGTACTTTCACCTGTTAAAAATAGTTAATACTTATCTCTCTCCCTACCTTTCGTTTTTCTCTGCCAATATTTTAGCCGATAATAATCTAATGCCTTTATGACAATTTCCATTTGAGTTCATTAATTTTAGATGAGCGTTTAGGAGAGTCTGTAAATATGGGTCTCGTTAACTCCTAAAATAGTTTCATCAAATTGAAAGTAGTGTCGTCAACTTTCAATAAACACCTAAGACCAATTTTTATTAACTTAACTACTTGACGAGCGAGTCATATTGCTATCAGCTCTTCTTATAAGCCATGTCTAACTTTAGAAATCACAAATAACTTATGGTCAATCAATAATGTTGAAATGAACATTGTTTATGCTCTTATTGCCTTATTTGAGTGCTTCGTTTTTATTTCTTTATATTACATGCGCACACACACATGCGCACACACACATGCGCACACACACATACACACACACTCAATGCTCAGGCTGATGTGTGTTACGCTCACGTCTCGTTCGATGCAATGAAGATGGTTACGTAACAAACAGAAGATGAAAACAAAGAATTCCGTCTTCAGGTCGAGTACACAATCATATTAAACACAATGGAAGGGAGAAATTTTCCTGTAAGACGCAAGTAAAATACGAAATAGGCAGACGAACACTACGCAAAAAAGAAGAAGAAAGATCAGAAGTCCAACAAAAATAATAAAAACATCGACTAAATTTATTTTACAATACATAGGAGAGTAAAATAAGAAAAAAAAAAAACCAAAGATATTCTGGGTTTAGCAAATTATATCCAAGAGTCAAATGAAGATGTATCAATGTCCCTAAAATGAAACAAAACAAAAATTACAATTTGTCGGTATATGTTTGTAAGAGAGAGGAAGAGAAGGTTTTGTTAGATTTGCACATCTTTTTTTTTTCCTTTCCTTTTTTTCTCTGGTGTCTTGTGAAATATTTTTCCATGTTTTTCATGCCAGGTTAGGCGTTCTATGAGGTAAAGTTTTGTTGGACTTATTTCCTCAATATCATTATTCACCAATACTTGATATGATGTGCAGAATATTTGCACGTATTATTGCCTGTGTTCCCTCGCTTCTGTCGTAATTCGAGATTCAGCAGAATCCGCTTTTGTCTGCTTCTCCTGTCATCTGCCAATTGTCTCTTTCACATCGCTCTCTCTCTTCTTCTTCTTCTTCTTCTTCTTCTTCTTCTTCTTCATCTTCTTCTTCTTCTTCATTGCGCATATCTTTTACCCATGATGTTGCCTATGCACCCTAGCTTTTTCTCTCGATAGAGATTATCTCTCTCTTTACATTTTTTCACGCATGCATGTTTTAACGCATGCATGTTTTAACGCATGCGCGTTAACCAATGCATGCTCTCTTTCTCTTTTAAACGTCTTCTCGTCCTCTTCTTTTTACATATTTCTCTCCTCTTCTATCTCAGAAACAACAAAATATTTATTTTTATTTTATTTTATTCTTTAAACAAACATATCTTAACTCAATTTTTCTTATTTTAATTTCCCCTTTTTTTTTCAATTTATACAGTATTATTCTACAACCAATGAAGAAACTTAGGCCATGTTACAAGTGCAACACTATCTAAGAGAATGCCAGACACAGGGCGACAACGATGATGATGATGATGATGATGATGATGATGATGATGATGATGATGATGATGATGATGATGTGCATGAATTCATCTACGCCACGAGAATGGCGCATATATTAACTTTTCAAGTTATGTGTTTTATGTTTCATTATATAAATCATTAACTTTAAATGGAGAATGATTGGCACTTTTCAGAATATAATTTAACTTGGCCAACCGTATTCAGTTGGGTCAGTATTTCTTACTATATAACAAAATAAATTTGGAAAATGAAAAAAGGAAAAAACAAAATTATCAACGTTTCGTCTTTATTTCAAATTTTTCTCAAGATCATTAATTTAAAAGAAATAACATACAATTATAATATTTGAAAATATTAAGTGCATTAATGACGTAATAAAGAACGTTCATTTTTTAAACCAAAGATAGTCGTTAGAATGAAAACTGTGTAATTATGACATAAAAAGAATGTTTTAGTTTTATTTTCTGACAAAATATAGCCGTTAGAATTAAACATGTGTGATACGTTCATGAAATAAAATTGGTGTTTTTTGTATATTTTTGATATTTTTGATATTTTTGATATTTTTGTATATTTTTGATATTTTTGTATATTTTTGATATTTTTGATATTTTTGTATATTTTTGATATTTTTTATATTTTTGATATTTTTGTATATTTTTGATATTTTTGTATATTTTTGATATTTTTGATATTTTTGATATTTTTGTATATTTTTGTATATTTTTGATATTTTTGATATTTTTGATATTTTTGTATATTTTTGATATTTTTGTATATTTTTGATATTTTTGATATTTTTGTATATTTTTGATATTTTTGTATATTTTTTATATTCTTGATATTTTTTGATATTTTTGATATTTTTGATATTTTTGATATGTACAAGTTTTGTTATATTGATGACTAGCAGTTCAGTCTGGCTTTTCTCGGGCCGTATGTACTGTTTGTAATTCATATATATATATATATATATATATATATATATATATATATATATATATATAATAATAAAAAATTACAATTAAATTTACCAAAATGATCCAAGATGGTAAAACTAAAGTACATTATAAATATTAGAGAATTAATATTTATAAAGTAATCTCAACCGGATGTAAAAGCTCGATAAAACCAAATAGGAGATAGAGCTTATATTAAGAGCAAAAAGTTAATAAAACATGTTAAAAACACTTTGAAAAAGAGTTAAAAACATATTTAATCTGAAAAGGAAACACGTGATAAGTTAATCCGCGGAGTTTCGAAGAAATACTTTCCTTCTCATCAGAGGGTAGGAATTAGCAAAATGCGGGATCGGATTTTGCATACAAAAGTGAAACAACAAGTAAGTCAATGATCTTACTTGATAACAAAAATTGGAGCAGAGGGTAAAAAAAAGAAAAAGGTGATTACACGTGAATTGATAGTCTGGTGAAAGGTAAATAAACCAATGACGGTATAATCCAAAAATATAACTCCAAGAAAGTTAATTGAGTTTCCATTTGCACAAGTAAAATCCAAGGAAATCACGTAATTGGAAGATGGTCCAAAATAATCCAAAAGGCCGAAATCCATGGAATAATTCACACATATGTAGAAAGAAAAGAAAAGGGGAAAATTCCAATAATATTAATAAAGGAAAAATAAGCAATTTCTTTCGATTTTCTTTTGTTCTCTATTCTATTAATTGGTAAAAAAAGAACCCATATTTTTAAACCAATAAAATATGTCTAAATTTGCTTACATTTTGTATGTATCCTGCAGGTTTGTTGTTTTGATTGTTTTCCCTGTGGTTTTGACAGGCCAATGATATATATATATATATATATATATATATATATATATATATATATATATGTGTGTGTGTGTGTGTGTGTGTGTGTGTGTGTGTGTGTGTGTGTGTGTGTGTGCGCGCGTGTGTGTGTGTTTGTGTGTGTATGCGTGTGTGTGTTGATGGCAGTATCGGCTATATGCATAATGAAACACGTGTAAGACGCTTATGAAAAAATAAACATAAAATTTACCTATATATATAATAAATAATTATAAAACTATAATGTATAATTATAAAACTCAAATGACCTTGTAACAGGTGCTGTAACTCAACATCCGGTTTACGAATTCCGGTTACGCATGCGTACATTAACAAATAATCAACGCAACAATAAAACGTATTGTTTTACTGTGTACGTTTTCAGCGTTCCAATTGTTTTTTTTTTCGCGTTTAAATTGTCCAAATAAATAATTGTTAATACTTTCTACATTTTTTTACATCGTTCATTTCCGTATTACGTTTTAGTAATTTTAACACAATTTTCTTACAAATAAATCTCCATAACCAGTTAACAGCTATAAGAGCATTTTACAACGGCGATTTACCTACCGCTTTTTTTTTCAAATTTATTCTCTATTTTTTAATACACGTTTTTTTTAAAAAAAAACATTCATACATTTTCTTCTACACGACCAACATAAATAAATAACCCCGAAAATATGTTTTTTTTTAATTGCGTTACAAATACACAATCAACGCGACAATAAAACGTATTGTTTTACTGTGTACGTTTACAGCGTCCCAATTGCTTTTTTTCGCGTTTAAATTAAAAGATATATCAAAATTTGAATTTAACTTTAAGTATTCTGGTACTTGTTCAGTGCACATTTACCTATAAGTATGGCAAACCACTTATAATTCAATGGCTGTTTTTTTTTTTGTTAAAAAATAAACAATTATAAACAGAACGACTCATAGAAATCTATCCAAATTCTTTTTATCATTTTAATATACTTTCATAGAAATGTTTCTTTATGTAAAAAAAAAAACCTATTTTCTTTACGTCACAAGGCGCTCATACATTAATTCCATAGCTAATATAACATACTGATACAACGGGTTAGTCTAGTATATGTATAAATATTATGTTTCTGATTTTTGAAAGATGATAATTCGTATCATTTGTATTTTTCGGATTACTATTCTCGTCTTTTCACAACGATTCCGTCGATTTCGACCTCATTTAGGTTCATCCTGTCGAACTTGGGAATATTTATGTCGAACTTGGGAATTTACATAGAATTTTGAAAGGAACCTTTTATTTAATTTATTGAGTAGCTTGTTCTCGTTCCGTCGGTCATATCTGGGTAGAAGTAATTTGCAATTGTATTTTCTATCGATCAATTGAAGGATTGGTATTCCAACATTCAAATGAAGGTCAGCTTGTGCAACTGAATTTTCCAACTACTCAAACCATTTGTACCCGTAATACTTGAAACGTTCATTCTAAATAATAACATTTCATTCGTAACTTTAGTGTAAATTGTAAAATTTTTACTCATTTATTCATGTAGATAAATATTAACAGTTTTGTAATTTTGATACAAATTTATTTATCCTTTACTGTGACCGTAAAGAATTGAAAAGAAAGGAGAAATCAATTTGCTTGTTCACAATTTAAAAATAAATTTCAACCTGTTGAACATCAAATAGATTTCAACCTGTTGAACATCAAATAGATTTCAACCTGTTGAACATCAAATAGATTTCAACCTGTTGAACATCAAATAGATTTCAACCTGTTGAACATAAAAGCAAGGAATATTTAAATAGTAATGAAAAATGTTTGTCTATGGAATAAAAAAAAATATTACGAAAGAGAATGATTTAAGTTAAAGTCAAAACAATCACCGAAAAAAAAACAATAACAAATTAAAGTTAATTAATAAAATGTACTTTTTTAGAATGAATATGCAAATTTGATAACTTATCATATACATGCGCGGGATTCAACAAAGATGTTGATAATCATATTTTCTACATCGATAAAATATAAAATAACTGAGGTTAGACAAATGGAAAATAAAAACGAGTTTAATGTCAAATAGGATTTAAAATTCGGTCGAAATTAAGATGAACTCAATTTGGAATTCCATGAACCGGATATTCTGGTTTTCTTATTTAAATAGTTTATTATTCAAATAAACAAAACGAGAAAAGGAAAGTAGCTGAAGAGGTCACGGACAAAATGAGGCTAACTCAAAGGCGTAAATAGAAACATATTTCGTAGAAAAAAATGGAGGACGGGAAGATTAAAGCCGAAAGAAATGGCACACATTGGAGGAGTGTCGGAAAAGTAACAGGACTGAGGTTATAAACAATTTATTGTAATTTTAGACAACGAATGGCGGCGTACCTTGGTTTGTAATCTACAAGGATATATTTACCGTACGCTTCCATCTTTTTTTAACTACACAAAAATATATAAAAAATCTTCGCATCAAATCATGATTTTTCAATTTCCTTGTGTATGCGGGCTAGTGTTGACATCGATCAAATTTGGATGGTGATTTAAGGAAAACCCGATAAAAATTGAACTTAAATTAATATAAAATCCCTACTCATCGAAATCGATTACCGAGTCTTAAGCGACTTAAATAATTGTTTGAACTTAGAAAGATAGGTTACAAAAATGTTCCGTAACAAATTTCTAATATTATTTAAAGTGAATATTGACTGTTATAAATATATTTAGTTAATTAGTTTGACTGAGAAAACAATAATTCCGACAAAATTGTTCCATACAAAAAGAAAACGCTATTTAGTGAGTAAGAAATTTAAAACACATGTTCTATACACAGCAATCATGACATGTTCTATACACAACAATCACGATATTTTCTATACACAACAATCATGATATTTTCTATACAAAACAATCATGATATTTTCTATACACAACAATCATGACATTTTCTATACACAACAATCATGACATTTTCTATACACAACAATCATGATATTTTCTATACACAACAATCATGAGATGTTCTATATACAACAATCATGATATTTTCTATACACAGCAATCATGACATGTTCTATATACAACAATCATGACATTTTCTATATACAAAAATCATGACATGTTCTATACACAACAATCATGACATTTTCTATATACAACAATCATGACATTTTCTATACACAACAATCATGACATTTTCTATACACAACAGTCATGACATTTTCTATACACAACAATCATGACATTTTCTATACACAACAATCATGACATTTTCTATATACAACCATCATGACATTTTCTATACACAACAATCATGACATTTTCTATACACAACAATCATGACATTTTCTATATACAACCATCATGACATTTTCTAAACACAACAATCATGATATTTTCTATACACAACAATCATGACATTTTCTATACACAACAATCATGACATTTTTTATATACAACAATCATGACATTTTAAATACACAACAATCATGAGATATTCTATACACAACAATAATGACATTTTCTATATACAACAATCATGATATTTTCTATACACAACAGTCATGATATTTTCTATACACAACAATCATGACATTTTCTATACACAACAATCATGACATTTTCTATACACAACAATCATGATATTTTCTATACACAACAATCATGATATTGTCTATACACAACAATCATGATATTTTCAATATACAGCAATCATGACATGTTCTATACACAACAATCATGACATTTTCTATACACAACAATCATGGTATTTTCTATACACAACAATCATGAGATATTCTAGACACAACAATCATGATATTTTCTATACACAACAATCATGATATTTTCTATACACAGCAATCATGACATTTTCTATACACAACAATCATGATATTTTCTATACACAGCAATCATGATATTTTCTATACACAACAATCATGATATTTTCTATACACAGCAATCATGACATTTTCTATACACAACAATCATGATATTTTCTATACACAACAATCATGGTATTTTCTATACACAACAATCATGAGATATTCTAGACACAACAATCATGATATTTTCTATACACAACAATCATGACATTTTCTATACACAACGATCATGACATTTTCTATACACAGCAATCATGACATGTTCTATACACAACAATCATGACATTTTCTATACACAACAATCATGACATTTTCTATACACAACAATCATGATATTTTCTATACACAACAATCATGAGATGTTCTATAC
Organism: Euprymna scolopes; assembly: GCF_053919585.1. Taxonomy (NCBI): domain Eukaryota; kingdom Metazoa; phylum Mollusca; class Cephalopoda; order Sepiida; family Sepiolidae; genus Euprymna; species Euprymna scolopes. The sequence continues at coordinate 24,841,727 of NC_136526.1, read as the reverse complement.
ACAACAATCATGACATTTTCTATACACAACAATCATGATATTTTCTATACACAATAATCATGATATTTTCTATACACAATAATCATGATATTTTCTATACACAACAATCATGACATTTTCTATACACAACAATCATGACATTTTCTATACACAACAATCATGACATTTTCTATACACAATAATCATGATATTTTCTATACACAACAATCATAAAATTTTCTATACACAATAATCATGATATTTTCTATACACAACAATCATGACATTTTCTATACACAACAATTATGATATTTTCTATACACAACAATCATGACATGTTCTATATACAAATATCATGACATTTTCTATACACAATAATCATGACATTTTCTATACACAACAATCATAGCATTTTCTATACACAACAATCATGATATTTTAAATATACAGCAATCATGACATGTTCTATACACAACAATCATGACATTTTCTATACACAAAAATCATGATATTTTCTATACACAACAATCATGACATTTCTATACACAACAATCATGATATTTTCTATACACAACAATCATGATATTTTCTATACACAACAATCATGATATTTTCTATACACAACAATCATGTCATAATTCTTAACCGTTAATCTTAACCGTTAATCTTAACCGTTAATCTTAACCGTCTAACCAAACAATCCTAATTTCGAATATTTTGGTAAAATTGAAATGTTTTAATGTTAATAAAATATTAAACGGGGTTTTATTTTTTTGCGTTGTGTTTGTTTATTAGATTAGTATTTGCATTATTTAAGAATTTCATTCTTTTGTTTGCAATAATGACAAAGTGGAAGAAATAATAAATCAAGCTGTTTGTAAATACATTGATTTCCCTCATACGACTTTATTTATTGTTAGGAAGATGTTTAGTCATACAAATGGACTAATTTTTACGAAGATATGTAGTTACACAAATTGACTTGGGCAACGGAAAATATTTAGCCATACTTGCTTATAAGAAAATCTAGTCATACTAATGAATTTACTTATAGGCAATCTAGTCATACAAATAGTATAAGGAAAATATAGAAATGGAGTTTGTTATAGGAAAGCATAATATCATACAAATTTATTTAGTTATAGGAAGATATCAAGTCATAAAAATAAAGTCATGAGAATACATTCTTTCATAGAAATAGACTTAGTTATAGGAAGATATTTAGTCATATAACTAGAAATAATTATAGGAATATATCTAGTCATAGAAATAGACTTAGTTATAGGAATTCATCTAGTTATACGAATGGACTTAGTAATAGGAATAAATCTATTCATACAAATGGACTTAGCTATAGGAAGATATCTAGTCATACAAATAGAATTAGTTATAGGAATACATCTAGTCACAAAAATGCACTTGGTTATAGGAAAATATCTAACAATACAAATCGACTTTATTATAGGAAGATATATATATAGAAATGGACATTACATCTGGTCATTCAAATGGACTTAGTTATAAAAAGATATCTTGTCAAACAAATCTACTCATAGGAAGATATGTAGTGGCTATCGAGTTCAATTCGTACAATAGTTTGTCATTAGGACATGTGTTATTCTATTACACCCCTGACAAAACCTCTGGTTTTCCTAGGAAAGTAAGAGTATATGCGACAACATAGTAAAAAAGGGTGACAACGAGATCCAAGTTTTACTCTATAAAAATTCCAGGGAATTTTTATAGAGTAAAACTGACGATAAATGCAATGCGTTGATCTGATATGTTTTATGATATTATGTACTTATATCTTCATATTATTTTTTGACCCCCGAGAAAAAAATGAACATATCTTCATCGAAAACTTGATTTTGCAAACGAGCATTGTAATCAAGCAGCAGTGTTTTGTAAAAAATGTATTTTTATCAGACGAAAATGGAAAATTTAGCTGAAATGTTGTTGTAAAAGGAGAGAAAAAAGGTACGGAGAATAATTTAAAGACGAGTCAATCATTACGTTGTGTGCTTTAGTATTCTAGCTGTATGGAACATTAGAATAATAGAATGATAGAGCATTAGAATAATAGAATGATAGAGCATTAGAATAATAGAATGATAGAACATTAGAATAATAGAATGATAGAACATTAGAATAATAGAATGATAGAACATTAGAATAATAGGAGATACAAATATTATAACTATGTTTTGGTGATAATGTATATTTGTTTGACTTGAAATCAAGTTCGATTTTTTATTAGGTAACGATCCTAAACATCCTGCAAAGTCTTTGTCACGATTTAAAACGAGTAAATCAATCTGTAACATGCCGAGGCAACTCCGAGTAACCTGATTATGATTAGAAAAATATAGCAATTACACTTATGGATTTACAGCTTGGAATGTTTAGTCAGGAATTTACTTCGAATAAAATAAGCAACGTTGATGTAGAAATTTTTGGAGTAGTTGTGGGATTTTGTAAGAAGAGAGGATATTTTTATTGATTTTTTTTTTAATTTGATTTTTTTAATCTGATTTTTTTAATCTGATTTTTTTCCGAAAACTTTAAAATTTATTAGCAGTAAAGTTTTACTAATCTATGTTTGAAATAAACAGTTTTTGTGTGGTAAACTTATGCATGGCATTGTAATCAACATTTATATATGATACACTAATTAATATGAGAATGACGGATTAAATATATGACGCATAATTAATAGCGTCAATGGTTCAAATTATTGAGCAATTATTTTCATTTATTCATATTATGATTTATTTTCATTTGATTTTACGTCACCAAATATGCATAAATATGTTCTCATACTGTATACAGCAAGTGATTTGTTGCCACATGATCTGCATATACTGTAGACGTGGGCCAATTACATCAGCTGAAATAATAGAAAGATAAACAGAAGCTCGCAAATGTTAGGTTGATGAATGCAGACAAGATGGCGTCGGGCAGACATATGGCTCGGTGATTACGATACGCGGATGTCAAAATTGCCAGCCTTTTCAGATAAATTCGTTTTTTGTTTGTTTGTTTTTTTTTAAATCCTGCATTATGATAAAAAAATAATGGAGAGTGGAAAGAACATCGTCTTCTTTGATATGAATGAGGAAAAAAAATTGATTTTACAACTTACTTCCTCTGAATAAACAATGCATAACAAATAAGAATAATTGTTAAATTTCTATTAGAACAAGTGTTACATTAATTAATCGATTCCAAATATTTTGTGAAAAAAATGTGATGTTTTGTCTAATTTTTTGGCTTTAATTTAAAAAAAAAGGGCTTTTAGAGTCAAATTTTAGATTTGAAAATTCGTTTTGGTCGTTTGAAGTAATTTATCGTGTTTTTGTACTCCATCTCTTTAGTTTGTTCTGATCACATTGTTTTGTGCAGATTTTAATAGCGATTCTTTTTCTCCAATAAAGTATTCTTTCCATAGTTCATGTTCACATGATTTTATGTGTCATTTCTGATAATTTGGAGTTTCTTTTCTTTGGCTTCCCGTTTCGCTACTATTCGTATTGTTCGTTTTGTGATATTTTGGTTGCAAAAACGCTATGTAGTTTTTAAAAAACGTTTTAATGCATCTTTCAGACAGTTTTCAATGCTTATCATTACATTTGCACGTTTTTTTTTGCATAGAGTGACGCTGTATCGATGCAGTATAGCGTTCATATTCATTAATTCTATGCGTCTTTGGTTTACTTTCTCGGGTCATTTATCAAGCTTATAAAAAGTTCAGAGTATCTAATTAAATGCACAACCCAAACATTTATTTCTTCGACTATCATATATAATAATTTACTTTCAAAGTGCTCTCTTTTTCTTCTAAAATATTCTTTTCTAATATCTTTGGTTGTTTTAAGTTTTCTCTTGATGTTTAGTAGTGCACACTTTGTGTGTTCTGCTTCATTTTTGTTTCTTTGCGAATAGTTTACTGCGGAATAGTTTGTTCGTATTTGTAAATGTGTATATGGCATTGTAGCTCGATGATCTTCTTAGTATAAACAACATTATATAAGTTTTGGGGATGATTTAGTTGGCTGGGTGCGTGTATATATATATGTGTAGTACCGTCGTGGCCAGGGATCTTGAACAGTGTATATTGATCGTTGTCCAGTCGCATTAACCAAAGTGACAATATTTTTTCTCAACCCCGATATATTTCTGTGACATTGGTCATAGAAACAAGCGTCCAGGGGTGGCGTGTGCGTGTGCATATTGTAAAAAGTTACCGACACTCGAACTTGAAACCCGACCGATAGGAAACGAATCTGGACATATAAACAGCCGATATTCCTTTCATTGGCGTACGGATAATGTTTTATCACATATCTCCCCAGATTTACATAAACAAAACACAAAATCAGCAGGAGCAGTGATAGTGACAACAATGGCGGTGTTTGGACGAACCCTGTTCGTCGACAAAAACGGACATACAAAAACGGACATACGAAAAACACACTAGAGCATCCAGACCTCTTTTATTTTTTGTGTCTACATTAACAGCATAATTCGCAAGTCATCCCAGCAAATGAATAAAACAAATTAGAAGGAACCATTCAACGGAGAAAGAATCAAGTTTGAAATATGAACATCACAGCCGATGACACATACTTCAACACAAATAATTAACCAATGAAACACTATAAGAACACAATTCTTATGTGAATACACCCACGAGTTCATCAGTATAATTCTGATACGGACAAATGAACATAAAACCTAAACAGATGACTTCCTGCTGTACGTCTTAATGTTAATACAACTCTAAAACGAAAACGCCGTATCAACGTCTGGATCCATCATGTTTTCAACCACGTCCGGGGGCCAAGTATAAGTACAGCTGGTTTTTGACAACCAGGCAGAATTAGCTGGATCGCTGAAAAATGAGGTTGTCCGTCGACGCTGCCATCCCAGCAGCTGCCGAAGCCACAGCATCAACAGCAGCCAGTCGTCGTCGACCTCACCCTAGACGACACCTGCAGCAATTGTCCAGACTACCCCTTCTTTGCCACCAACTCCTGAGAGGCTATCGAACGACCGCTACTCTTAATCCAAGCAGCTGATCGTCACCTCCGCCATCACCAGCACATCCTGACACTACCAATAGAACCTGCTACCATTGCAGTGACCCTAAATAAAAATTTAAACTAAACTTCTTCGTTTATCCTTCTTGCTTCCATACGCTCAATTTGTAATATAACAAATGTTTGTTGACTCAGAGTCTTTTGAACGTACGGTTAATTCGCATGTAAATGGCAAGAAAGGAAGACGGATTTTCTACGAATGTTGAAACAAGAAGAGAAAAACGATTGTCGTTTTTGTGCGAAAAAAAAAAAAACGTTGCAAGCTGAAGAAACTTTTTATTTTTCATGAAAATTTAATGGTATTCGGCAGTTCAAAGGAAAACTTCGATTTCAACACCAAACTATTTTCGCTGTTATCACGATGGGAATGCATTGCCCCTCTACTAAGCGAGATTGACCAACTGGACGTCGAGCGGATAGAGACTCAATTAAAGGAGGCATTTATGGATGGTGCGTTCACAGCCTATATGAAGTTGACCATGGTGAAATGGGTTGGCGATCAGGTGGACGTTTACTGGAACAATATCAGACGGTTGGTTGGACTGGCTGGTTTTGAGGGAGTTTGAATAGAAAAACTTTCCTAACTGTTTTTTTTTGTTATGAGTTCCTTGATGAAATTTCTATAGACCTCTGGCAGGCAAGAAACATTGAGACCCTAACCGTAGGAGACCTAATAACAAGATCAAGAGTGCCGATATCAACGAGGAACCAAAGCCATCACGTGGTTGCAACCGTGAGTCCATCCAATGGTAAATCTGTTGTTCCTACCAAAAATAGCCCTGCCACAGACGTAAACTGTTACAGATACGGCCGTAAAGGTCACATACCGAGAGATTGCCGAAGACGTGGAATTCATTACTACAGACGCGACAAGTTGGAGACTAGGTCCAAGACAGTTTGGAAACGAACAAGGGGACGAGGCATCAGCGCCAGCCTACTCTCCCACCAAGATGTAAATATGGCGCTTCTGGGGATTGTCGTCTACGTTGATGGAATGCTGTGTTCGGCATTAATCGGCACAGGATGCTCACATAGTAGATGCGAATCGATGTCAGTGCTGGAAGACAGCAAAAGTGGACGTCCTGGCAATTGGAGGCTCGTTTCGTGCGTGCTGCGGAAGAGGAGTCGTCACTATTTCAATAAACGATAGTGACTCACTGATTGCAACGGTTGAAATGGACATTACACACTACGGTGCTTATCATTTCCTAACCATCGCGGATTGTGGGCCGTCGCGGTTTTCAATGTGGAGGCTTTCGCCTCCGATACAGTCTACTCTCATCATCAGAAGATTTCGAAAGCACAACATCTTTGGAGAGCAGATCGGAATGTCTGATACCTGATGACGAAACAGACTCGGAAAATAGTCATGAGGCAGAAGTAGAAGACGCGCGCGCTCATGATGATGATGATGATGATGATGATGATGATGATGATGATGATGATGCAAAAAAACACTCAACAAAGACAACCCTCGCTGGGATGCAGTCTGTGTGATCATGAAATCAGGGAGGAGTGTGACAACAGTCATAAAAACAAGTGTCCAAGTGTGACGTGTGCGACACTCGAATTTGAAACCCGAACGATAAGAAACGAAAAGGTGACATATGCCAATGAAGGCGCGGTCGAATTTGAGTCGAATATAAGAAGCTGGGATTTCTTTGATTGGCGAGAAGATTGTTGACTCGGAGTCGTTTGAACATACGGTTAATTCGCGTGTCTTTGGGCAGAAAAACGACGGATTTTCTACGAATGTCGAAACGGGAATGGAAAACAGATTGCAGTTGTTTGTGTATGTCGAGAACGTTGCAAGCTGAAGAAGAAAAACTGTTTTTGCATGAACATTTAACGGTATTCGGCAGTTTAAAGGAAAACTTTAAACACTTTAATTTCGATCACTACATTAACATTAAGGGAGTAGGATTTTTTTAGTGCAGCAGCACGTACTTAGCATTTCAGATGTGAATTCAATGATGAATACATAATGGTTTATCTTACCCCATCTTCATTGTACCCCATACATACAAGCTACACATTTTTTATTTGTTGTTTTTAACAATTGAGTCCATCCATCTTCCATCTGTAAAACCTATGTTGACAAAGCGATACAATGAAGACGAACTGTTCAAGTGAAACCACTTCTTGTTGTGATCGTTTTAAGTACATTGCGTACTATAAATCTGGATTTTGTTTGTATACCCTTGGAATGTAACTATAGCTTTGTAAATGACACACTTGGTTTGGCATTTACCGTTGAGCGAACAGATGAAACAAGATTTCTTAATACAATTTCAGAATTGACTTGAACATTACTTGCATTGCGAATATCGTTGCGTTGTTGTGTTTATTATCTGTGTTGATGAAACTAGATATGCAATAGTAACTTTGAGTGTGTGAAAAATATTACGTACAGCACGAAACAGGATAAATGTTCTTCCAACAATGTAATAAATATACTGGTATGACAACAGAATATTCTTATTGTTTTCACTCTCGACACAGTTAGACACAGTTAATCAACCGAGAACCACATCACTCTATATAAAAGCATATAATATATCAAAGTCCAAACAAAGAAAAGAATATGCTGTTGTCCTAGCCCTAGTAATAAATATACAGCTTATCCTAGTCTGCAACGCCAAATTCATATATCGTCATATACGATGCAAAAAAAAATAATAATGCCCCTTTTATGTTTGACTTTGGACATTCGGGTATTCTTACAATAAACTGCAAATATCTGAAAAACTTTCTCTTTCTCTCTTTCATATATATATATATATATATATATATATATATATATATATATATATATATATATATTATTTATTCGAGGGTAAACAGTTACATTGGTGGTTGGTGGCTACAAAAAAAACATCTGTTTCAGTCAATAAGACTTCGTCAGGCGACCCTGAACCATTCGACGCCATAGAAATGTACACACATTATATATATATATATATATATATATATATATATATATATATATATATATATATATATGTATATCTGTATTCTGTTGACTATATATACTAGCCGTTCAGCCCAGTATTTCTCGGGCCCTATGTACTGTTCGTAACTTTATGCGCATATGTATATATTAAAAATTCTGTATATATTAAAAATTCTGTATATATTAAAAATTCTGTATATATTAAAAATTCTATATATATTAAAAATTCTGTATATATTAAAAATTCTGTATATATTAAAAATTCTGTATATATTAAAAATTCTGTATATATTAAAAAATCTGTATATATTAAAAATTCTGTATATATTAAAAATTCTGTATATATTACAAATTCTGTATATATTAAAAATTCTGTATATAATAAAAATTCTGTATATATTAAAAATTCTGTATATATTAAAAATTCTGTATATATTAAAGATTCTGTATATATTAAAAATTCTGTATATATTAAAAATTCTGTATATATTAAAAATTCTGTATATATTAAAAATTCATTATATATTAAAAAATCTGTATATATTAAAAATTCTGTATATATTAAAAATTCTGTATATATTAAAAATTCTATATATATTAAAAATTCTGTATATATTAAAAATTCTGTATATATTAAAAATTCTGTATATATTAAAAATTCTGTATATATTAAAAATTCTGTATATATTAAAAATTCTATATATATTAAAAATTCATTATATATTAAAAATTCTGTATATATTAAAAATTCTGTATATATTAAAAATTCTGTATATATTAAAAATTCTATATATATTAAAAATTCTGTATATATTAAAAATTCTGTATATATTAAAAATTCTGTATATATTAAAAATTCTGTATATATTAAAAAATCTGTATATATTAAAAATTCTGTATATATTAAAAATTCTGTATATATTACAAATTCTGTATATATTAAAAATTCTGTATATAATAAAAATTCTGTATATATTAAAAATTCTGTATATATTAAAAATTCTGTATATATTAAAGATTCTGTATATATTAAAAATTCTGTATATATTAAAAATTCTGTATATATTAAAAATTCTGTATATATTAAAAATTCATTATATATTAAAAATTCTGTATATATTAAAAATTCTGTATATATTAAAAATTCTGTATATATTAAAAATTCTGTATATATTAAAGATTCTGTATATATTAAAAATTCTGTATATATTAAAAATTCTGTATATATTAAAAAATCTGTATATATTAAAAATTCTGTATATATTAAAAATTCTGTATATATTAAAGATTCTGTATATATTAAAAATTCTGTATATATTAAAAATTCTGTATATATTAAAAAATCTGTATATATTAAAAATCTGTATATATATATATCGTAATGCCTTTCTATATAATAGGCTTCCTTAAATACCATAAAGAAAAATTGATAGAGACAGCAGAGGTCAAATTTTTCTTTAATTTTGACCCCTTAATATTTATTGTTTTGAGCTCAAATCAAATTAAAAAGTAACTTACATCTAGAATTTCAACTGTTTAGACTTTGAATTGGTGGAGGAATTTGGTAGAGCCTGAAAAGGTCAACTTTTTCAACTCTGACCTCTTGCTAGCCAAATTTTCGACCAAAAACCGATTAAAAAGCTTGCCCTATGTCTGAATATCATTTATGTAAAATTTCAAATATTTAGACCAAAAATAGTAATTTCGTAGAGACCGCAGAGATCAATTTTTTTAAACTTTGACCCCAATTATGATCCCGTAGCATTTATTGTTTTGGGCGCAAATCAAATTATAAAGTTAGACCCATGTCAAAGTAACCTATATCTAAAATTTCAAGTTGCAATAGTAAAATAGTAATGACAAATATAATTATTATAATTGTCATTACTATTTTACTATTTTCTTCCGTACTATTATAATTAGCCTACTATTATTTGGTATATTTTTACCACTCTCATAAGTAGCTATGGTTTCCTTATTTCTCCATTTTAACATCAATATGTATACTTAACCTTTTGCATCAAGTTATACGCACTCATAGTCATTGCCATCCTAATCTCCGACCGCCCCCTTATAATCATACTCCCTATATCATAACAGTAGAAACTTATAAATATATTGCCGCATATTATTTTTCAGTTTTACAGCCCAAATTAATCAAAATTACCCACTCCATAGAAAATAGACACCCCACAAACCGTTAAAATAAATTACCACAAAGAAATAAAAAAAAACCTACTTAACCATAATACATATACCCTTTAATCTCAATTCTATTAAAGACCATATATATTCCTATATATCATACTATATATAATAAAGCTTCTCCTTATTTATTTAGAATTCAATAAAGCTTCCCCCAACATTCTATAATTCCTCTTTATTTTTTTCATCCTTAATGAACCTTACGCTAGACGTCACATCTCCCCAATGCTACCTAACACCTTCTCTACTCTTCTGATGAGAAGCAATAGGCTTCGAAATGCCCTGGCATAAAGAGTCCCTTCTATCCCCCAAATTTTGCCTGTATACCATTATTCAATAAATGATCCATTCTATATCTACCTATATATAGTTTTGTGTATTCATTTCATACTCTTGTTGTCCTATTGTATAAGCTCAAATAATTATTGTTGAGCTTGGCATTATCCCGGATAAGTCTCCTTTTGTGGAATTGATCTCTCTCTTTTCCTTTTACATTAAGCTATATATATATGCCTTCTGTCGTTTCCAGTTTTCCCTTTCTTATAACTAGTTGTGCGCACTTTTCCATTCCAAATTCCATTTGGATATCTTGGCTGAAGATTCTGATAGTGTTAATTAGTGTCTCTAGCTCCTTTTCGGTCCTTGCAAAAAGTTTCAGATCGTCCATGTACATCAGGTGGTTCATTTTTTTCCTCTGTATTGGAGAACTTGTATCCGGCTTGGCACTTTCTCAGAATACTGTTCAAGGGCATCATGGCTATGATGAACAGCAGTGGTGATAGCGAGTCTCCTTGGAAGATGCCTCTTTGTATGTTAATTTCTGTTATGTGTTGTCCATCAGCTGTCAATTCCAATCTCCATGTTTTCATTGCATTTTCTATTACGTTGGTGATCCTGCTTGGTATTTTATACATTTTTAGGCATTCTATTATCCATGCTTGGGCGATCCTGTCGTATGCTTTTTTGTAGTCGATCCATGCCATGGCTAAATTTATTCTCCTTCTTTTTACCTCCTTTAGGATCTTTTGATCTATATATAACAGGTCATGTGTTTCTCTTTTTCCTTTTTGGCATCCTTTCTGCTCCTCGGGGATGAGTCCACGGTTATTCAGGGAGTGATAGATTTGTTCCCTCAGTCGTGCTGTCAGTATCTTCCACATAGTTGGTAAGCACGTGATTGGCCTATAGTTGCTAGGGATGGTTCCTTTCTCCATGTCTTTCTGTAGCAGTATGGTTCTACCTTTTGTCATCCAGTCTGGTACGCTTGCTTCCTGTATACATCTTCTCAGGTTTTAGGCTAGTCTCTCGTGTAAGGTTGTGAATTTTTTGAACCAGTATGCATGTATCCCGTCGTGCCCTGGTGCTCTCCAGTTTGCCATTTTTCCTATGGTTTTCTTTAGGGTTTCCTTGCTGATTTCATTCACTGTTCTTCTTCGATTTGTTGTAACTCTTCTTTCATGTCTTTCAGCCACTCGGCATTTCTATTGTGGTCTCGCCGCTCTTCCCATATTTTACTCCAGTAGAGTTTTGTTTCTGTCGGATTTGGTTGTTCTGTTTTTGTTTTTCCTACGTTCACATTTTGGTAGAATTGGCTTTCATTAGTTTCAAATGTTCTGTTTTGTTTGTATTGTTCAGATTTATGTCTATATCGTCTCAATCTCGCTTCTTTTATTATTATTATTATTATTATTATTATCATTATTATTATTATTATTATTATTATTATTATTATCATTATTATTATTATTATTGTTATTATTATTATTATTATTATGATTATTATTATTATTATTATTATTATTATTATTATTATTATCATTATTATTATTATTATTATGATTATTATTATTATTATTATGATTATTATTATTATAATTAATATTAATATTATTATTATTGTAATTATAATAATATTATTTTTATTATTATAATTATTATTATTATAAATATTATTATTATTATTATTATTATAATTATTAATTATATTATTAATATTATTATTATTAATATTATTAATATTATTATTATAATTATAATAATAATTATTATTATTATTATTATAATTATTATTATTATAATTATTATTATTATTATTATTATTATTCTAATGAAAAATCAAAGTATTTCATTAGAATGATTCATTATAACACAGTTTTAAACATTTCGTCATATGTTTTCATCATTAATTTTCTGTGCCTTTATTGAATACTCATCAGTATGACGTCATTAAAAATAAATGAGTATTAATTGTCGGTTATTTGCAATGTTTATCTTGTCGAAAAGTTGGAGTTAAATCTCGTCGATGTTTGTTTAACGAGTAATATATCCCTCACCTGAGTTTTTGCAGATACGATTATCACATTTTTTAAACTATTATTATCATTTAAAATTATTATTATCATTATTATTATCATTAATATTATTATCATTATTATTATTATCATTAATATTTTTATCATTATTATTATCATTATCATTATCATTATTATCATTGTTATTATCATTAATATTATTATCATTATTATTAGCATTAATATTATTATAATTATTATTATTATTATTATTATTATTATTATTAGAGCTGGGTATCTGGCTAAGAGTACTGAAGCTTTTGTTTGCACAGCACAAGAGCAGGCATTAGGAACACAATTGTTCAAAAAAGTGGTTCAAGGAGAGGAAGTTGCTGCAGAATGCCCGATTTGTGATAAGACCTCAGAGTCAATTGCGCACGTTGCAGCAGGGTGTAGTGGACTAGCCCAGAGAGAGTACCATAAAAGACACGATCGCATGGGACTCCGGATATATTGGGAGGTGTGTAAGGATAAGTGTGCTAAAAAATGGTTTGAGGAGGTTCCTGATGAAGTGAGAACAAGTGAGAATGGCAAGCTAGAGGTATGTTGGGACAAAAGTGTCATAACGACCAAGCAATTGGAACATAAGCGTCCATATTTGGTCGTCATTGACAAGGTCTCAAAAAACTGGCAGATTGTAGACTTTTCAGTACCCTGGGACAGGAATGTGAGAGAGAAGGAGAATGAGAAGTGGAGCAATTATGCTCCATTGGCCTTGGAGATAACAGAGTTTTATCATCATAAAAATTATTTAAAGAGCGTTTTTATAGTTATATTATAGTTTTTTTAAAACAATTATGTCTTCTTTTCAGATTGTTGAATACAAGATGGAAAAAAGCAAATTCGTATAATTTTCTTATTTCAATTCAAGCTAAGCCGAAAAGTTGCTGAAACAGCTTGCGATATAAACGAAGCATTTGGCCCAGGAACTAATACTGAACGCACAGCACAATGGTGGCTTAAGAGTCTTGGAGATGATGAGCCTAGTGATCGACCATCGAATGCTGACAACGATCAATTAAAGGCCAACACACACCTGTTCGAGAACTTGATTCGAATTAGGTGTAACGTATACAACCATTTCCAATCACTTGGGAGAGATTGGAAAGACAAAAAACTTGATAAGTGGGTTTCTCACGAATTGAACGACAACCAAAAGAAACGCTGTTATGAGGTGTCATCTTCCCTTCTTTTACGACCCATTTTCTCAGCCAGTTGTGACTTGCAATGAAAAGTGGGTTCTTTACGACAACCGCAACACTCAGCTCAGTGGTTAGACGCCGACAAAGCTCTACAATATTTTCCGAAGCCAGAGTTGCAGCAAAAAAGACCATGCTGACTGTTTGATGGTCTGCGATTGGTCTCATCAATTACAGGCGAAACAATTCCGGCGGTGAAGTACTGTCAACAAATGAATGAAATGCATCAGAAACTTTGACAACATCCGGTATTAGTCAACAGAAAAAAAACCAATTCTTCTCCACGACAATGCCCGCGCACACGTTGATAAACTGACCCTGCAGAAGTTGAACGAATTAGGCTAGGAAACTATGCCTCATCCGTAGTACTCTCCAGACCTCTCACCTACCGACTACCACTTGTACAAGCATCTCAACAACTTTACGTATGAGAAATGCTTAAAAAACACTAACGAATATCAAAAACGCCTTTAGCGACTTCATCGTCATGAGAACGCAGTATTTTTACATTACTAGAATAAATACATTTGGTTTGCGTTGGCAAAAGTGTGTTGATTCTAATGGTGCTTATTCCAATCAATAAATTTTTGTTTAAGACAAGAAATGTCCATTTGAATTGAAAAGTTAAAAAACCATAAGAATTTTCTTGTTGACCTGATATGATTATTATATTTTTTATGAGGTGCCTTCAGTAAGTTTCCAGACTTTTTCGTATGGGCACTTTTTATTGATGGTATATACATGAAACCCCTTTGAAATAATCTCCTTCGGCTACACTGTACCGTTCCAATAACTTTTGGAAGGCTTCATGGAATTCGTCTTGTGTGAGTGCATTAATTACTCTCGTCGCAGCCTCTTTCATCTCCTCAATCGTCTTATAACGACAGCCTCTTTCATCTCCTCAATCGTCTTATAACGACAGCCTCTTTCATCTCCTCAATCGTCTTATAACGACAGCCTCTTTCATCTCCTCAATCGTCTTATAACGACAGCCTCTTTCATCTCCTCAATCGTCTTATAACGACAGCCTCTTTCATCTCCTCAATCGTCTTATAACGACAGCCTCTTTCATCTCCTCAATCGTCTTATAACGACAGCCTCTTTCATCTCCTCAATCGTCTTATAACGACAGCCTCTTTCATCTCCTCAATCGTCTTATAACGACAGCCTCTTTCATCTCCTCAATCGTCTTATAACGACAGCCTCTAAGTTTTTCCTTAGGGAATATCGAAAGTCGCAGGGAGCAAGGTCTGAACTAGAAAAAGATTGAGGAACTGTTTTGATGCCCATCTTGGTCAAGGATGGAGTTGTGGACTGGTGCATTGTCCTGGTGGAAATGCCATTGACCTGATTTGAAAAGTGCTGGTCTCTTCTGACAGAATCTCTTCTTGAACCTCAACAGTTCCTTATTGACTGTGCTGTCCAGTGTGAACTCAGTGCATCATACATCATACCTGTGCTGTCAAAAAACAAAAAACAAAAAGGATCATCATAAGATTTGCTCTGTCAGGGAGAGTCACTTCCACTGGGAACTTTGTCTCTTGATCTCTGGGTCAAACCACTAGATCCGGCTTTTATGGCAAGTCACCAGAGCATCAAGAATTGCCGGATCTGAATTGATCAGCTCGATCATCTCCTTGCTGTCATGGCAATGTCTTTCTTTCTGATATTCTCTAGGCACCCTTGGGACAAACTTCGCGCTAAGCTTCCACATCTTCAGTTCCTCGCAACCATGTGTGTGTACAGTTCCCACAGTGGCATAAAACTGTGCACTCATTGTCCCTATAGACACGACGGTCTTTATCTTTATTTTCTGGCCAATCAACTCTGGTGTTCTGACTTCCTTACTTCTCCCACACCATCATCCCTCACAGATTCCCTGCTTTCCTTGAATCTCTTATGCCACTCAAAAACTGATGACAGATTTATGCAAGATAGTTTAAAAGCAGTCTGAAGCATTCCATATTCTCAGAGGAATATTTGACTCGTCACATTATGATGGTGCATTTTTGTTTAATCCAAATTATTGCGTTCACCAACGAACCTCAAGAAGCACACGCAAATATTACTACATTATTTTTAATGTTATGCAAATGCGTTCTTTTGTTCAATGTTATGCAAATGCGTTTTTTTGTTCAATGTTATGCAAATGCGTTTTTTTTGTTCAAAAATGAACAAAAGAACGCATTTACATAACATTAAAAATAATGTAGTAATATTTGCGTGTGCTTCTTGAGGTTCGTTGGTGAACGCAATAATTTGGATTAAACAAAAATGCACCATCATAATGTGACGAGTCAAATATTCCTCTGAGAGCGTAGAACAAATGATGTGTTACCTGATACTTAGTGCGGCATTCATCCTGGATTAGTTGAACATCTTTTCACCAAAGGAGAAAGTATCTAGGGAATATTAAATTTATATTGATTATATTAATTGACGTCGTACCTTTTCTTTAGAAGAGGCTGGCCCACTTACACCAAAAACAAAGCATAAAAGAGAAAAAATGTAAATTAATATGAAAAGCATATTTATCGAACATTAATTTGTATGTTGATGTCAGTCAGTACTCACAAAAAAAAATCGATCCCTATTATATTTACTAGCGCTGTTCACCTGGTACTGCTTGCATCGAGATATTACTGGTCGCAAATAATTTCAAATATATACTCATATTTACAATTGTTGCCTCGAAATAAAGTTTAACATAAGATTTGTAACACGAGGTCAAGTAATAAAAGAAACGGTTTAAAACTGTTTAAAAGATGTTGACAGCTGTAAAACGGAAAAAGGCTTTAACGAATTGAATCGAATTCTTTTTATTTATTTCAAATATTGAAAATAAAATTAAATGTTTAAACCTTTCTTATGCATTTATCATTCAGATATTCTCTGTTAATTTGTTTTTGTTTGTTAAAGTAAGAAAATCTAGGTGATTTTTTTGTTCAATTTCTTTACGTTCGTATATTATTACATGGACCTAACTCATAAATTCCACTAGTGACCCTAGATGTACTCGAAGGAACATTTCAGCGGAGTGTTTAGATTGTATGAAAAATGTAACATTTATTTCAACTTATTTGGATGTGCTTACATATAACAAACATTTCCTGTGAAGGTCTTACGGAAGATGATGGACAGAGATTGAATCTCATTCAGGCATCTACTATGGAAATACTAGTAACAAAATAGCAATGTCTCTTCTGCGTGAAAAAGGTTGAAATTATTATTCGTTGTGGGAAATGATCGCACAACTATTTTTAATTAATCATAATTTTGTCACATTTTTATTAACTAGCATGGATACCCGGCGTTGCTTAAGAATAAACGAGGAACTATATGGCCTCCTGCACCCGCTACCGGAACCCATGTTATCATATTATTGTCCAAATTTACCTGCCTCAAATTCTGATGGAATCTTATAAATAAAATTTAGCAGATTAAAAACACCGAAATGCATTCTGTTAGATTTGTATGGAATTAACTTACATTCAAAAATATTTTTTTTATTTCGTGGAGGGGGTGGATACTGCAAAGCATTATACAAGCAAAAAAAAAAAAACAATCTATTTTGATAAATTCTTAAAAGAAAACGAAAAATTTTGAAAAAAACTGAACTCTAAATTTGGCGCCGATGAAAAGGCCGGGGAGTGTCAAGTTAAAAATAGCATTTCAATTCGTCATGTGGGCGTTTCTCTCATAAACTCAAATGGATCATCGAAAGTTCTTTTGTTGTTGTTTTATTTTGTATCCACAGCCTTAGACCCTAACTCTACTGCCGTAAAAAAAAAATCATAAAATGTCCCATGCCCCTTCCAGTGGCCCCTTATCAACCTTAATATTCTTTAAATAGCCTCACTGTTTATCGTATTTATCTGCGTTCACACCCAACTCTTTTTAACTTGGCCAAAACAATTCTGGGTTCTGAGGCATTACATATCAAGATGTGCACGAACCTTTGTGTCTATAAGCGTGTGTGCATATCATATTACACACACACACACACACACACACACACACACACACACACACACACACACATTAATGTGTGTGTCATTATGTGTGGGATACGATTGTAGTCTGGGGATTACTCAGTGTCGTAATTGAGGTTAACTGAACATTAAATATAGTGCGATGGCATGAAGCTTGCATGCATTGCTCGTTGCTTTGTAAAAAACTGTGCACCCAAAATCGACATGACTTTGATACTGGCGCCACTGATTTGAAACTTATTTAAGTAGATGATCGATATTTCTTCTCTGCATTTGTCTGAGAAAGCATCATTTTAATACAATACTGGTCTCTACTGTGCTGTTTCTAACAGAATTTGAGATTACGATCTAGAGTAAATGATTCCATACAAAAAAGACGAAAAAAAATATAAAACTTATTGAATTAATAGTTAATACCTATTAGATTAATAGTGAATACTTATTAAATCATTAGTTAATACATATTAAATTAATAGTTAATACTTATTAGATTAATAGTTAATGCTTATTAGATTAATAGTTAATGCTTATTAGATTAACAGTTAATGCTTATTAAATTAATAGTTAATGCTTATTAAATTAATAGTTAATACTTATTAGATTAATAGTTAATACTTATTAGATTAATAGTTAATACTTATTAAATCATTAGTTAATACTTATTAAATTAATAGTTAATGCTTATTAAATTAATAGTTAATACCTATTAGATTAATAGTTAATACTTAATAGATAAATAATTATTACTTTTTAAATTAATAGTTAATACTTATTAAATTAATACTTAATACTTATTAGATTAATAGTTTATCCTTATTAAATTTATAGTTAATAATTATTTGATTAATAGTAAATAGTTATTAGATTAATAGTTAATGCTTATTAAATAAATAGTTAATGCTGAATAGATTCATAGATAATGCATATTAAATTAATAGTTAATACTTATTAAATTAATAGTTAAAACTTATTAGATTAATAGTTAATGCTTATTAGATTAAAAGTCAATACTTATTAAATTAATAGTTAATACTTATTAAATTAATAGTTAATACTTATTAGATTAATAGTTAATACTTATTAAATTTATAGTTAATACTTATTAGATTCATAGTTAATACTTATTAAATTTATAGTTAATGCTTATTAGATTAATAGTGAAAACTTATTAAATTAATAGTTAAAACTTATTAGATTAATAGTTAAAACTTATTAGATTAATAGTTAATACTTATTAGAGTAATACTTACTACTTATTAGATTAATAGCTAATTTTAATTAGATTAATAGTTAATGCTATAATCCATTAGATTAGACTGCGAGTTTAAATTTTGAAACCATGCAATGTCTGTTTTCACTCCCGAAAAATCAGTTTGATAGGAAACCACTTCCCCCATCATTTCAACTCGACAATCCATAAAAGAACAAATGATCATTAATTTTTCCTCTAACGGATGATTAATTTCTTTAATTATTTTAAACAAGGTTTTGCTGTCAGTAGCTGGATAATGCATTAACAGTGTGTTATACAATACATATTTGTGTTGTATGTATATTGTTATACAATACATATTTGTGTTGTATGTATATTGTTATACAATATATATTTGTGTTGTATGTATATTGTTATACAATACATATTTGTGTTGTATGTATATTGTTATACAATATATATTTGTGTTGTATGTATATTGTTATACAATACATATTTGTGTTATATGTATATTTTTATACAATACATATTTGTAGTGTATTCTATGCGTGTTTGTGTGATGACGTTAGTATACAAACGTTCTCTTTCGATCTATATCTCGGCAGAAGACTATCGTTGGTTAGCAGAATATACTTGAGAAAGAACAAGATGGAGAACGTAAATTCTGAAGAAATTGAGGAATAAGCGTTTATAATAATAAGCGTTTATAATATATAAAAAATTTAATTGAATATCTTAAGTAAAACCATTAAAAAGGTTAATTAATTGAGTACCTTAAGTAAAACCATTAAAAAGGTTAATTAATTCTAAAAGCCGAAAAAAATATAGCCCACTCACTTTCCTCAAAAATATTACGAAGTCCTGGTTGTACTTTTCGTAATGTGCTTACCCAGTTCCTGACTAATGCCAACCACCAAAGGTAGTTTAGAATATTTCATGTCTTAATGAGTTCAATGATCTGGGAGACTTAAATCTCACACTTTTTTTCTAGATGCTGTCGGCAATTAAGCCGTACAGATGGCCATTACTGATAAGAGTTTCTTCAATTCTCTTATCTTTTTCAATTCTATTTGTTGAGTTAAGAAAACAAATGATGCAGATCGGCGCACTAAAGTAAGAATTAAACCTAACTATTTAACTTTGGTTCAAAAGAGCACCAGTTCAATAAAGATGCGTAAATGTGGATTTGCGATAAACGCTAGTTATGACATCTTTAAAATGATCCAAAAATACGAGAAGCAGTTATCTTTCTCAACTTTTATAGTGACACTTCATCATGAAGATAATTCAACTTTTAAAAGAAAAATCAAGATTTCACCATGAGATGAAAAAGTTATAATAATGTCATCTACATATCTGGCATAAACCTACGCATTACGAGTTAAATATTATGTCGTCATGAGAGACAACAAAAATTTCCGCTAATACTGGGGCTAAAAGGGCTCCCATAGACACTCCATTAGCCTGGCTATACATGATGCTATTATAATTGACTCGTAAGAACGTGTCATTACAGTAAAAACAGCGCAAGAAACTTCATTAAAAGTTTGGAAGAAGAGATAGATACAATTGTGGCATAAAGCAATTCTGATGACAACGGAGGATGATTAGGTAAAACGGGATAATAGTACGTTCGATGGATTTGAAGAAACTTTTAATTCCCAACAGAATCCATCGATTACAATCGTTTAAAATTAGTTTGGAATTTCTGCATATATTTTAGGCCATAGAAATGTGGTTGTTAATTTTGTTCATAATTCGAAATTTTAGTTTAGTTCGAAATTTTTGTTCTATTAACGAATCCCATTATAAAATCCATCTTCCACGTACTTTCCATTTATGAGATTCAAACAACCACATAATTTGTCAAATGTGTAAAAATATAAACACTACAACTCATTTCATTATATCCGAAACCAGAATTCAATTCCAATAATTCAGGTACAACAAGCACAAAATATTTAATCGACAAACATCTTCGTATTCAGAACTACTAAACCACTACTTAACCACTACCAAACCACTACTAAATCACTACTAAACCACTACAATATATCAAGGCAACATCGTCTTTTTAATAGACACTGAATCCCTTCCAATTACGTAACCAAAAAGTAAAGGGATTCTTTAATTTCTAAAATACACATCACAGGACTCACCACGGGGCTAGGAAATCTAAATTCATAAATACTTCCACAACAGATAACTGTTTTAATTAATAACAACATTTCCCATCTCTCCACATACGCATATTGAAATTTAGGACTACTATCCCCTTCTCATGAATACAATATATAAACGATTACAATTCCAAATGTTACGTTTATCAAACAGTAAATCTACATACCACATTAATAAAGATAACACATGGCACCAATTTAAACACCGATATTATTATAAATAATAATCCCAAGATGAAATACAGACACGCGATAGAAATATAAGTTGTAAAATCCTAATATACATTAATAAACATCTTAAATACAATCTTGTATACAACGTTGACAAAAAATGTAAATCGACAGAAATATATATCCCAACTAAAGCATATTTTATTAAACATCTCATTACATACACACCAAACAATACAATTCTTACTCAAACAAATACAATCGTTATTTAAATACTATTTAGCGATTATAAAAGTGACTTGTGCCTCCATATTGGAAATACGCCTATATACTAGTATATTTTCTAATTAAAAAAGTGTATTTTATACGTAATACTAAATTGATTTCATCGCTAATATTTTTAGCATGGCGGATATCGCAGTGGAAGTAAATATCAGTCGAACACTTAACATGAAATCGCAAGCAATTTTATTGAAATAAAAGAAGTCTGTTGTAAACGCTATTCTGGTACTAATCTAGATACAAAATAACGTTAATTAATGCATATAGAAATAGGAATATCCTTTTTTTGTTTACAAATAATAATAATAATAATAATAATAATAATAATAATAATAATAATAATAAAAATAATAATAATGATAATAATAAAAATAATAATAATAATAACAATAATAATAATAATAATAATAATAACAATAATAATAATATTAATAATAATAATAATAATAATAATAACAATAATAATAATAACAATAATAATAATAAAAATAATAATAATAACAATAATAATAATAATAATAATATTAATAATAATAATAACAATAATAATAATAATAATAATAATAATAATAATAACAATAGAAACGACAATGACAAAATCAGCTAAGGTATTAATCCTTCTATACCATGATTCCAGTTATAAATTTATTCCAAACATATTTTTATTACATATTTCGTAATTGTCGCTTCGTTTTACTCTTACATAAACTAAAATTCGTATTTAAACTTCCTACCGCAGCAGCTGTGGGAAACAAGCACAAATCAAACGAGCCGTAATTTATGTTGTATGTTTAAACGTATACATTTATTTTTATATACATTTATTTTTATATACATTTTTTTTTATATATGTCATAATATAGGCTAAGAGACTATTAGTCGCCTAGAGTTATGCCCCTTGGCCCGTGACGTATGAATCTCGTCCGCCATTGTTTCTCAGTGCAACGTTTACTACTAGACAATAAAGAACGCATTTTACACCTCCTTCGAGTCTGTTTATCAATGCTTCCAAAGTATGTATTATCACGACATGGTGTCTGAAGTGGGATCCTCTAAAGAATCAAAGGAATAGTAACAATATTACCCTAAAAAAAAAACAAAAAAAAAACGAACATTTTCGGGATCTAAAAAATTAATACAAAAACACACGTGGTGTCGGTATTTTCTCGCAATCGACGATGAATACATATTCGCAACTACCACCTCCAACAATCGATTGGAACACTTCAAATTTGGCCAAATCAATGGACCGATTTATCAGGCAAGTTCATTTATATTTCGACGGCCCAATGAAAGACGTAGATTCAGACACAAAGTTAAATTACTTGCTAATATGGTCTGGTATCGAGGGCCAGGAAATAAGTGACACTTTTCCCTTTCGACAGGGAGAAGAAAGGACATTGGATAAATATATCCAATTTTTTAAGGAATATGCGAATCCGCGATCGAACTTTCGTGTAGCTAGACACAACCTACTAAAATGTAAACAAAACGCGGATGAATCGGCACACGCATTTCTAAGTCGGCTGCGTCAGACAGCCAAACAGTGTGAATACGGTCGGACGGTGGAAGAGACCATTGTGTTGGACCTATTCATATTCGGTATTTATTTACAGTCTGCACAAAAGTCCCTAATAAGAGAAGGAAGCGATCTCACGATCGAGAAAGCACTCGGAATCGTCGAGACAGAAGAAGCCACGTGTAAACAAATGGAAGCATTACGTACAACAGCAGTAGAAGACAGCTCTACACTCGCAGTTAGAACCAGACAGCCCAGCGGACCTACCACATGTGGTAATTGTGGCACAAAACACCATCAATATAAATGCCCAGCTAAAGGCAAATACTGCCTAAAATGCAATAAAAAGGGACACTTTGCTAAAGTTTGCCACTCTAAAATGGGAGACGAGGGGCACACACGCAGACAGTCATTCCAGCCACAGAGGAAATATAATAAGAATAAAATCCACATGGCAGCAGCACATATGGGTAGCAACGACAACAGTTCCACAGAGGAGCTGTACTTTCACACAGTAAAGGAATTACCGTTAGCGACCACAGAAGCTTTCACAAAACTGAAGATAGGCAACAGCAAAGCCCAAATAGAGGTTGACGCGAAAATCGACACAGGTGCAATGAGCAACCTGTTACCTAAACAGGTATTCAAGGAACTGAAAGGAGTACCACTGGAAAAATCAGCTATAAGGCTAATTGCGTTTGGAGGCTCAACGATAGACCAAGAAGGGACCTGTCGTTTAGGGGTCAGATCCCGCGACAAGTTCGTTAAAGCGACCTTTCACGTGGTGAAATCAAGAGACCCTATACTAATAGGACTCCAAACATCAAGAGAATTAGGGCTAGTCACCCTTAACTTGGCTATAAAAACGGACACAACTCATGTGACGGACAAAGCATCCCGGCCTACTCCCCCGCACGACATGAAACCGGTCCCCGTGCAGGAACCATGTACGATGGGAAACCTTTGAGAAAGGAGGAAAATCATTGAGGAATTTCCAGACGTATTCGACTCCATTGGTTGTCTGCCAGGTGAACACACCATCCATTTAAACCCCGAAGTACCACCAGTTGTCCACCCACTACGTCGAGTCCCAATATCCCTAAAAGGAAAGTTGAAATTGGAGTTGGACTCCTTAGAGGCCCAGGGAATAATTTCCCCTGTAAAGGACCCAACGCCCTGGGTAAACTCATTCGTCTGTACCACTAAAAGGAACGGATCGGTCAGGCTATGCCTCGACCCCCGAGACTTAAATAAAGCAGTGCACAGACCACACTATGCGACTCCGACATTCGAAGACATCACTGCGGAACTAGACAACGCTAGATGGTTCACAAAAGTCGATATCAAGTCCGGCTACTGGCATTTGAAACTGGACGAAAAGTCGAGACGTCTCACAACATTCATTACCCCACATGGCAGATACATGTACAACAGGTACCCCATGGGAGTCAAATCTGCCCAAGATGAGTTCCAAAGAGCCATGCAGGAAAACTTCGGAGACCTCGAAAATGTCCTATCCATATGCGACGACATAGTAGTGTACGGATTCGAGGAAGACGGCAGTGACCATGACAAGGCACTGAGGCAGCTAATGTTTAGAGCAAGGGAAAGAAACTGCAGGTTTAATTCAGAGAAATTTGTGGTGAAAACCTCCGAAATCCCTTTCTACGGCCACATAATCTCAAGAGACGGTGTCAAGCCAGATCCCCGGAAAATAGAGGCGATCACACAGATGCAACCCCCCGAGGATGCAAAGCAGCTCACCAGCTTCCTAGGCCTGGTGAACTAATTGAACAAATTCTCTCCACGACTCGCGACACTGACAAAACCCCTACGTGAGTTAACATCGAAGAAGAATGACTTCACATGGTCTTCACAGGAGCAACAGGCATTCGAAGAAATCAAAAAAGAGATCGGAAATCATACGACACTCCGATACTTCGACCCTAAAGAACCAATAGTGCTACAGGTAGATGCGTCTTCAATGGGTATAGGCGCGGCTCTGCTACAAAACGACAGACCAATAGCATTCGCGAGCAAAGCACTTTCCGGACCAGAAACACGCTACTCAAACATAGAGAGGGAGATGTTGGCTATCGTCTTTGGCCTGGAGAAATTTCACAGTTACGTTTGGGGCCACAAAACGACAATTCATACGGATCACAAGCCATTGGAGTCGATAGCATTGAAAAATCTAGCACAAGCACCCCCAAGACTGGCTAGAATGTTATTGAAGGTCGAGGGATATGATTTTACTGTAAAATATACCCCAGGAAAAACAGTTCCAATTTCAGACTGCTTGTCACGAGTAGCACCCAGACCCAGTGGGCACATTGAAGGGATCGATCTCAACGTCCATAGCATGATCTCATACCTCAACTTTGCGCCGACGAGAGTTGAAGATATAAGAGTGGAAACATCCCAGGATCCACTCCTAAAGCAACTTGTAAGCATGGTATTGACCGGCTGGCCTTCCAACCGGGCTGACTGCCCAGGAATTCTCCTGCCATTCTGGAATTTCAGAGATGAGATTGGGGTCCAGGATGGAATTCTACTCAAGAGCCAGAGAATCATTATCCCAGCCTCGTTGCAAAGAGGCATACTGGAAGAGCTGCATGCTTCACACCAAGGAGTAGAGAGAACGAGGTTACGAGCGCGTTCAGCGGTGTACTGGATAGGGTTAAATAAGGACATAGAAGATATAGTCCGAGAGTGCCACACATGCCAGAAATACCAAGCCAGTATCCCGCCCGAATCAATACTCCAGCACGAAACCCCTACGTACCCCTGGCAGTACGTCAGCACAGACTTGTTCACATTGGCAGGGAAAGAATATCTGCTTGTGGCAGATCAGTACAGCCGAAACCCCTTCGTACGACGCCTTCCGTCCGCCTCATCAATATCCGTTATTAGAAGTATTAAGACGATATTTGAGGAACAAGGAGTGCCGGAAATCTTGTACTCGGACAATGGTCCACAATTTACAAGTAAAGATTTCAAGGATTTCGCCAGGAAGTACAGCTTCCAACACAGGACATCGTCCCCACATTACCCCAAGTCTAACGGATTCGCCGAAAGAATGGTGGGAACATGCAAGAAAATTTTGACGAAGGCAGGGGAAACTGGTCAAGACAGCTACCTAGCAATGATGGCTTACAGAGCCACGCCACTGTCATCAGACATTAAGTCCCCGGCAGAGTTACTCAACGGACGAAAAATACGGACACCCCTAGTATCCAAGCAACAACTTGGCGATGAGCAGACTAGGACAGCCATACAGAAACAGAAAGATCATTCTAAGGTCTGCTATGACAGGAAACATAACAGACACCACTCCCACCTACATGCAGGACAGAATGTCTATGTCCAGCAGGAAAAAGCAAAGATATGGGAGCCTGGAAAAATTCAGCGCTCCAGCGTGACACCCAGATCCTACATAGTTGAATCTGAGAACGGTAACACCTATAGAAGGAACAGGCAGTTCCTCAGACCAGCTGGGAGGAGATCAACAACCGCAAATAGATCCGACCAACCTCGCCCCAGCGACTCTCCACCGAATCCCACCCAGAAGGAAGGTCCCCCCCCTAAACAAATCGAACAGCCGACCACCGAACAACACTCCAGCGGCACGCCTCACACCCGAACTGAGAAACTCACCCCCGAACTAAGAAGATCTCAGAGACGAGTGAATGCTCCTCAGAAACTGAACTTATAGGTTACACTATCCTAAAAAAAAGAGACAATACCATTACCCTAGAACAATGGAGACAAGCTAAATAATATATTAGAGACTATGTTATCCCTTACTCAGATAAAGGCTAAATATCGCCCTTGGACTATATACATATATATGGAAGGGAAGGGATGTCATAATATAGGCTAAGAGACTATTAGTCGCCTAGAGTTATGCCCCTTGGCCCGTGACGTATGAATCTCGTCCGCCATTGTTTCTCAGTGCAACGTTTACTACTAGACAATAAAGAACGCATTTTACACCTCCTTCGAGTCTGTTTATCAATGCTTCCAAAGTATGTATTATCACGACAATATACATTTATTTTTATAGAACTAAAGTTTTCTGAAAGAAAAAGAAACAAAAATAATTCTTACTTTTTGTTTCCATACCCTCAAATTTTACCGCTTTAATCCATTGGACCAAATTTCGAGGAATGTAAAAAAAAAAAAAACTTATAGTATTTTATTGTTTTTATCCTTGTCTGTTGTATTGGCTCTCTTTCATTCATGTGTGTCATGAAAATAAGAGGTAAACACTATGACAGGATGACAATTAAAGAAATATGGACCTGGTGTTGTCATACAAGCTAAAGTATGATTAATGCTACACATATTAACGATACAAGTCGTACGACTCAGAAGATTTTCAGACCCAAAACACAATTAACCTCTCTTATTTTAGGAACGAAAAAAAAAAACACACAGACTAAACACAGGAATGCAAAACAAGAAACCTCAACGCCGTAAAAGTGAGAGGACCACTAAAGTGGAATGGTAACGGTAATGGAATGCTACCACAGACGTTTACCCAAACAAAAAAGAGACGGTGATTCTTAACAGACTTCTCCCATACATTCAAACAGATACTATCCCTAGTAATTGTCTGTATTTTTGAGATGAGGTGTTTTCATTGATTGAGATTGTCGGACTGACTTCCTCATCTTTTTTTTTTTTTTACATAGGCATCACCACATTATCAAGGCCAAGAGGCCATTCAAGGATAAGGGTTAAAGAGTGTACAGTAGAAATTGGACATTATAGTAATCATTAGTAATGAAAATTTTGTAAATTTGATAACTAATATGGAACGGCTCATCAAGAACTTATTTACGTTAGACTTGAAGACAACCATATTGTAGTCAGCCGGAAAGCAGGAAAACGGAAGACAATTCCACAGGCGTGCAGTTCTAAGAAAGAAGCTTTGTTCATGGAATCTACGTTTAGGTTTAGGCACAGATAAAGAGTAGGGGGAATTATTGATAGTGTTTACAGCTAGACGAGTGTTTCTTGTGAAAGTTTGGCGAGGGGGGATCATAGATTGAAGCTCAGTCGAACACTTTCCATGAAAATAACGATACATCAGAGACAAACTCGCAACATCTCTTCTGTGAGATAGAGGTTGCAAGGAGGAGAAAAGGACATCTCCTACGAGGCTACGAAGTCTATTTTGAACTCTATCAAGGCAGGCCAAGTCCTTTCTAGCAGCTCCTGCCCAGATGTGGCAACAGTATTCCATCCTTGGACGTCCCTGGCTCTTATATAGATAGAGAATAGCATCAGCAGTGAGATATCTACCGGATCGATAGAAAGATCACACCATTTTTCCAGCGGCCTTGGCAACAGATTTGATGTACGTGTTCCATTTAAGATCAGGAGTAATGGTCAAGCCAAGAAGCTTGTCAAAACTTGAGGCCTCCTGAAGACGAGAGCCATTCATTTCAATTGATGCCAGATGGGGATCAGAATGTTGATGATGTAAAGAGAGAAGCTTGGTTTTAGATGCATTAAAAGTAACCAGCCACTCCTTACCCCATTGTATTACGTGCTTAAGATCAGAGGAGAAGAATTGGAGTGAACTTGGTCGTTTACTTTCTTAGATGTGCTACCATAAATTGTAGTGTCGTCAGCATAGATGTCTACAAATGATGTAAGGATGTGATTTGGAAGATCATTAATGTAGATAAGGAAAAGAGTTGGGCCCAGGATGGATCCCTGAGGGACACCGGCATTAATACTGTGAGCTTCTGATTTTTGCCCCTCAACTACTACTCTTATGAACCTATCAGAAAGAAATGATTTAATAATTGAGAAGACATTTCCAGCAATATCGTAGCTAGAGATCTTATGAAGTAAACCTTTATGCCATACCCTATCAAAGGCCTTAGATATGTCAAGAGCAATTGCCAATTGCTCCGTCGAGAGATTTGCTAATCCTATGAGATATAACTGTAAGCACATCTGCTGTAGATCTAGCAGAACGGAAACCATATTGAGTGTCACTAAGAAGGTTATTTTTGTTGAGATGGTTGATTACTTCTGTATTTAACACAGATTCCAGCAACTTACTCATGACGCACAGGAGACTTATTGGCCTGTACTGAGAGGGGGATGAGCGATCACCTGAATTCTTAAATACAGGGCATACTGATGAAATTTTCCAGGGAGATGGGAAACTATTCTCCTTAAGACAACGTTTAAACAGTTTTGTAAGTATGGGCGCTAGTTCAGGTTGAAGTTTCTTGAGTACTATAATTGGAATACCGTCAGGGCCAGTTGCTTTACTGGAATCAAGGTTTTTGATTAGCTTGGCAACATCACGTACAGATATACATATATCACATAGCGTGTTTTCTGATACAGGAGGAAATATTGGGGGTTGGCAGCCTTGATCACAAAGGGTAGAATTAGCTGCAAAGTTCTTGACAAAGAGTTTGGCTTTGTCTGATGCTAATGAGATTACCTCAGGTCCATTGATAATAGTTGGGATGGAGCACACGCTTCTGTTCAGGATTCTGTTTGCTATTTGCCAAAACTGGTGGGAACCAAGCCGCTGCTCAGCTACTTTGGACTTAACAGATTGAGCATACAACTCTCTTGCATTCTTTATTACTTTCTTACAATGGTTGCTGGCAGTCCTGAAAGCGGCTTTAGTTTTCATACATCTATTACGTTGGAAACAGTGGAAAAAGTGATTTCTGTGCGCAATGGCAACAGCACATTCTGGAGAGAACCATGGCTGGCTGTTAGGTTTTTGCTGAAACTTTTTCGAGGGTATGAAACGGTCAATACCTACAATTAACCATTCCGTCAGGTCTAATACTATAGAGGACACATCCTTTTTTAAACATGGAATGCAGAGGTAGATCAGATATAAATGTACGGAAGCTATCCCAGTCAGCCTTAGTGTAGCGATATACTGTACGATGGAGAGGTACGTCTGGGGACTTATTACATTTCATTTTTATCTTAATTGATACAACAGAGTGGTCGGAAGATCCAAGAGGCGACAGAACAGAAACTGAACATAGTTCAGGGCAAGTTGTGAGAAAAAGGTCTAGTAGGCTCGCATACTGGCCGTCATTGTCGGGCACACAAGTGGGTTCCTGAACAATCTGAGTGAGGTCATAGGCAATGGAGAAATCATGACAGAACCTCCCCTCATCATCGGTCTTGTTAGAGTGGGTCAACCATTCGACGTTGTGAACATTGAAGTCACCAGATACGTGAATGTTAGCTGAAGGATAAGCAGATAGGACTTGGTCAATTTTCTCAGATATCCTTTGAAAGATAGTAACTCCGCTGTTATGGGGGCGATAGAGAGTAAATATAAATGCCGTAGTGTGAGCTAAAGCAACCCGGAAGCACATATAGGGTAAGTTAGGATCTTCCCTGGAGATGTCCTTACTACATGGAAAGTTATCCCTAATATAGGCACATATTCCATGCCATGGCGATCTTGGGGGTCAGATTTAGAAGTTAAGTTAGAGTATCCTTTAATTGCGAACTCTTCTAGGGAAATAGCCTTGGTTGTTATTGTCACAACGTTTCGGCCGTTTTGCCCTCCGGCCTTCGTCAGGTGTTTTGTATCGAACTGGGGAACCGTTTGTTAGGAGTCCGAACACGGTACCCCCGTAATAATAATAAAGGGTTGGGTTCGAGACTCCTAACAAACGGTTCCCCAGTTCGATACAGAACACCTGACGAAGGCCGAAGGGCAAAACGGCCGAAACGTTGTGACAATAACAACCAAGATGAGGAAGTCAGTTCGACAATCTCAATCAAAGATACTATCCCATATGGAACCACTATAATCTACGCAGGGGAAAATTAATAAATATGAAACTTATTAATACAAGCCCACCAAAAGAATGAATTGACAAAGCCTGAATGAGAAACCGAACTTGAAACTCGGATCAGAAAATTTCAATGAGAAACTAAAACCGTAAATAGGATGAAAGAGAATAGAAAACGATGGAAGAAGGGAAATGTGACTTAGAAATATGAAATATGAAATATGAAATATGAAGAACTGAAACAAAAAATATTAACAAAAACGGAAGACAGAGACAATGTAAATCGGAACAGTAAAAACAAAATAGAACCGTTAAAACAATGAAATATAATTTTATCAATACAATCAATCGGAGTGGAAGAATAAGTAGAGAACAACCAGACCCGAAAAACAAAACATTTCTGGAGCAAGATATAAGGAAAGATATAAGGATCGCAACAAAAATGCCAAATGTCTGAAAAACATGAAAGAAACATTTTAGGAAATATAAAAAAAAGAACACAAATCAAAATTACTGATTAAACACTCAAGACAATTCTTGAAAATGGCAAATTGGAAGGCACGAGGCCATGATAAAATATACGCATATATATAAATATACTGGTTTAAAAAGTTCACGGCTGTACGTGAAGGCTGACGCAAAACCTGAGAAAGTGCATCCATGGAACAGAGATTCCAAAATGAATGACAAAAGGAAGAACAAAACTAATACGGAAAAATACTAAAAAAAGAACAAACAACTATAGACTAATAACCTCTTTACCTACCATATAGATACAACCTCTTTACCTACCATATAGATACGACACAACTGAATAATCGTGGATTATTTCCTGAAGAAAAGAAAAGATACCGAAAAGGCAAAAAGAGACGCATGATTTTTTTATCCATAGATCAAAACCTCATAAAGAAGGTAACAATAAAAAAGAACGGAACTATAGTATAATCTACTAGAGAATCACTAAAGCACGGACAATTGAATACTTAAGGATGCATAAAGTATGAATTAAAATATATTTAAGTGCATTTTACGACTAGGCTACGCCAGCTGTCCCTGCTAGCTCAAATAAATAATTTTGCAGTTTTAACAAAAGAGCTACAATAATATCAGGGAGTATCTATTTATGCTGAACATCCACAGAATGTCAACATCAATATATTACACATGAAAGACTTCATTGTGGAATTTCCACATGTCCCGCTAATAATAATAATAATAATAATAATAATAATATATATATATATATATATATATATATATATAATCTGAAATCGAATTCTTTAATCTGTTTTTCTGAACATTAAGAATTCTTTGTGCTACTCAAAGTGAAAAGTCATGAACACCTGTCTTCTCGCATGCATGCTTTGGTTACGGCTGATTACAATTACGGCATGCGTATTTCTTTTTGATGGCCAATCGCATTCCTCAAATACCGAAACAGGCATACAGAGATTTAAAAGAGAATATAAGGGACCCCTAATTCTAGCAGCAGGGCATGAAAACGTGACTGACATCTAGTATTCTCACTCAATTTAACCCAAGTTTGCCTAAGCATGAGCAGTGAAGCGTAACCCACAAAATCTCTATAAAATAATAACATGAATCCAGTTTGCTTCGTCGTATAAGCCCTTCTATGTATTTTTCTTTTTCTATGTTTTTAGGTCTTTAGAAAACGCTGCTTAGCATCATTCCTTCTGTCACTGTGGAATGCAAAGGTCGGAACAGCAACAACGGAGTTACGCTAAAGAGATTTTTTTTATACTCTTTAGTCTTTGTATTTAAAGAA
>NC_136526.1:24503987-24803987 GCF_053919585.1 Euprymna scolopes | reverse complement strand
TATTGTGCACTTTTATTGTGCACTTTTCTTGAAAACATTTATTGTGCACTTTTCTTGAAAACATTTATTGTGCACTTTTCTTGAAAACTTTTATTGTGCACTTTTCTTGAAAACATTTATTGTGCACTTTTATTGAAAACATTTATTGTGCCCTTCTATTGAAAACATTTATTGTGCAATTTTCTTGAAAACATTTATTGTGCACTTTTCTTGAAAACTTTTATTGTGCACTTTTATTGAAAACTTTTATCGTGCACTTTTCTTGAAAACATTTATTGTGCACTTTTCTTGAAAACTTTTATCGTGCACTTTTATTGAAAACATTTATCGTGCACTTTTCTTGAAAACATTTATTGTGCACTTTTCTTGAAAACTTTTATCGTGCACTTTTCTTGAAATTTTTTATTGTGCACTTTTCTTGAAAACATTTATTGTGCACTTTTATTGAAAACATTTATTGTGCACTTTTCTTGAAAACTTTTATGGTGCACTTTTCTTGAAAACATTTATTGTGCACTTTTCTTGAAAACTTTTATTGTGCACTTTTATTGAAAATATTTATTGTGCACTTTTCTTGAAAACATTTATTGTGCACTTTTATTGAAAACTTTTATTGTGCACTTTTATTGAAAACATTTATTGTGTACTTTTATTGAAAACATTTATTGTGCACTTTTCTTGAAAACATTTATCGTGCACTTTTCTTGAAAACATTTATTGTGCACTTTTCTTGAAAACATTTATTGTGCACTTTTCTTGAAAACTTTTATTGTGCACTTTTCTTGAAAACATTTATTGTGTACTTTTATTGAAACCATTTATTGTGCACTTTCCTTGAAAACTTTTATGGTGCACTTTTCTTGAAAACATTTATTGTGCACTTTTCTTGAAAACTTTTATTGTGCACTTTTCTTGAAAACTTTTATTGTGCACTTTTCTTGAAAACATTTATTGTGCACTTTTCTTGAAAACTTTTATTGTGCACTTTTATTGAAAATATTTATTGTGTACTTTTCTTGAAAACATTTATTGTGCACTTTTCTTGAAAACATTTATTGTGCACTTTTCTTGAAAACTTTTATGGTGCACTTTTCTTGAAAACTTTTATTGTGCACTATTCTTGAAAACATTTATTGTGCACTTTTCTTGAAAACATTTATTGTGCACTTTTATTGAAAACATTTATTGTGCACTTTTCTTGAAAACTTTTATTGTGCACTTTTCTTGAAAACTTTTATCGTGCACTTTTATTGAAAACATTTATTGTGCACTTTTCTTGAAACCTTTTATTGTGCACTTTTATTGAAAACATTTATTGTGCACTTTTCTTGAAAACTTTTATTGTGCACTTTTCTTGAAACATTTATTGTGCACTTTTCTTGAAAACTTTTATTGTGCACTTTTCTTGAAAACTTTTATTGTGCACTTTTCTTGAAAACTTTTATTGTGCACTTTTCTTGAAAACTTTTATTGTGCACTTTTCTTGAAAACATTTATTGTGCACTTTTATTGAAAACATTTATGGTGCACTTTTCTTGAAAACATTTATTGTGCACTTTTATTGAAAACTTTTATTGTGCACTTTTCTTGAAAACATTTATTGTGCACTTTTCTTGAAAACATTTATTGTGCACTTTTCTTGAAAACTTTTATTGTGCACTTTTATTGGAAACATTTATTGTGCACTTTTCTTGAAAACATTTATTGTGCACTTTTCTTGAAAACATTTATTGTGCACTTTTATTGA
The DNA here is from genome assembly GCF_053919585.1 of Euprymna scolopes. Lineage (NCBI taxonomy): Eukaryota > Metazoa > Mollusca > Cephalopoda > Sepiida > Sepiolidae > Euprymna > Euprymna scolopes. Next base: position 24,802,240 of record NC_136526.1, on the reverse strand, counting down.
AAACTTTTATTGTGCACTTTTATTGAAAACATTTATTGTGCACTTTTCTTGAAAACATTTATTGTGCACTTTTCTTGAAAACTTTTATTGTGCACTTTTCTTGAAAACATTTATTGTGCACTTTTCTTGAAAACATTTATTGTGCACTTTTATTGAAAACATTTATTGTGCACTTTTCTTGAAAACTTTTATTGTGCACTTTTCTTGAAAACATTTATTGTGCACTTTTCTTGAAAACATTTATTGTGCACTTTTCTTGAAAACTTTTATTGTGCACTTTTATTGAAAACATTTATTGTGCACTTTTCTTGAAAACATTTATTGTGCACTTTTCTTGAAAAAATTTATTGTGCACTTTTCTTGAAAACTTTTATTGTGCACTTTTCTTGAAAACATTTATTGTGCACTTTTCTTGAAAACATTTATTGTGCACTTTTCTTGAAAACATTTATTGTGCACTTTTCTTGAAAACATTTATTGTGCACTTTTCTTGAAAACATTTATTGTGCACTTTTCTTGAAAACATTTATTGTGCACTTTTCTTGAAAACTTTTATTGTGCACTTTTCTTGAAAACATTTATTGTGCACTTTTCTTGAAAACATTTATTGTGCACTTTTCTTGAAAACTTTTATTGTGCACTTTTCTTGAAAACATTTATTGTGCACTTTTCTTGAAAACATTTATTGTGCACTTTTCTTGAAAACTTTTATTGTGCACTTTTCTTGAAAACATTTATTGTGCACTTTTCTTGAAAACATTTATTGTGCACTTTTCTTGAAAACTTTTATTGTGCACTTTTATTGAAAACATTTATTGTGCACTTTTCTTGAAAACATTTATTGTGCACTTTTATTGAAAACTTTTATCGTGCACTTTTATTGAAAACATTTATTGTGCACTTTTCTTGAAAACATTTATTGTGCACTTTTATTGAAAACTTTTATTATGCACTTTTCTTGAAAACTTTTATTGTGCACTTTTCTTGAAAACATTTATTGTGCACTTTTTTTGAAAACTTTTATTGTGCACTTTTCTTGAAAACATTTATTGTGCCCTTCTATTGAAAACATTTATTGTGCACTTTTCTTGAAAACTTTTATTGTGCCCTTTTATTGAAAACATTTATTGTGCACTTTTCTTGAAAACATTTATTGTGCACTTTTCTTGAAAACTTTTATCGTGCACTTTTCTTGAAAACATTTATTGTGCACTTTTATTGAAAACTTTTATCGTGCACTTTTCTTGAAAACATTTATTGTGCACTTTTATTGAAAACTTTTATTGTGCACTTTTCTTGAAAACATTTATTGTGCACTTTTCTTGAAAACTTTTATTGTGCACTTTTCTTGAAAACTTTTATTGTGCACTTTTCTTGAAAACATTTATTGTGCACTTTTCTTGAAAACTTTTATTGTGCACTTTTCTTGAAAACATTTATTGTGCACTTTTCTTGAAAACATTTATGGTGCACTTTTCTTGAAAACGTTTATTGTGCACTTTTCTTGAAAACATTTATTGTGCACTTGTCTTGAAAACTTACTGCACCTTTAAATGTTTTTCTGATATACATGCACATACTAGTTTGAATATTTACTTAACAAGTTTTCGTGATAATTTTTTAAACGAGGAATACAACTTGGATTTCATTATTTCAGATAAATCACAAGTATTCTTTGGAGCATTTCGAATTTTGTACGGGATGTCAATCTGGAGACGTTTTATATCGGATTATTGCCATCTTATCGGGATTATTTTTCCAAGGACTAGAGTTAAACATTTTTTTGCCTTAAATTCTCTTTTTCTTTATTCTTACAGAGATTTTTCTTTTCTACTTTCTCTCTCTCTCTCCTTCAGTCCTTCATTATATTCCTGCCCTTCTTTTACTTTTCTATTTTTCTTTTCCTACTCTTCATTAATCCCTATTATATCACCCCGATTTTTTATTTCTAATCAAAATGTCTTTAATTCTTAATCGTTTACCCTTATATTTGTAATGTGGCTTTTATCCACTTTTGATGAGAAACATTTAGCTTTAAAATGCCATGGCCTAAAGAGTTTTGATCCTATATATATATATATATATATATATATATATATATATATATATATATATATATATATATATACACCTATACAAGCATATATATATATAAATATGCACATAAATACATATACATAAACATATGCATAAATAGATGCATGCATATATATTTATATACATGGATACGGTAGTTGCTTTAGACTTGAAAGACTACAGAAGCCCATTATAAGGTGCCTGAGCATGGAATTTTTGTGGCATAAGTTGTGTAATCTCTAACCACACCTCTCCTGAGTTGGCGTTGTATAGTACCAGTGGCAAGTGGAGGCTCAGGACGACTGGAAACAATGCTGAGATAAATGGAGAGCACACATAGCGTCTAGAATTTTCAAACTATTACTTCTTTGCCTAGTCAGGCTATATGGCATTTAAAAACATGAAACATACTAAAAACTTGCAACGTCATGTATGTTTTTAAATGTCTTATAGAAGAATGTATTTCAAAAAACAACATCGGCATGACTAGAACCATCATATCTCGCCAGGTTACATGTCACTTGCCTTCCCTCACAGTTCAATCTACCAACACCTTGTAGCACATGACACCACAGAAAATGAATTTAGACAGATATCAATAAAAAATACCACCATTTTAACAGTCTCACATTGTAGCCTGCGCCTATAAATCATGGAAGCTCTATTTATATCTATATGAACTTTCATGTATGGAGAGCAAAAACAGAGAGGAGTTTGGTAAGCAATTTTTTTAATATATATATATATATAACAATATATATATATATATATACGCATACATAAATAGAAAGAGGTTTGTGTTTACTATAACTTTTTACGCAAATATTGGGCAAGTATAATTCGTGTAGACTATCTGCATGAATATAATTACGCGTAATAGTTAATAAAAGATGATCAACGCATAGGGAAAAGGGGTTTTAATATGAATATCAATACACAAAAAAACTCAAATTTATAGGTGTATAGCAGATATATAAATCATATACTGATATGCTGATATACTGATATATTTATATACTGATATGCTGATATACTGATATGCTGATATGCTGATATACTGATATACTGATATGCTGATATGCTGATATACTGATATGCTGATATGCTGATATACTGATATGCTGATATACTGATATACTGATATGCTGATATGCTGATATACTGATATACTGATATGCTGATATACTGATATACTGATATGCTTATATGCTGATATACTGATATACTGATATACTAATATGCTGATATACTGATATGCTGATATACTGATATACTGATATACTAATATGCTGATATACTGATATGCTTATATGCTGATATACTGATATACTAATATGCTGATATGCTGATATACTAATATGCTGATATGCTGATATGCTGATATGCTGATATACTGATATGCTTATATGCTGATATACTGATATGCTGATATACTGATATACTGATATGCTGATATGCTGATATACTGATATGCTGATATACTAATATACTGATATACTAATATGCTGATATACTTATATGCTGATATACTGATATGCTGATATGCTGATATACTGATATGCTGATATGCTGATATACTGATATACTGATATACTAATATGCTGATATACTAATATGCTTATATGCTGATATACTGATATGCTGATATACTGATATGCTGATATACTGATATACTGATATACTCATATGCTGATATACTGATATACTGATATACTTATATGCTGATATGCTGATATACTAATATGCTGATATGCTGATATACTGATATACTAATATGCTGATATGCTGATATACTGATATGCTGATATGCTGATATACTGATATACTGATATGCTGATATACTGATATGCTGATATACTGATATGCTGATATACTGGTATACTGATATGCTGATATGCTGATATGCTGATATACTGATATGCTGATATACTGATATGCTGATATACTGATATACTAATATGCTGATATGCTGATATGCTGATATACTGATATACTGATATGCTGATATACTGATATACTAATATGCTGATATGCTGATATGCTGATATACTGATATGCTGATATACTGATATGCTGATATGCTGATATACTGATATACTAATATGCTGATATACTGATATGCTGATATACTAATATGTGGATATACTGATATACTGATATGCTTATATGCTCACATTGGACTGAAACAATTGTACACAAGTGTTTTCAATAAAAGCCTTTCATTTTGAAAATTGGCAACATGAAAGACTGTTCCTTGCAAATTGGCAATTTTAAGAAATATATTAATGCATACATATATATGTATATACATCTCTATACATATGTTTATAAATATAAGTGGCAATTTTAAGAAATTTATATATATATTTATGCATACCTTTATATAAATAATTATTTCCACAACCAAACAAAGTCGCATTTCACAAGAGCCATGACAGCCAACAAACTAAAAGTCCAGTTTTGCCCTCATTTTGGCTCATCAGGTGAATACATCCGAGCTCGGGATTTGAAACCCAAATCTCTTTGTATGCGAGGCCACTTGAGCAACCACGCTAAACACAAGACAATCTATTAAGTAACACTGATGAATCAAACCGCGGCGAAATCCAACTATGGCATGAATATGAATTTTTGACAGATTAAAACAAATGTAATTAAGTAAAATTAGAATCAAAGTAATTTTGTGTCAAGTGCGTCGAAATAGAAATGGCAAGCTATCATAAGAATAATTAAAGAGCTTAGAGATTACTATAAAAACATGTAGTTAAGATTGACCTGCTTTATTCCAACGCCAAATGTGACACAAGGGCCGAAAGGCGGAGATGGTCAGCTACCTCAAATGGGAATACTCTAGTTGACTACAAAAATGCAAGAACCCCTGTTGGTATTTCCCAGGAGGGGCACCTTTGGACCGCACTCAATCATACTTCATCCTGACAAAGCATCTCAATCCTGTCGGACTGAATGCCGAGAATTGATCTTCAGCGACTATAAAAAATAAATAATTAAATAAAAAGCTACGAGACTAATGAAATAATGTAATTAAGCGAGTTTTTACCCATTACTAATGGAGATTTTGTATCTGTCTGAAACGAATACTTTACAACATTACAATCTTTTAATGCTCAATTTATCTCAGACAAATGTACTTTTTTTCAATTTTGGTGAGAAAAGGTATAGCTTGGAATCCATTCTATTGTTATGATGTCATATTGTTATGATGTCATATTGTTATGACGTCATTCTATCAGGTATGAATTCCTCCATTTTCGGAATAGTATGCGTCCTCTTGGCATGAGACCATCTTTCTTTGTGGGGCAGTGTTTGTCATAGTGTTTGTTTGTCATAGTGTTTGTTTGTCATAGTGCCATACTCTAGTATCATTTCTGTGACTATGATTATGTTCTAGGGATAAGATCATCCTTTGGCCGATAGTGTAGTATCTGTTCTCTTGTCATATAATCCTGTTAGGCATCACGATTTTACTTTTTTCGCTTAGTGTTGTAATCGGCTAATTCGCCTCGAGGTCTTATTGCTAGGATACAGGTGTAGTATCTGTTGTCACAATGTTATTCTTTAGTGAATAAAAAAATAGTTATCCCCACTTCTACTATTGTACAGTCATGATCCTTCCTTCAAGGGATTACGTTTTTTCTATTGGGAATAGTGTAGTATCTGTTCTGTTGTCATGGTATCATCTTCCCACATATTACATTGTCCTTTGAGGATGAATAATACCGGATAATTCCGTTTATCAAATATTCTAGCAAAATATTCGAGCAGCGGAGGAGCAGTGATACTGCTCCTATATCAGTAAATATGTCAAAACAGGTAATAAAAAATAATCAGTAAAAACTACGAATAATTACGGACAAAAATGCAATAAATGTCAACAACAACAACAACAACAAAAACGACAACAACAACAAAAACGACAACAACAATAACGACGAGAATAACAATGGAAATTGAATAACTTTACAGAAACGCAATGAAACGCGTCGAAATCATTTAGTTCGACCGGAAACAATGACGAATGAATTGGTAATGGATTGTCCGGCGACGCGTCAATCACCAATTTCCGCCGTCTCGGCAAAAAAGTCATGCTTTTTTTACAGCGTCACATTCCATAAAAACAAAAAGCAAAATAACTCGGACAGAAACAAAGAGGCCACAGAAAAATGATCTCACCGGAAGCTGCTTTTATTCGGAAAAACATTAAACATAAAAAACAAACACACAAAACACAATATAGCTTGTTAATTTGATGCACCAAAAGAGAACAAAACGTCACTATTTCCCTTGAATTTTTAGTTTTCAATAGACTGAATGTATTTCCTTTCTGTTACAGATTTTTGGGGGGATTCTGTCGTCTTGTTAGAGTTGTTGTATATATTCTTAGAATGGTTGTATATATTGTTAGAATAGTTGTATATATTATTTGAGCTGTTATATATATTGTTAGAATAGTTGCATATATTGTTAGAGCTGTTGTATATTTTGTTAGAATAGTTGTATATTTTATTAGAATAGTTGTATATATTGTTAGAGCTGTTGTGTATATTGTTAGAATAGTTGTATATATTGTTAGAATAGTTGTATATATTGTTAGAATAGTTGTATATATTCTTAGAATAGCTGTATATATTGTTAGAGCTGTTGTATGTATTGTTAGAATAGTTGTATATATTGTTAGAGCTGTTGTATGTATTGTTAGAATAGTTGTATATATTGTTAGAGCTGTTGTATGTATTGTTAGAATAGTTGTATATATTGTTAGAGCTGTTGTATGTATTGTTATAATAGTTGTATATATTGTTAGAGCTGTTGTATGTATTGTTAGAATAGTTTTATATATTGTTAGAATAATTGTATGTATTGTTAGAATAGTTGTATATATTATTTGAGCTGTTGTATATATTGTTAGAATAGTTGCATATTTTGTTAGAATAGTTGTATATATTGTTAGAATAGTTGTATATTTTGTTAGAATAGTTGTATATATTGTTAGAATAGTTGTATATTTTATTAGAATAGTTGTATATATTGTTAGAGCTGTTCTGTATATTGTTAGAATAGTTGTATATATTGTAAGAATAGTTGTATATATTGTTATAATAGTTGTATGTATTGTTAGAATAGTTGTATATATTGTTAGAGCTGTTGTATGTATTGTTAGAATAGTTGTATATATTGTTAGAATAATTGTATATAGTTAGAATAGTTGTATGTATTCTTAGAATAGCTGTATATATTGTTAGAGCTGTTGCATGTATTGTTATAATAGTTGTATATATTGTTAGAATAATTGCATGTATTGTTAGAATAGTTGTATATATTGTTAGAATAGTTGTATATATTGTTAGAATAGTTGTATGTATTCTTAGAATAGCTGTATATATTGTTAGAGCTGTTGTATGTATTGTTATAATAGTTGTATATATTGTTAGAGCTGTTGTATATATTGTTAGAATAGTTTGTATATTGTTAGAGTAGTTGTATATATTGTTAGAATAGTTGTATATATTGTTAGAATAGTAGTATATTTTGTTAGAATAGTTGTATATTTTGTTAGAATAGTTGTATATATTGTTAGAGCTGTTGTATATATTGTTAGAATAGTTGTATATATTGTTAGAATAGTTGTATATATTGTTAGAATAGTTGTATGTATTGTCAGTAGAAAACCCAGCTGAAGAATGCACAAACATGGACACTGTTATAAAAAACAGAAAAATTTATGATGAAAATAAAATTGAATAAACCGTAATATTTATTAATCAATCAACATTTCAAAGAAGAAAAAAAATCCTTAACCCAAGGATTTTCAAAGAAAAATTATTTTCATCAGAGGATAAACCATAGTAAAGTATCATTGATTAGAATAAATTTGAAAACATATGATAGAAAACATTTTTTTTAAACTACAAGTCATTTAGAATAGAATTTTATAAAAGAGTCAAAGGAAATACTCAGTTAAATTATTAATTTATGTATAAAATTTTGGGGGAAGATCAATGGAAGTATTTCCAAATCTCGAAGTGTTTTCCTAATATAAAACAGTGACGGAGGAGGAACCTTTTCTTTTTACACTTTCAAATATATCACATATTGATGAAATTCATATCATCTGTATAAAAGAGTTCATTATCAATGCTATATATATATATATATATATATATATATATATATATATATATGTGTGTGTGTGTGTGTGTGTGTGTGTGTGTGTGTGTGTGTGTGTGTGTGTGTGTGTGTGTGTGTGTAAGAATTAAAATTAATTCTTTGGATTAAATATATATAATAAATATATTCTAGTTAAGAATTTATTGTTTCAAGCAAGGAATATCGTCCTCCTCTTCTGTTGAGAAGCATAAGGCTTTGAAATATCATGTTATAATAAATTTTACTTATCCTGCATCCCTAACTGATCTATCATTCTTATTGAATGAACGAATAAATCTATATACATCAATATATATATTTATATTTTATTGATACTTATATATATATATATATATATATATATATATATATATATATTTATACATACATACACACACACACACACACACACATATATATATATATATATATATATATATATATATATATATATATATATATATATATATATATGAGAGAGAAAGAAAATTAAAACTGTAAGTTGAACTTTACAATCCAAATTTATTGTTCGACTGAATACTCAAAAAAAAAACAATTTACAAAGTCCTTATTCCGCGGAGTTTCAAAAAATGATATTATTCTTCTCGTCAGAGGACGTAAAGGAATCAGCAAATTATATTTGTAGCAATGCTTTGTATATATATATTGTATTATATATATAATATATATAATATATTAATTCATATATATTATATATATATTATATATATATATTATATATTATATATATGTTAAATATATATTATATAATATATATATTATTATGTATATATATTATATATATAATATTATATATATTATATATATTATAATATATATATTATATGATATATATTATGTTATACATATATTATTATTATATATATAATATTATATATATATTATATATTATATATATTATTCATACATTATATTATTCATATACATTATATATATTACATATATTATTAATATATATATTATATGTATGTATTATATATGTACTATATATATATACTATTGATATATTATATATATATATTATATATATATATATACTAGCAAGGCCATCCGGCGTTGCTTGGGACCGTATAAGGCAATGAGAAAATTTTTGAACATGCCTGTTATTTTTAGGATAGAGGGTTTTTTATGTCTGTGTATCATTTGCCATCTTGAGCAAATGAATATTTTACCTACCTTAGGATGGTTATTATACAACATGTGTATGGAATAATTGTACCTTCATTTGACAGGAAATTTACAGCACGTATGTGGAAAAAAATCCCTTACCTAGGGCAGATTATGTACAACACATATTTAAACTTATTTAAATAAGTTTCTGTTGTGCTAAATTTTCCGTATGTCACAGGTAAGAGTGTGTTTGTTTTTACATCAGAGTGCTATAGTGAAGAAGCACCGGATTTTTTATATAAATGTTATACTACTCGAATATATTACACGATTTTCGATTTTGATAACTTATGTACGCAACAAATAGGAATTTCTTTGTTTTTCATATGGGTACTTCACTATACAAGTACTTTATTTCCTGGTTAGCATACTGTAGAAGTACCATTTTTTCTAATTTAAAAATGAAAGAAATTGATACTTTTAATTTTCTCTTGTGCTAAATTTTCTGTGCGTCTCGAGTAAGAATTTTTTTATTTCATCTATTGCTATAGTGAAGAAGCACCTTATTTCTCATTTAAAAGTCATGCTATTCAATTATATGACGTGATTTTCAGTTTTAATGACTTTTACGCACATCACAGGTAGGATTCGATTTGTTTTTCATATGAGTACTATACTACATAAGTACCTTATTTCTTGGATAGGATAATGTGCAAGTATTTTATTTTAATATATAGATGGAATTACTCGACGATTTTACATAATTTTCTGTTGTGCGAACTTTTCCGCATGTCAGAGGTGAGTTTGGTTTTATATTAGAGTGCTATATTAAAGAAACACCTTATTTCTTATATAAATATCATACTACTCGAATATATTATATAATTTTCCGTTTGGATTACTTTTACGTACGCCACGGATAAGATTATCTTTGTTTTTCATATGGGTACTATACTGCACAAGTACCTTATTTCTCGGGTAGAATACTGTACAAGTACCTTATTTCTCAGGTAGAATACTGTACAAGTACCTGATTTCTCGGGTAGAATACTGTACAAGTACCTGATTTCTAATGTAAAAATGAAAAAACTCGATACGTTTATGTAATTTTCTGTTGTGTTATATTTTCTGTATGACAGAGGTAAGAATGTGTTTGTTTTGTTATCTGGGTTCTATAGTGAAGAAGCATCTTATTTCTCATATGTAAGTCATACTACTCGAATATTAAACGTGATTTTCGGTTTTAATAACTTTCATGTATGTCACAGGTAAGATTTGCTTTGTTTTTTCCTGAGTACTATACTACACAAGTACCTTATTACTTTGATATAATTTCTTGTACACATAAATACATTAAAAACTAATCATTGTATGTGATTTTTGGAATATGACTATACAAATATACAAACATATAATACATTAAATTTATAATGATCAGTTAAGTAGTATAGGAGTGAATCCAATACATACAAATATATAAGTATATACGTGTGCTAATTATTCATAATGATCGGTTAATTAGATTAGGAGTGAATCCAATACATAGAAATATATAAACATATACACATAAATAAAATTTATAATGATCGGTTAATTAGTTTAGGAGTGAATCTAATACATACTAATACATAAGTATATACACATAATTAAAATTCCTAATGATCTGTTCATTAGTTTAGGAGTGAATCCAATACATAGAAATATATAAGCATATAAACATAAGTAAAATTCATAATGATCGGTTAATTAGTTTAGGAGTGAATCCCAGACATAGAAATATATAAACATATACACATAATTAATATTCTTAATGATCGGTTAATTAGTTTAGGAGTAGATCTAATACAAATGCCATTACTTGATCTATTTACGTGATTTTTGTGGAATGTAACAAATAAGCCGATATATCATATATATTTTGAATATGACATTTTCGTTACGTAAATCAAAAACATTCTTCTGTATTTTTTTAACAACAGTTATTACATAACACTTAAAAATCAAGAACATCGGAATGAAAAGCAAAAAGCACAAAAAAAAACAAAAAGCAAAAAGGAACTGATGGAGATCGAAACCGCAACACTTGTGCTAGTAAACAGTCACGTTACCCGTTGCACCAAAAGGACAATAGCTTCAATAACATTGTGAAATATCTTAATACGTATATGTCTCTTTTACTCGATGTACGCATGCGCAGAATGACGACATTGTGCCTAGCTCGTTAAGGTGGTATTGCTTTCTAGTTTTAACCCTAATTTGAAGCTCTTAGCAATTATTTTTATCAATTAAATACCTCTAATAAAATTCTACACCAAAAATGCAATCTTTTGAGCTATTGCCCATTTTCCAATGATCATCCGTCTAGGAGGAGACAATTTGAAAAACGGAGACAGACAGACACACAGTGAGTTTATATATATATATATATATATATATATATATATATATATATATATATATATATATGATTAAAAATTAGTGAAAATATCGTGTTGGTTTTTTTCTGATCTTTCCTTTCAGAGTTAGTAGGCAAATGATTTAACTTTCTGTTCGAGTATGAACAGGAACCCCCTCATATCTGCAAAAGTTTTCGCTTCTCTGTAATCTTTGTCAAGCACGTGATGAGTTACATGAGTCATTGTGTAAGTGTATCACTGTTCAATTACTGTAGCAATAATTTTATGTTGGCAATGGTTATTATTAAGTGATAGATTATGTGACGTATACATCAGCCAAGCATGAAAAACTCTACCAAGACATGTATATGCACACACGCAGAGAAAATCAAGTAAAACCGATGGTGTTTTTATAAGCATGGTCTGCCCTCTTCTCCCTTATTTCTCGACAGACTTAAAAACAAGATGTCTGCCACCATCAACCGACCGCCTGCCACTGACGAGATCCACGTGTGTTTGATTGATTATTAAAAACGGGATTGGCGCTTAGTTTTAGCCGCTGTATTTTTGAAACGTTGTTTTGAATTGTTTAAATATGACTGGCAGATAGAATTCAATTGGAAACTGTTGATGAGAACGAACCGCGCATCCGTCTACAGTCTTTGCAAAATGGTTTTTATCTGTCATCGCTTATTTGGCATTTCCGATCGAAAAACGATGGAACGTGTTCTCGGTCGGTCCGTCCCTACACAAACAATCCCTTTTTCACAGCATTGAAACGGTAAATAATTCACAGTTCCGGTTTATATCGGTTAATATTAGTATCGGCTATTAGTATTCATCCGGTGTTGCTCGGGTGAAAATCTATTGTTGCCTACCAAAACTCATTTCAAATAAAGTCACCATTGCAATTCTTGCTTCGTTAAAAAAAAAATGTCAAATCTAAAGTCAAGTAATATAAAAAACAGAACTCGAAACCCAGTTTTATTTTCTTAAAAACAACTCATTGACGCTAATGGTTTTAGATGCAGCTATAAAACGGCAAATAACAAATAAAAACTAATGTAATTATATAAAATCTTAAATGTACGAATAAAACTAAGTATTTTTGTAAATTATTTTAATATTTAAAATTTTTAGTAAAGTATTTTAACATTCAAAACTTTTTGTAAATTATTTTAGTGCTTAAATATTTTTTGTAAATTATTTTAATGTTTAAAAATTTTAAAATTTTTGTAAATTATTTTAATGTTTAAAATTTTTTTAATTTTTGTAAATTATTTTAATGTTTTAAAATTTTTAAATTTTTGTAAATTATTTTAATGTTTGAAAATTTTAAAATTTTTGTAAATTATTTTAATGTTTAAAATTTTTTTAATTTTTGTAAATTATTTTAATGTTTTAAAATTTTTAAATTTTTGTAAATTATTTTAATGTTAATTTTTTTTTAAACCTTTTTGTATATTTTTAATGTTGAAACATTATTGCAAATTATTTTTATGTTAAAACATTAATGCAAATTTTTTTTATGTTAAAACCTTAATGCCAATAATTTTAATGTTAGAACCTTAATGTAAATCATTTTAATGTTAAAACCTTTTTGTAAATTATTTTAATGTTAATTTTTTTTTAAACCTTTTTGTATATTTTTAATGTTGAAACATTATTGCAAATTATTTTTATGTTAAAACATTAATGCAAATTTTTTTTATGTTAAAACCTTAATGCCAATAATTTTAATGTTAGAACCTTAATGTAAATCATTTTAATGTTAAAACCTTTTTGTAAATTATTTTAATGTTTAAAAAAATTTACTAATGATTTTATTTTTAAATCTTTTGCAAATTATTTTTTAAATAATTCGTAAATTCTTTCAATGTTTTTAAATTTTTGTAAATCATTTTTATGTTTTTAATCTTAATGCTGAAACCTTTTTGTAAGTTATTTTATGTTTAAAATTTTTTGTAAATATTTTAATGTGTAAAACTGTTTTTTGATGTTTAACCATTTTTAAAATTATGTAAATACTTAAAAAATGTTGTAAATTATTTTAAACCTTTTTGTAAATTATTAAATAAATGTAAATAGTTGTAAATTATGTTAATGTTTAAAATGGTTGTAAATTATTATTTTTATATTGTTGTTAATTATTATTTTTGTAAATTGTTTGTTAAAAAATGGTTAAAAATTATATTAATGTTCAAACATTGTTGTAAGTTATTTTAATTTTTAAAAATATTTGTAAATTATTTTAATGTTTAAATTTTTCTGTAAATTGTTTCAATGTTTAAAATTTTGTAAATCATTTTAATGTTTAACATTTCGTAAATTATTTTAATGTTTAACATTTTGTAAATTATTTTAATGTTTAACATTTTGTAAATTATTTTAATGTTTAAACATTTTGGTAAATACATGAGTCACTGGGATATTACTTATTTACCGTTTTTTCCTTAAATGAACTATTCATGTTCTAACGTATTTCAGTTATTTTATTGGCTCACTCGATAAGTGTGTGTTATTTGATTCTGTGAAAAATGTCATTTGTAGTGAAAATATATCCTCTAACTGATACCATTTCTATAACACACAAGAAAACAATTATTTTTTATATAAAAAGCCAGAAAACAATTACAGTTGTCTATAAAACCTTCGATTTAAGTAAAATTTCTACTTAAAAGACAATATATTTTTTCAACAAACTTGCAAGCAGCAACTTCAGACCTACTCTGCATTGTACAGAATAATGCCATTTTGATTTGTTTGCGTATGTTAAAACTTATACAGAAAAATGAATAAACTTTTAGTTGTAAGGTAGACAACACCTATAATATTCTTTAATCTGAATATCAAATATTCTGTTGCTGATTATTATTTTTAAGTAATTATTTAAAAATGTTTTCTATTGCCACGCATCTTGGCTTGACTGGAAATAAATTGTAGCGAAATACACTATTTTATTACCATTAACATTGAACAACAATAGCACATTTGTAAAACCTGATACAAACACACGCACAAATACATATATATATATATATATATATATATATATATATATATATATATATATATATATATATATACACACACACACGGGCGTCCCTCAATAAGTTTCCAGAATTTTTTGTACAGGCATTTAAAATTGTTGTAAACTCTTGAAAATTCAGTATATTATTGCTATACATCTTATGAGATGACTGACCAATTTTTATGATTTCAGGTTCGAAATAACAGCTACAGAAGGAATTGGAATACATCCTACTAAAGCCTGATTGTCACAGCCAGTGAATTTCAAAAATGCAATCTGGACACTTTAAAAGAACGATATGCAATAAAATTCTGTTTTAAACTTAGAAAGATACCACAGAAACATATGGAATGCTTCAGGCTGTTTTGGGACCATCTTGCATGAACCGTGCATCAGTTTTTAGGTGGTATACAAGATTCAAGGAAGACAAGGAGTCTGTGAAAGATTATGAGAGGTGTGGGAGGAGTAAGAAAGTCAGAACACCAGAGTTAATTGGCCAGATAAAGAATTTCATGAATAAAGACTGTCGTGTATCAATTTAATGTCAGTGTGAGAACTGTACACACAATTATTTGTGAGGAACTGAAGATGCAGAAGATCTGTGCAAAGTTTGTCACCATGGTGCTCAGAGAAGATCCGAAAGAAAGTTGTCATGAAAAAGGGAGATGGTCAAGCTGATCAATTCAGATCCTGCTATTCCTGATGCTCTGGTGATGAAAGCTGGATCTACTGCTATGACTCAGAGACCAAGAGACAAAGTTACCAGTGGAAGCATGCTGACTCTCCTAGATCTAAGAAGGCCAGACAGAGCAAAAAATTATGATGATTCTCTTTTATTTACATGCATTGGGTTTTTACTGGACAAAGAATTCTACGTTGAGGTTTTAAGGAAGTTCAGAAAGAGATTTCGTCGGAAAAGGCACTTTCTAAATGGGATCAACAGCATTTCCACCAGGACAATGCACTAGTACCCAACTCCATCTTCGTCAAAGACTATTTGACCAAGATGGCCACCAAGACAGTTCCTCTCTCTCTTCCTATAGTTCAACCGTGTTCTTTAATTACTTTTGGTTATTCCATAAGCTCTAGGAAAATCTTCTGTCGTTATGTGACAAGTGAGGAGATGAAAACGGCTGTGACAGGGGTCATTGACGCGCTCACAAAAGACGGCTTCCATAGGGCCTTCCAGAAGTTGTTGGAATGATGCAACAAGTGCATTGCAACCGGAGGAGATTACTTCGAAGGGAACTAGAGTTTAATGTGTGCACTATCAATAAAAGTGCCCATACGAAAAAAAAGTCTGGAAACTTATTGAAGACACCTCATATATTTTACCGATTTTATCTCCTCAACGACAATATCCTCGACAAAGTAACAAAATCCCACCCCTTATTTAGCTATTTCCCTCGGACTGCTGCACTTTGGAATCCCCCCAAGCCCCTGCTTCTCTGACTGTATTGACATGCAGAAGTGCACGTGTAAATTGAATAGACTTCTCACTGCCCAACTCAATAAATAGTATTCCATGAAAATCTGGTCCCAAATATTAGCCCCTCACGACTAAATGACCTTGTGTCATGCTTGGGGTGAAATGACAAAAAAACATAAAGGGTATTATATATATAATTAAAAAGTAAATATTGCTTAATTAGAAATTCCATCAATAAACCTCATGCGATCTCATTTTTTTAATGTGTGTTGAAATAACTAGGGCTATGACAACAGCATATTCTTTTCATTGTTTTGACTCTCGAGTATATATCCGACACAGTTAGACACAGTTAATGAACCGAGAACCACATCACTCTACATAAAAACATATAAGATATCAATGGATATATACCTGAGAATCAAAACAAGGAAAAGAATATGCTGTTGTCATAGCCCTAGTGATAACGTACTTAGATATATACGAACATAATATGCTTTAGCGGAAAGAGAGAGAGAGAGAGAGAGAGAGAGAGAGAGAAAGACTGTGTGTGTTTGAGATAGAGTAGCGGAATACACCTGGAGGATAAAAATGTGTTGCCAACCAACGAATGTTATTTTTATTTTATTTTTTTTATTACATTTTCACCCCAAACAAGGCACATTGCAACTGTGGTGTAAGGGGCTACTATCAGGGACCTAAGCTACAGGGGTACTATGTGGGGAGTTGGGCAGCAAGATGTCTGTTCACGTTACACTTGGGCTTCTGCATGGTTGGAGAAGCAGTGACCCGGAAGGGAATTCCAAAATCTAGAAGTTCTGGGGAAGAAACTATTTGAGTAGAAAGCTCTCTTACATGTAGTGATCTCTACTGTATAGGGGTGGGATTTAGCTGCTTGTCCGGTTTGTCGGGGGTACAAGTGCCTACAGTCGTCAGAGCATTCACAATTAAAATACTTATATATTCGCTCTCTATCACCCCCAAAACAGCGGAGTTACTATCCTTAAGAGCCTATCTGAAAAAATTGACAACATCCTGTCTGCTCACCCTTCAGTTAACATCCACATTTGTGGTGACTTCAATGTCCACTATGCTGAATGGCTGACCCACTCTAACAAGACAGATGATGAGGGGAGGTTCTGTCATGATTTTGCCATTGCCTATGACCTCACTCAGATTGTCCACAAACCCACCCGATACTTCCGGTCAGTATGCTAGCTTTCTAGACCTTTTTCTCACAACTTCTCCTGAGCTATGTTAAAGTTCCGTTCTGTCTCCTCTGTGATCTTCCGACCACGCGGTTGTATCGGTTAAGATAAAAACGAAATGCAATAAGTCTGGAGATGTACCTCTCCACCGTACTGTATATCGATACTCTACCGCTGACTGGGATAGTTTCCGTACACTTATATCCGATCTACCACTGCATTCCATGTTTAAAAAAGATGTGTCCTTCATAGTATCAGACCTGACCGAAAGGCTAATTGTAGGCATAGACCGATTCGTACCATCCAAAAAATTCCAAAAAAACCCAACAGCCAGTCATGGTTCTCCCCAGAATGTGCTGCTGCAATCGCGCAGAGAAATCACTTTTTTCCATAGCTGCCAACGTAATAGATGCACTGAGACTAAAGCTGCCTTCAGGACTGCCAGCAACCACTGCAAAAGAGTAATAAAAAATGCAAGAGAGCTCCGTTAAGTCCAAAGTAGCTGAGCAGCGGCTTGGTTCCCACCAGTTTTGGCAAATAGCAAACAGGATCCTGAACAGAAGCATACGTTCTATCCCAAGCATCATCAATTGACCTGAGGTCATCTCGTTAGCATCAGACAAGGCCAAACTATTTGCCAAGAACTTTGCAGCTAATTCTACCCTATGCGATGAAGGCAATCAACTCCCTGTATTTCCTCCTATAAGGGAGAACACGCTCTGCAACATACAAATATCTGTGCGTGAGGTCGCCAAGCTAATCAAGAACCTTGATTCCAGTAAAGCAACTGGCCCTGACAGCATTCCAATCATTGTGCTGAAAAAGCTTCAATTAGAACTTGCCCCCATACTTATAAAACTGTTTAAGCGTTGCCTTAAAGAGAAGTGCTTCCCAACACCCTGGAAAACCTCATCAGTATGCCCTGTATTTAAGAACTCAGGTGATAAGTCCTCTCTCTCTCAGTACAGACCAATAAATCTCCTGTGTGTCATGAGTAAGCTGTTGGGATCCATATTTAATAGAGAAGTAGTCAACCACCTCAGCAGAAATAACTTTCTTAGTGACACGCAATATGGTTTCCATTCTGAGAGATCTACAGCAGATGTGCTAACTGTTATATCTCATAGGATTAGCGAATCTCTTGACAAAGGCTTCCTCTCTAGGACAATTGCTCTTGACATAACTAAGGCCTTCAATAGGCTCATAAGAGTAGTAGTTGATGGGGAGAAATCAGAGGTCACCAATATTAATGCTGGAGTCCCCCAGGGGTCCATCCTAGGCCCAACTCTCTTCCTGATATACATCAATGATCTCCCAAAACACATACTTAAATCATTCGTTGACATCTATGCTGATGACACGACCATCTATGGCAACACATCAAAGGCCGTAAATGAAAAAGTTCTGTCAGATTCTCTCTCCTCTTATCTTGAGCGCATGGTACAGTGGGGGAGGAGGTTGCTGGTTACTTTTAATGCATCTAAAACCAAGCTTCTATCTTTACATCATCAACGCTCTGATCCCCATCTAGCATCAATTGATATGAGTGGCTCTCGTCTAGGGGAAGCTCCATGTTTTGATAAGCTTCTGGGCTTGATCTTTACCCCTGACCTGAAATGGAATACGTACATCAAGTCAGTTGCCAAGATCGCTGGAAAAATGGTAAGATCCTTCTACTGCTCCAGAAGATATCTCACCCCTGATGCAATTCTCTATCTGTATAAAAGCCAAGTACGTCCAAGGATGGAGTACTGCTGCCACATCTGGGCAGGAGCTGCTAAAAACAGCCTATCCTGCCTTGACAGAGTACAAAATAGACTTTGTGGCTTAGTGGGGGATGCCCTTTTCTCTACCCTGCAACCTCTCTCCCACAGAAGAGATGTTGCAAGCCTGTCTTTGTTTTGTCGCTATTTCCATGGAAGGTGCTCGTCTGAACTCCAATCGCTGGTCCCCCGTCGCCAATCTTTCACGAAAAACACCCATCTAGCTTAAACCACTGTCAAAAATTTCCCCACTCCTTATCTGTGCCAAAATCAAAACGTAGATTCCATGAACAGCTTCTTTCTTAGAAGTGCACGCCTGTGGAACTCTGTTCCGGTTGCCTGTTTCCCACCTGACTACAACTTGGATGTCTTCAAGTCCAATGTGAATAAATTCCTGATGAACCGCCTCCTTAAGTAAGACACTTTATCAGATCTCCGAAACTAACGTACTGTACACACAATAACCCTTATCCCCAAGTGGCTTCCGGGCCTTGATAAGTGGTGACTACCTCGTAAAAAAAAAAAACTTGTAGAACAGGCAGAGGGATGCTACATTTCGTCGATGAGGCAGAGGCTGAAGCTTAGATTACAGGTCAGGACCTAACAGGTTAGCGACTCTTTTGAACCTTGTGTAGAGGCGAGAGACAAGTAGCAGATGCACCTGCCTAAATATGACAACAATACCCCATACATGGGCGAATGGTGGCCTTATAGAGGTGCAGTATATTTTCGGGCATTAGTAGCTTTCTAGCATGGTAGAGAGAGCCTACCTTCTTCACAGCGGTCCTGGCAATGTTCTCAACATAATTATTCCAACTCATGTTTCCTGTGAACGTTAGTCCAAGGAGTTTAAAAGAAGTACTTTCAGATAATGAGTCTTTGGCCATTGCTATTGGTGGTAGAGAAGGTTTCTTGTAATTATTGAAGGAAACAAGTTTAGTCTTGGCAGCATTGATTGTGACCATCCATTTTTATCCCCATTCTACTACAGATTGGAGTGTTTGTGCAATTTCCTTAGATATGTGTTCATTTGTTTTACTGTCATGCCTGTTATAAAGCGTGGTGTCATCAGCATATATACCCATTTCAGAGACGATTTTATCAGGTAGGTCATTTATGAATATTAGGAATAATAAAGGTCTAAGGATAGACCCCTGAGTCACTCCCGCATTTATATCATATTGTTTAGATGTACGGTCGTCGAGGACAACCTGGATTTTTCTCTTATCTAGGAAGAATTTAATTATGTTAAGTATTCATCCAGTGGTACCGTATGATCTGATTTTCCTGAGATGACCTTCATGCCATACCCTGACAAAAGCCTTAAATATATCTAAAGCTACTGCTCTACCTTCCCCTGCTTTGTCCAATGAATGGTATATACGTTCAGAGATTACAGTTAGGATATCTGCTGTAGAACGGTCTTGCCTAAATCCATATTGTTAGTCAGTCAGAAGTTTCGCATCTGTAAGGTGATGGACTAGAGCTTGGTTATTTCTGGATTCAAATGTTTTGACAAAAAGTGGGAGGAGGCTAATGGAGTGATAATTTAATGGGTCAGTTCTTTCGCCAGAATTCCTGAAAACTGGTACCACAGAAGCAGTTTTCCAGCAGTCAGGAAAACAAGATTCATCAAGGTATTTGTTGTAAACATTGGAGAGAACTGGAGCTACTTCAGCAGAGCACTTTTTTAATAGCACAGCCGGGATGAGATCGGGTCCACATGCTTTTGAAGTGTCAAGATCTTTTATGAAAGCATGCACTTGAGAAGGGTAATTGTCAGATCGTCTAGTGTGACATCTGTCCGCAAAGCAAAGTCAGGGAGTGGCTGCTTAGCAGAGTTCAATGTGGAGTTGGAGGCAAACCGACTGGCAAGCATGTTAGTCTTCTCGGTTGCTGAGCAAACAAGCTCATGATTGTTGGATAGTGGGGGAATTATTGATTGCTCATTATTTACTACACTGTTGTAGATTTTCCAGAAGTCTTGGGTTCCTAATTTCTGTGCTCCAATGCGTTTTTGTCATTTTAGTAAATTCTCTCTTAGCTGCCGCTATTTCTTTCTAACAGTTACTTTTGGTTTCTATATACTTCCGTCTATTTGAACTGGACTTATGTCGGTTAAATCTGCAGTAAGCATGCTGCCTTTGCACAATGCCAGCTGCACAAGTAGAAGTAAACCATTGGGGATAGTGGGGCTTGCTATAAGATTTCCGCATGGGAACATGTGTTCATATTGCCCTTTTGTAACCATTCAGTGGTTCAATTGCGCACTGTTCAGCAGGAAAAGAAAAGATATTTCCCCATGGGCCATCTCTGATGAGATCCCTGATGGCTTCCCAGTCAGCTTTTTTATAATATCTCGTTGTTTTGAGCAGTGACCCTTCAGTTTTGGCTCAAGAACTTAGGGCGATTTCAACCATTATCACTGCATGATAAGCGTTCCCAAGTGGGCTGTGAGCTGTGGGCATTCATTACACAATCATCGGGAACTGTGGTCAGAAACAGATCTAGAAGTGATGCGTGTTGTACTTGCTGGTGAGGGAAACAGGTTGAAAACGTAACCATCTGTGATAGGGTAAATCTTTACTAAATGGTAAATTGTTCATTCTACATCTTCTATTTATAGTATTTATATTTATTTAATGTAATATTTATAATGTTTATATTTATTTAATGTAATATTTATAATGTTTATATTTATTTAATGTAATATTTATAATGTTTATATTTATTTAATGTAATATTTATAATGTTTATATTTATTTAATGTAATATTTATAATATTTATATTTATTTAATGTAATATTTATAATATTTATATTTATTTAATGTAATATTTATAATATTTATATTTATTTAATGTAATATTTATAATATTTATATTTATTTAATGTAATATTTATAATGTTTATATTTATTTAATGTAATATTTATAATATTTATATTTATTTAATGTAATATTTATAATATTTATATTTATTTAATGTAATATTTATAATATTTATATTTATTTAATGTAATATTTATAATATTTATATTTATTTAATGTAATATTTATAATATTTATATTTATTTAATGTAATATTTATAATATTTATATTTATTTAATGTAATATTCATAATGTTTATATTTATTTAATGTAATATTTATAATATTTATATTTATTTAATGTAATATTTATAATATTTATATTTATTTAATGTAATATTTATAATATTTATATTTATTTAATGTAATATTCATAATGTTTATATTTATTTAATGTAATATTTATAATATTTATATTTATTTAATGTAATATTTATAATGTTTATATTTATTTAATGTAATATTTATAATATTTATATTTATTTAATGTAATATTTATAATATTTATATTTATTTAATGTAATATTTATAATATTTATATTTATTTAATGTAATATTTATAATATTTATATTTATTTAATGTAATATTTATAATATTTATATTTATTTAATGTAATATTTATAATATTTATATTTATTTAATGTAATATTTATAATATTTATATTTATTTAATGTAATATTCATAATGTTTATATTTATTTAATGTAATATTTATAATATTTATATTTATTTAATGTAATATTTATAATATTTATATTTATTTAATGTAATATTTATAATATTTATATTTATTTAATGTAATATTCATAATGTTTATATTTATTTAATGTAATATTTATAATATTTATATTTATTTAATGTAATATTTATAATGTTTATATTTATTTAATGTAATATTTATAATATTTATATTTATTTAATGTAATATTTATAATATTTATATTTATTTAATGTAATATTTATAATATTTATATTTATTTAATGTAATATTCATAATGTTTATATTTATTTAATGTAATATTTATAATATTTATATTTATTTAATGTAATATTTATAATGTTTATATTTATTTAATGTAATATTTATAATATTTATATTTATTTAATGTAATATTTATAATATTTATATTTATTTAATGTAATATTTATAATATTTATATTTATTTAATGTAATATTTATAATATTTATATTTATTTAATGTAATATTTATAATGTTTATATTTATTTAATGTAATATTCATAATGTTTATATTTATTTAATGTAATATTTATAATGTTTATATTTATTTAATGTAATATTTATAATATTTATATTTATTTAATGTAATATTTATAATATTTATATTTATTTAATGTAATATTCATAATATTTATATTTATTTAATGTAATATTTATAATATTTATATTTATTTAATGTAATATTTATAATGTTTATATTTATTTAATGTAATATTTATAATATTTATATTTATTTAATGTAATATTTATAATGTTTTTATCCGTTGTTTATTTTTTCTACATCATTTTATAACCACATCGATAGTTAATGTGGTTCTGGACATTTTCGTCAAACCAGGAGCCACGTTACATACTTATTTTTTGTTGAGAACGAAAGTAGATTGAGATCCCTATAATTAAAACTTCTTTTTTTACAAAAGAGGTCATTCGATAAGGATTAATAACTTTATAGTGGTCAAAGGAAACATGCCGTAGTGATCGTTAGTAGAGGAAATTTGATTAATTTGATTACTTAAAGGGATGACTCATATAGAACTTGTTCACGTTGTACTTGAATATAACCATATTGTAGTCCGTTGAAAAGCAGGAAAAGAGAAGAGAGTTCCACAGGTGTGCAGTTCTAAGAAAGAAACTTTGTTCATGGAATCTACGTTTAGGTTTAGGTACAAATAAAGGGTGGGGGAAATTATTGATAGTGGTTTCAACTAGACAAGCGTTTTTTGTGGAAGTCAGATTAGGGGGACCATAGACTGGAGCTCAGACGAGCACTTGCATGAAAATAAGGATAAAGCAGAGACAGGCTCGCAACGTCTCTTCTGTGAGAAAGAGGTTACAGAGAAGAGAAAAGATCACCCCCCCTAGGCTACAAAGTCTATTTTGAACTCTGTCAAGGCAGGATAAGCTGCTTCTAGCAGCTCCTACTGTCGACGTACTTGGCTCTTATACAGGTAGAGCATCGGCAGTGAGATATCTACTGTAGCAGTAGAACGATCCCACTATTTTTCCAGCGGCCTTGGCAACGGATTTGTTGTACGTGTGTTACAGGAAAAGGGCCGTCCCCTTTCCATGTAAATAAGAAGAATATTAGATAAGTAAAAATGAGATTAGGATAAGACGAGACTCGAACCTTGTAAGCAAAGTTAAGTATTGGAATGTTAGATATAATAAGGCTATTGTTAATTCTGAATATGAAATATGTCAGTAAAAGAATGAACTATGAAAATTAAAAATATATTGTTAATTCTGAATATGAAATATGTCAGTAAAAGAATGAACTATGAAAATTAAAAATATATTGTTAATTCTGAATATGAAATATGTCAGTAAAAGAATGAACTATGAAAATTAAAAATATATTGTTAATTCTGAATATGAAATATGTCAGTAAAAGAATGAACTATGAAAATTAAAAATATATTGTTAATTCTGAATATGAAATATGTCAGTAAAAGCATGAACTATGAAAATTAAAAATATATTGCTAACAAAAAGGTTAGGTTAAAAAATAGGTTAGGAGAGGATTCTTTGTTTGCAGAAGTGTGTTTTGGACAAACATACATAGCCACGTGAATTAGTCACGTTTGAGAAACACACTTCTGACGTCATAGACAAAGGACGATTCTCCATATAGTTCTATAGGTTCGAATTTCAGAGTCAGTCTGAGAAGAGTCGGGAGTCAGTTGGCAGTCAGTGGTTAGCTGATCCTTTGGAAGCGAAGGCTAGAAGATTAACCATATAGATCCAAATTTTAATTCCTGACGTCATCAGCATTCGACCGGTCCAATGAATAAAGAATCATCATTGTGTTTTTGTAACTGTTGTCATGTGTCATCATTTAACACCCAAAAGGTAATGTGTTAATCATCGTGTAACGAACTCTTGCGTAAACCCTTCCAAGAGTTATGTGTCCCATCTCCTCTATCGCAATAAATGTCTCTTTTCCTCTGTGTTAAGAACTTGTATAAATCACCAGTCAGTATATATATGAAGTCCCAAGCATCCCAGAACTGTAATATATGTATAAATCCCTCTCATCAATATCGTCATATCTGTTATATCTATTGTCCCAATATGAACTACTGTCATCTCTAATATGAACTCCCGCGTCATCTTAAAAATTCCCCCCCCCCCGCTATTTAAACCGTGTTCCAGTTCAGATCAGTAGTAAAAGTATGACCTAGAAGCTTGTCAAAACATGGAGCCTCCTCAAGACAAGAATCATTCGTTTCAACTGATTCCAGGTGGGGAGGGGGAGCAATGTGTCAGTGATGAAAAGAATAAACCTTGGTTTTAGATGCAATAAAATTAAGCACACACGTGTTTAGAAGTATGTGAATATGAATTAGGCACGGTAAAATACGTTAAATTAATTAGGCACGGTAAAATACGTCAAATTAATTAGGCACAGTAAAATACGTTAAATTAATAAGGCACGGAAAAATACGTCATATTAATTAGACACGGTAAAATACATTAAACTTATTAGGCACGGTAAAATACGTCAAATTAATTAGACAAGGTAAAATATGTTAAATTAATTAGGCATGGTAAAATACGTCAAATTAATTAGACACGGTAAAATATGTTAAATTAATTAGGCACGGTAAAATATGTTAAATTAATTAGACACAGTAAAATATGTTAAATTAATTAGACAAGGTAAAATACGTTAAATTAATTAGACACGGTAAAATATGTTAAATTAATTAGGCATGGTAAAATACGTTAAATTAATTAGACACGGTAAAATACGTTAAATTAATTAGACACGGTAAAATACGTTAAATTAATTAGACACGGTAAAATATGTTAAATTAATTAGACAAGGTAAAATACGTTAAATTAATTAGACACGGTAAAATATGTTAAATTAATTAGACAAGGTAAAATACGTTAAATTAATTAGACAAGGTAAAATACGTTAAATTAATTAGACACGGTAAAATACGTTAAATTAATTAGACACGGTAAAATAGGTTAAATTAATTAGGCATGGTAAAATACGTTATATTAATAAGACACGGTAAAATACGTTAAATTAATTAGACACGGTAAAATACGTTAAATTAATTAGACACGGTAAAATATGTTAAATTAATCATACACGGTAAAATACGTCAAATAATTTGACACGGTAAAATATGTTAAATTAATTAGACAAGGTAAAATACGTTAAATTAATTAGACACGGTAAAATATGTTAAATTAATTAGGCACGGTAAAATATGTTAAATTAATTAGACATGGTAAAATACGTTAAATTAATTAGACACGGTAAAATATGTTAAATTAATTAGACACGGTAAAATACGTTAAATTAATTAGACACGGTAAAATACGTTAAATTAATTAGACACGGTAAAATACATTAAATTAATTAGACACGGTAAAATACGTTAAATTAATTAGACACGGTAAAATATGTTAAATTTATTAGACACGGTAAAATATGTTAAATTAATTAGACATGGTAAAATACGTTAAATTAATTAGACTCGGTAAAATATGTTAAATTAATTAGGCACGGTAAAATATGTTAAATTAATTAGACATGGTAAAATACGTTAAATAAATTAGACACGGTAAAATACATTAAATTAATTAGATACGGTAAATATGTTAAATTAATTAGACACGGTAAAATATGTTAAATTAATTAGACACGGTAAAATATGTTAAATGAATTAGACACGGTAAAATACGTTAAATTAATTAGATACGGTAAAATATGTTAAATTAATTAGGCACGGTAAAATGCGTTAAATAAATTAGACACGGTAAAATACGTTAAATGCATTAGACACGGTAAAATATGTTAAATGGATAAGACACAGTAAAATATGTTAAATTAATTAGACACGGTAAAATACGTTAAATTAATTAGGCACGGTAAAATATGTTAAATTAATTAGGCATGGTAAAATACGTTAAATGAATTAGACACGGTAAAATACGTTAAATTAATTAGGCACGGTAAAATACGTTAAATTTATTAGACACGGTAAAATATGTTAAATGAATTAGGCACGGTAAAATACGTTAAATAAATTAGACACGGTAAAATACGTTAAATGCATTAGACACGGTAAAATATGTTAAATTAATTAGGCACGGTAAAATACGTTAAATTAATTAGACACGGTAAAATACGTTAAATTAATTAGGCATGGTAAAATACGTTAAATTAATTAGACACGGTAAAATACGTTAAATTAAGTAGGCACGGTAAAATACGTTAAATTAATTAGACATGGTAAAATATGTTAAATTAATTAGACACGGTAAAATACGTTAAATTAATAAGGCATGGAATAATACGTTAAATTAATTAGACATGGTAAAATACGTTAAATAAATTAGACACGGTAAAATACGTTAAATTAATTAGACAAGGTAAAATATGTTAAATGAATTAGACATGGTAAAATACGTTAAATTAATTAGGCACGGTAAAATATGTTAAATTAATTAGACAAGGTAAAATATGTTAAATTAATTAGACACGGTAAAATATGTTAAATGAATTAGACACGGTAAAATACGTTAAATTAATTAGACACGGTAAAATATGTTAAATGAATTAGGCATGGTAAAATATGTTAAATTAATTAGACACGGTAAAATACGTTAAATTAATTAGACACGGTAAAATATGTTAAATTAATTAGACACGGTATAATATGTTAAATTAATTAGACACGGTAAGATATGTTAAATTAATTAGACACGGTAAAATATGTTAAATGAATTAGACACGGTAAAATACGTTAAATTAATTAAACAGGGTTAAATATGTACAATGAATTAGACACGGTAAAATACGTTAAATGCATTAGACATGGTAAAATATGTTAAATTAATTAGACACAGGAAAATATGTTAAATTAATTAGACACGGTAAAATACGTTAAATTAATTAGGCACGGTAAAATATGTTAAATTAATTAGGCATGGTAAAATACGTTAAATGAATTAGACACGGTAAAATATGTTAAATTAATTAGGCACGGTAAAATATGTTAACTTAATTAGGCACGGTAAAATATGTTAAATGAATTAGACACGGTAAAATACGTTAAATTAATTAGGCACGGTAAAATACATTAAATTAATTAGACACGGTAAAATACGTTAAATGAATTAGACACGGTAAAATACGTTAAATGAATTAGACACGGTAAAATACATTAAATTAATTAGGCACGGTAAAATATGTTAAATTAATTAGGCATGGTAAAATACGTTACATGAATTAGACACGGTAAAATACGTTAAATTAATTAGGCACGGTAAAATACGTTAAATTAATTAGGCACGGCAAAATACGTTAAATTAATTAGACACGGTAAAATACGTTAAATTAATTAGACACGGTAAAATACATTAAATTATTTAGACACGGTAAAATACGTTAAATGAATTAGGCACGGTAAAATACGTTAAATTAATTAGGCATGGTAAAATACGTTAAATGAATTAGACATGGTAAAATACGTTAAATAAATTAGGCATGGTAAAATACGTTAAATTAATTAGACATGGTAAAATACATTAAATTTATTAGGCACGGTAAAATACGTTAAATTAATTAGGCACGGTAAAATACATTAAATTAATTAGACACGGTAAAATATGTTAAATGAATTAGGCATGGTAAAATACGTTAAATGCATTAGACACGGTAAAATACGTTAAATTAATTAGACACGGTAAAATACGTTAAATTAATTAGGCACGGTAAAATACGTTAAATGAATTAGACATGGTAAAATACGTTAAATTAATTAGGCATGGTAAAATACGTTAAATTAATTAGGCACGGTAAAATACATTAAATTAATTATACATGGTAAAATACGTTAAATTAATTAGGCACGGTAAAATACGTTAAATTAATTAGACACAGTAAAATACGTTAAATTAATTAGGCACGGTAAAATACGTTAAATTAATTAGACACAGTAAAATACGTTAAATTAATTAGGCACGGTAAAATACGTTAAATTAATTAGACACGGTAAAATACGTTAAATTAATTAGGCACAGTAAAATACGTTAAATGAATTAGACACGGTAAAATACGTTAAATTAATTAGGCATGGTAAAATACGTTAAATAAATTAGACACGGTAAAATACGTTAAATTAATTAGGCATGGTAAAATACGTTAAATGAATTAGACACAGTAAAATACGTTAAATTTATTAGGCATGGTAAAATACGTTAAATGAATTAGACACGGTAAAATACGTTTAATTAATTAGGCACGGTAAAATATGTTAAATTAATTAGGCACGGTAAAATACATTAAATAAATTAGGCACGGTAAAATACGTAAAATTAATTAGGCACGGTAAAATACGTTAAATTAATTAGACACGGTAAAATACGTTAAATTAATTAGACACGGTAAAATATGTTAAATTAATTAGGCACGGTAAAATACGTTTAATGAATTAGACACGGTAAAATACGTTTAATGAATTAGGCATGGTAAAATACGTTAAATGAATTAGGCACGGTAAAATACGTTAAATTAATTAGGAACGGTAAAATACGTTTAATTAATTAGGCATGGTAAAATACGTTAAATGAATTAGACACGGTAAAATACGTTAAATGAATTAGACACGGTAAAATAGGTTAAATGAATTAGGCATGGTAAAATACGTTAAATGAATTAGGCATGGTAAAATACGTTAAATTAATTAGACACGGTAAAATACGTTAAATTAATTAGGCATGGTAAAATACGTTAAATTAATTAGGCACGGTAAAATACGTTAAATTAATTAGGCATGGTAAAATACGTTAAATTAATTAGGCATGGTAAAATACGTTAAATGAATTAGGCACGGTAAAATACGTTAAATTAATTAGGCACGGTAAAATACGTTAAATTAATTAGGCACGGTAAAATACGTTAAATTAATTAGGCACGGTAAAATACGTTAAATTTATTAGGCATGGTAAAATACGTTAAATGAATTAGACACGGTAAAATACGTTAAATTAATTAGGCATGGTAAAATACGTTAAATTAATTAGGCACGGTAAAATAGGTTTAATTAATTAGGCACAGTAAAATTCGTTAAATTAATTAGGCACGGTAAAATATGTTAAATTAATTTGGCACGGTAAAATACGTTAAATTAATTAGGCACGGTAAAATACGTTAAATTAATTAGACAAGGTAAAATACGCTAAATTAATTAGGCACGGTAAAATACGTTAAATTAATTAGACAAGGTAAAATACGTTAAATTAATTAGGCATGGTAAAATACGTTAAATGAATTAGACACGGTAAAATACGTTAAATTAATTGGGCACGGTAAAATATATTAAATTAATTAGGCACGGTAAAATACGTTAAATTATTTAGACACGGTAAAATATGTTAAATTAATTAGGCATGGTAAAATATGTTAAATTAATTAGGCATGGTAAAATACGTTAAATGAATTAGACACTGTAAAATACGTTAAATGAATTAGACACGGTAAAATATGTTAAATTAATTAGGCATGGTAAAATACGTTAAATGAATTAGACACGGTAAAATAACTTAAATTAATTAGGCACGGTAAAATACGTTAAATTAATTAGGCACGGTAAAATACGTTAAATTAATTAGGCACGGTAAAATACGTTAAATTAATTAGACACAGTAAAATACATTAAATTATTTAGACACGGTAAAATACGTTAAATGAATTAGGCACGGTAAAATACGTTAAATTAATTAGGCATGGTAAAATACGTTAAATGAATTAGACACGGTAAAATACGTTAAATAAATTAGGCACGGTAAAATACGTTAAATTAATTAGACACGGTAAAATACGTTAAATTAATTAGGCACAGTAAAATACGTTAAATGAATTAGACATGGTAAAATACGTTAAATTAATTAGACATGGTAAAATACGTTAAATTGATTAGACACGGTAAAATACGTTAAAGAAAAAGCTATGCAACTGCGTTGTTTGGAATTTAATGTAGTTCTACGTTTATTAATTTTTGAGATGAGGATTGGTTAATCATATCATTTGGATTCATCTGACTACTGTTCTCGTCTTGATTGTCATTTTCACAGCATTTAACCTCTGACCTTTTTCATATGTACGAAATTTCGAACGGAAACCTTTATTTACATCATGGAGGTTGAATGTTCTCGTTCTATCAGTTATCACTGGGTAGAGTGATTAAGTAATTCGCAATTGTATTTTCAGTCACCCCCATTGAGAATTATGAAGTGGATGACTAAAAATACAATTGGGAATTGCTAAGGACTTATACCTAGGGATAACTGATGAAACAAGAGCATGCTACTCCGGTGATGCAAAGCTTTCCGTTCAAAATTCCTTCCAGATTCCCGAGTTCGACAAGATACACCTGAAGAAGGTCAAAGGTTACATTGTGAAAATGACAATCAAGATGAGAACAATAGTCTGAAGAATCCAAAGAATGTCGTCATCTTGGATATTCTACTCATAACTTTTCGACTTTCTACTAACATTATTTAAATGCGTTTGTCCACAAGGTACTGTGTTGCAACCGATAAAAGTGCTAAATAATAATCAATGATAGTTGTAAGTTCAATCCTCAATACGGGCGATACTAAGAATATGGTTATGAGCTACCAGGTCATGGTTGAAGGAACGAGGACAAACTACCTCCATGGAGTAAATAATGGGTTCTATTCGAAATTTCGTTTCCTAACTCGACATAAAGATTTCTGAAAAAGTTGGAAGCTACATCTGTCGAAACTAAAAATTAGCGGCCACTTCACCATTCCTCCCTCAAAATAAGGGCCCGTAATCCATTGTGTTTCAAAACCAGAAGGAGATCAACTATGTTAAGAACAAAAAGCTGTTGTTATTGAATTACTTTGACTTAAGCCGTCGGGGGCATATCACTGATGCCAATTAAAAACTTCCACCGACAAATCAAATAAACGAGGAACGCTTACGGTTTCGTTTGTGACGTTTTAAGATGCTAAAAATTGACAAAGGATGGGATGGCGAGAACACTCTGCCAGACGGCGTTGTCTGTTTCAAAAAAAGGGGGGTTGATTAAACAAAGCAGATAAAATGGAATCATGGTTCTACTTATAAAAGACAGACAGAAAGACAACGACAAATGACTGAAGTGCTAAAAAAATCTAGAGCGTGAATCATAAAAAATAATGGGGAAATGTGAAACGGGTTTCATAAAAGCTGAAAAAAAAACTTGTTCAATAAGTAAAAGGCTGTAGATTTTGTATAAAAATTACTAGTATTTATCTTTTTTTCGGACATTATTGCGACAGTATTGGGCATGTCAATTTCAATTATTACATTTTACTTCTAAAAAACATTTATGAAGTTTCATCCATTTACCTATTGATTTGATTCGAAGAAAACATTAGAAATTGATTTAGGAGAAAATAATTTACTTTGAACTTATGCTTATAATTTATGTGTGTATATATATTTTATGTACTATAACAACTTTTAAGAACCATAACGAAGCTAAGAAGAACGGTTTGTATTTTTCACCTAACTTATATATATATATATATATATATATATATATATATATATATATATATATATATACATATATATATATATATGTATGTATATATACACGTATGTATGTGTGTATATATATACACATATATATATGCATATTATGCATGTATATATATGTATGTATATATGCATGTATATGTGTACACGCACATAAATATACATGCATGCATACATTATATATATATATATTTATAGAGAGAGAGAGAGAAAGAGAGAGAGTACAAAACTTTGTTCAAATTCAAAGACTTACATTTTTTTCTTTTTTATAACTTTTGTTTATTTCATCTTGACTTTCTTCATTACAACCGTTTCGTTAATGGGATGGCAATAAAACTCTCCTTTTCTTCACTAACTGGCCAGATGTTATTTCCATTCGATATTACCAACAAAAAGTTAATTTTGTACATGATAGACCTGGTGTTTTCGTTTGGAGAAAAGAAATTCCATTCCCACGTTGTTACAAGTCGGCCATCTTGGGTATCATGCAGACCAAAATTTCTGTTTTAAACCATACTTTCGTATTTTTTATTTTAGTTTTCAATTTTTTCCTGTTATTTATTCTTCCTATTTTTTATACTTGTTATTTCTACCTTTATGCGTGTTTATTCTAATATTCATTTTGTTTGCTTTCGAATTCTTATTTATTAGTTAATTTCTTTGTTTCAATAGGAGGTCACTCTCATAGAATATATTTTTTCTTTGCCTATATTATACATTTTGTTTTTTTTGTTCATTTTTCATTTAATTGTTTTTTTTTCTTTTTCAATTTATTTATTTTTAATTATATTTATTCAGTTTTTTTTTTCAATTATAATCTTACGTTCTATTTTGTTGTCTTATTTATGTTAACATTTCTCTTACATGGCCGATTGATCTATGTTTTTCATTTTTTATGTTACTCGCTCTACATTTACGTTTATGTTGTTTTTTTAGTGTTGTTCAATGTGTGGAATTAACTATCGATTTCTGTGCAGGCATCCGTGAATAACATTTTGTCGTCTGTTTAATAATTTTTCTTCTGATATTAGTATATGGTATGTTTCTAGTATGCAAAGTTTGCATCTTTTTGATTTGCTTGGTTTATATTTTTTCACTCTATCTAACTATGGACCATCTTAATTTATATTCAATTTTATTTTTCTTTAATTCTTTAACACATACTGCTAATGTGGTTGAGTTTTTCTTAGTTTTTTCTTGTTATTTTCGTTATTCTGTTTTCATCTTCATTATTTTGATTTTCGTTATTCTGTTTTTATCTTCATTATTGTGATGGTCTCTATTATTCTTACCATCTCTTCTGTTGTTTTCATTTTTATCTGCATTGTTGTTGTTTTCGTTACTTATAATGTTATTTTCCTGTCTTGCTTAAACGATATTAGGTGATTACTATATCTGCCCTTAAAGGAAGTTACGGTGCTCCTAAGATATACTTTAGTTTCATTATTTGTTATAACTTCACATTTGTATACTACGTTTGAGGTTAAACACTTCCCTCCCCTGGGCATTCAGTGGGTTTCCGGCAGTTACATTATTTTGCGATGTTAGATACATTTTCGGTCGTATCTTTATTTGTCAAACATTTGTTTAATTTTGTGTTGATGGAGCCAGTTATGGTATTTGTTAAGTAAGCAGATGTTAAGAAGGATAGCTTGACAGTGTTTTTATTAATTATCTTACTTAAATTAACAATATTTCCAAAATAAAACTTTTATAATATATATTTATAATATAGATTTATAATATATATATATATATATATATATATATATATATATATATTAAAAGCAAAGTGGGACACTTTTTTTAAACCTTATAAAAAAAGATCGACTATAATGTAAAAAGAAACAGGATCGACTAAAAGTAAGAAAAATAAATTGAAAAGGAAGAAGATCGACTAAAAGGGGGAGAAAGAGAAAAGAAAAGGGGGAACAGTGAAGAAACTTGAAGTACTTTTCGCCGACTGTCTTCAGAAGTAAATGTCGGAATGAAGTAATGTTGGCATGATGTAATTTCTATGAGGAAAAAAAAACACCGCGTAGAAATTAACCTGGTGGCGCCTGTTTAAAAACGTTGCAAGCACATCGGCTGTAGGCACAAAGCACTCATATCCTATTCTCCTCTAATCTGAAAGACAAGCTCCACACTATTTTTAAGTGAGATTTTAGCAATCTACCAAACGAACATTTCAAACATGAGCTCAAAATTGAAACAATCACTATCTACACATATCCCAAACCATTTACGCACCATCTTCACACCCGGACAAATATTCATCCACAGAATTTCATCATTACGATTATATATCACAGTTCTCAATTAAAATACAATAAATAAAAGGTGACCAAAACATAGTAAATGTTGCATTTTCTTGAACAGACACAAACTGTACACAAACTAATGACTTTCTTAGTCACGAGTTGATCTACAGAAGTGAACATCACAACTTTGTAACAGACTCTCGAAAGGATTTCGCTTCAACTCACAGTTATGTTAACCACAAATAGTGATAAAAATGTCACTATTGCGACATTAGAACATGCCAAGTGTTAAACCCAACCTTTAGTTTGACAACGCATATTTGATAATTTTCACTCACTCTTCCATCTCAATAAACGAGCCACTCTGAAACTGATTTAACAAAATAACAGTCGATAAGGAACGTCGTCAAACAGGATTGAGGTTGCATACCAGCTGAAGTGGTTTTATATTATCTTTGCTCGGCGATTTTTTTTACCCAGAAATTATGTACACACTACGGTTACATTGGCAAGAATGTCAAAATTAAATGTTCACTATTATTTCTTATTTTATTACTTAATTGACGATAAATTCACATAGTAAAAACACCTTTTCCTAGTGAATATGCGACGATGCAACCACGCTTCCAGGGTTCATAAAGTCAAAGAGATACAAAAACAATCTGATCATCATAAAAAATGTCAATAAATGACACTGTCTAAAGCAACAGACTAAAGCCTTCTTCTGTGACAAAATCATAACTAAGCCAACAGACATAACAGAAGAATCCACATGCGCCAAAAAAGTACAATAATACGTACCAGATCTTGCAGTAAAAGGATGATATCCCACACAACTTTAAAACACTTATTAAAAACAACTTTCAAAAAAAAAAAATTCCTTATCTTCGAGAAGCATATTTTTAGGATTACCTACCCTTTTCTATATATTTATGCATATAATAACTAGAGGGCGTTTCAGACTTGAATTATTTCCCCTTGTCCGATGTTAGAAGTCACTGAACTGATGTAGAATCTGGTTACTACCAGATGGATGATCATTTGAAATCCCTGATATAAAAAGGGACGCACAGGAAACCCTGTAACCTTTTCTTCTGGATCGCCTCTGACAAACACTAATCAGCGAATTGCGCTACGTTCGCACATTTCATGGTATGTAAGATATTTCCATCAACTTCCACACACACACATACACATCTACATATTTTTATGAACACCTTGGCAAAAGGAACTCTGTCATGTTTGAATGAATAAATAATTTTTGTGTACATCATCGTTTCTGTGTATCTTAGTAGATGCTTATAATCGAATATGTACAAGGAAGATGCGCTACCCAAGCATTAATTGTCACTGAAGGGTAAGTTCAGTTGATGATTGCGAAACCTTTGCTTTATTCCGTGCACAATCACACTTACAGGGATTATCCAGTATTGCTTTTTTTTTTTTTTTTTTTTTGACGGAAGCCATTTTTCTATATATCATCTAATATTTCAAATAGAATCAAAATGTTTAAACTATTCGTTGTGTACAATTTTTAAATAACAATTTGGTCTCTCGTTTCATCATAGTGCTTTACATTTTGCAACTTTAGCTTTATTTTATTTCCGCAGAAAACGGTTCCCGCTGCAAAGTATACAAATTAACAGTGTTAATAAAAGAGGAAAGTGCGAGAGACAATATCATGACCCCAACTTCAAATCTGCCACTGACTGGTTTTTACACGGGAGGCTGGGGTCGTCTTTTAACTGTTTTTTACTTACCACTTGTCATCTCTTTAACTCTAACCTACATTTTTAAGCATCTTTTCTTGTTTTTGTTTGTTTTTGTTTGCAGCCTCCCACTGAAGGACGACGTCGCCTCTTCTTTTTGTGACTTACTTTCCCACCATTTCTAAGCAACCAACCTGTACTTTCCATTCGTTTTTATGTCATTTCCTGCCAGTCCTCGGCTGACAATTTCTGTTCGGTCTACAAACTAAACTTTCTCGTCTGTTATTCATTTAAAAACCGTTTCTTTCTCTCTTTTTTATCTCACGTCAGCCTCCTCATGTTATGAAAATGGGGTTTACACAACTTTTATAATATGTGAAGTAACTGTAGCTTAAATAGCATTATAATCAAATATATTTAGAATGGGGACATGCAAAACCATCAGAACAAAAGTTACGGAATCATCTATCTCTATATCTATGAAAGTGTCTGTCTGTGTGTCTGTGTGTCTGTCTGTGTACATTTCCCTGCACAATAACTCTGTCAATTTTCAGTCTACAGACTCGAAATTTGATATACAGGGTATAGAGATTTGGAAAAATCTTTGTAATCCGTTTTCGGCCAGAAATTTGGCTGTTAAGGGGTCAAAGTTCAATGATTTGTCCTTTGATAACTCTACAAAACTCCTCCGATAATTTTGGGTCTAAACACTTGAAATTTTAGATATATGCTCCTTGGATATGGATCTAATTTAATAACTTGATTTGAGCCCCAAACAATAAATGTTAAGGGGTCATAATAGGGGTCAAAGTTAAAACAAATTTGACCTCTGCGGTCTCTACCAAATTACAATTTCTGATCTAAACATTTGAAATTTTACATAAAGAGTATTCAGAAATAGAGCAAGCTTTTTAATCGGTTTGAGTCGAAAATTTGAGCTAACAATATATAAATGTATGTATGTATGTTTGCATGTCTGCCTAAAACTTTCGATAGAGGCGACGGATTTTCACAAGATCAGTATCGTTTTGAAGCTCGACCCTTCAGACGACAAATACCGAAAAATCGGCTAAAAACATTAATATCTGGGCACTTTTCTACAGGGAGGAGTCGCTTTTTACACCGGTATTTTCGAAAGTCATCCCTCTTTTCAATTGTCTGGCCTTAATTTAAACCTACGTCACTTCCGGTTTGGCGGTGGTCGTAACGACAAAGACGTCACGCTTTCCCCCCGTTCTTTTCTTCCTTCGCGGTACGGGTTCGAGCCTGCCTTCCTACTACCACTTATTTATTATTTATTTTTTTACTCAACACACACACACCTCCAAACACCCGGGCAACGCCGGGCACCCATGCTAGTATTTATTAAATTTGAATTTATATTACATATACATAAATATATATATATATACAC
Organism: Euprymna scolopes; assembly: GCF_053919585.1. Classification (NCBI taxonomy): domain Eukaryota; kingdom Metazoa; phylum Mollusca; class Cephalopoda; order Sepiida; family Sepiolidae; genus Euprymna; species Euprymna scolopes. The sequence goes on along the minus strand of NC_136526.1, from coordinate 24,763,972 downwards.
ACACACATAAATACACACACACACACATATATATATATATATATATATATATATATATATATATATATATATATATATATATATATATATATATATAGGAGAAGCAAATCTCTGATTTAAAAAACAATAAAGCGGAAGACCAGTACCCGCATTAAGCTGGTCTGCAGTTTAATTTGTTGCTGGCTATCTTGCTCTTGCTTGTTGCTGGATCTCAACATTTTGAACCGAGAGAGAGACTTAGCTGTCGTACAAAGCTAAGACTCTGTAACATCATATTTGTATAGATACTCCCTCAGATATTTGGGCTCATGGATTTTAAATGTCTGAGGGAGTGGCACTCGTCTGACAAGACGTTGCAATCATTTATATATGGATAAAAAAATCAACACGAAAAATATATAAATGTTTATATCTTTTTTGTATTTATTTCCTATCTGTTGACGTGTAGGAAAAACAAAAAATCTTTCAATAAAAACTAAAACCTTTTTTTTAAGAGCACAACATTTTCGACTGATCCTTTGGTCTTCTTCAGTGTGAATGATAGAAACAAATACGAGTACAAAGCGGGTAGGACTGACCGCAGGAGAGAAACGGGTATAGCCAATATATATATACATATATCTTTAAAGTCATGAAAATATTGCTTTGGGCAAGCCAATTACCATTTGTAATTGTAGCTCAATCCATGTATTTGGCTACAAATTATTTATCAAATGACTTAATTTGCTCCAGACGTCTGCTATTATAAAATAGTTTTAAATAATCCCCTAAAAATAAAAGTAAACAAAGAGGATTACTCATTTTAAATTGACGAATATAATTGGAGTTATTTACCTTAAATTTTACTGTGCAAACAAATCAAACTTGTGAACTAAAATGTAACGCAGATAAATTTGTTATATTTTTTGTTTTTGTTTTTCTTTTGATTTTTAATTTCTTATTAATTATTATAAATCCTAATTTTTTTTCATGTGTTTATTGTTTGGATATGTAAAAAAAAATGTGTGTAAAAATACACATGAAGGAACACAGAAAGAATTCAATCCAAACACCATTAACGTAATGATCTCTCCTGAATCAAGAGAAAAGGAGTATAGAAGTCACACGTATCTAAAGATATAGATTTATGTTATGATGTTAAATTGTGAATTATTTTATTTTAGATAATTTTATTTATTTATATTACTAGCAGTTCAACCCGGCGTTGCCCGGGTGTTTGAAGGTGTATGTTGAGCCCCCTCCCAAAAAAAACCCGGTCAATTTTTTAAACTTTGGTCCCTATTATGACCCCTTAACATTTATTGCTTGGGCTCAAATCAAGTTATTAATTTAGATCCATGTCCAAGGAAGCTATATCTAAGATTTCAAGTGTTTAGATCCACAATTGTCGGAGCAGTTTGGTAGAGTTCTTAAAGGTCAAATCGTTGAACTTTGACCCCTTAACAGCCACATTTATGGCCGAACACCGATCACCGAGATTTTCCAAAATCTCGGTACCCTGTATATCAAATTTTGAGTCTGTAGGCCTCAAATTGACAGAGTTATTGCGTAGGGAAATGTACACACACAGACACACAGACACACAGATACACAGACAGACAGAGATACTTTCACTTTTATAGATATACTAGCATTTCAGCTTGGCGTTTCCCGGGTGTTTGGACGTGTGCGTTGAGCAAAATCTGTTCCGGCAGATACTGCAAGCAAAGACCATATGTGGGGGCGACCCCACACATAAGACCTTGGTCAATGTAGAGGCAACCCTTCATACCAATTGTCACTATCCAGCTCCCCTACTCCCCAGGGAGTTGGTCCCCATTTCCCCTTCACTCCTCACATTAAAAATCAGCCTTGTGCCTAATTTGCTCGGTGGGGGAGCAAATAAATACCATCTGTTCCGGCAGACGCTGCAAGCAAAGACCAGATGTGGGGGCAACCCCACATTCCTGACCTTAAACCAGCTCCCATTTCCCACCTCTCGGGAGCTGGTCCCCTTTTTCCCTCCCCCCTCCCTTCACTCCTCACATTAAAAATCGGCCTTGTGCCTAATTTGCTCGGTGGGGGAGCAAATAAATACCATCTGTTCCGGCAGATACTGCAGCAAAGACCATATGTGGGGGCAACCGAACATATAAGACTTTGGTCAATGTAGGGGCAACCCTTCATACCAATTGTCACTATAAAGCTCCCCTACTCCCCGGGGAGTTGGTCCCCATTTCCCCTTCACTCCTCACATTAAAAAATCGGCCTTGAGCCTAATTTGCTCGGTGGGGTAGCAAATAAATACTATCTGTTCCGGCAGATACTGCAAGCAAAGACCATATGTGTGGGCAATCTCACATATAAGACCTTGGTCAATGTAGGGGCAACCCTTCATACCAATTGTCACTATCCAACTCCCCATTTCCCCTTCACTCCTCACATTAAAAATCGGCCTTGTGCCTAATTTGCTCGGTGGGGGAGCAAATAAATACCATCCAGTTCCAGCAGATACTGCAAGCAAAGACCATATGTGGGGGAAACCCCACATATAAGACCTTGGTCAATGTAGGGGCAACCCTTCATACCAATTGTCACTATCCAGCTCCCTACTCCCCGGGGAGTTGGTCCCCATTTCCCCTTCACTCCTCACTTTAAAAATCGGCCTTGTGCCTAATTTGCTCAGTGGGGGAGCAAATAAATACCTCAAAGTGTAGTATCTGTTTTACAGATGCTGCACTTAAGATAATTTGTACCAGTCAATGGAGGGGAAATCCTCAATACTGGGACAGTTAATTTTTTTGGTAACTAGAGTGCCCCCTTTTTGCCTACTTTTAGAGGAGCTTGTTTTTGGCCCCACATTAAAAACGGCCTTGTGCTTAATTTGCTTTGGTGGGGAAGCAAATAAATACATTAAATAAATAGAAAAAAAGGGTTTTTAATATGAACATCGATACACACAAAAGAAAAACGCATTTATAGGAATATAGATTTTTTTTGTATCATAATTTAACTATTTACTTCTTTTGTATACAACATGGTTCAGGTTGTCATAATGTGTCATTTTAATTATATATTAATTTTAATTATTTATCTATTGTTTTTACATCAAACTAAAATTATGTAAGCCTATTAAAATATAAAAACATTAAAATATAAAAATATTAAAATATAAAAACATTAAAATATTAAAATATAAAAATATTAAAATATAAAAATATTAAAATATAAAAACATTAAAATATTAAAATATAAAAATATAAAAATATTAAAATATTAAAATATAAAAATATAAAGACATGAAAATATAAAAATATTAAAATATAAAAATACAAAAACATTAAAATAAAAATACATTAAAATATAAAAACATTAAAATATAAAAATATAAAAATATTAAAATATAAAAATATAAAAATATTAAAATATAAAAATATAAAAGCATTAAAATATAAAAATATTAAAATATTAAAATATAAAAACATTAAAATATAAAAACATTAAAATATTAAAATATAAAAATATTAAAATATTAAAATACAAAAACATTAAAATACAAATACATTAAAATATAACAACATTAAAATATAAAAATATAAAAATATAAAAATATTAAAATATAAAAATATAAAAACATTAAAATATAAAAACATTAAAATATTAAAATATAAAAATATTAAAATATAACAATATTAAAATATTAAGATATTAAAATATAAAAATATTAAAATATAAAAATATTAAAATATAAAAATATTAAAATATAAAAATACAAAAACATTAAAATACAAATACATTAAAATATAAAAACATTAAAATATAAAAACATTAAAATATAAAAATACAAAAATATTAAAATATTAAAATATAAAAATATAAAAACATTAAAATATTAAAATATTAAAATATAAAAACATTAAAATATAAAAACATTCAAATATTGAAATATAAAAATATTAAAATATAAAAATATTAAAATATAAAAATATTAAAATATTAAAATATAAAAATATTAAAATATAAAAATATAAAAATATAAAAATATTAAAATATTAAAATATAAAAATATAAAATATAAAAATATTAAAATATGAAAATATAAAAATATTAAAATATAAAAATATGAAAATATAAAAATATGAAAATATTAAAATATAAAAATATTAAAATATTAAAATATAAAAACATAAAAATATTAAAATATAAAAATATAAAAACATTAAAATGTAAATTGAACGAAGACTGTACAGCAACTATTGAAACTATTAAGAACTCACTAACGGGATGCCCTTTTATTGGATGAAAAATGACCAATCACAGGCTCCCCTTTTATAGTCCTCCCCAATCCCTTAAGGGCCAACCACTTCTCTAAACGAATTCATAATTAAAGGACACTCCAACTTAACATCTAAATCTGACCCCCAAGATCGCCATGGGCATGGAATATGTGCCTACATCAAAGATAGCTTTCCATGTGGTAGGGATATCTCTAGACAAGGCCCTAATTTATGTGCTTCCGGGTTGCACTAGCTTACACCACTGCATTTATATTTGGCCTCTATCTCCCCCACAACAGTGGGGTTACTATTTTTAAGAGCATATCTGAGAAAATTGACCACATCCTGTCTGCACATCCTTCGGTTAACATTCACATTTGCAGTGACTTCAATGTCCATAATGTGGAATTGCTGACCCACTCAAATAAAACCGATGACAAGGGGAGGTTTTGTCATGATTTTGCCATTGCCTATGATCTCACTCAGATTGTTCACGAACCCATCCGTGTGCCCGATACACCCGGTCAATATGCAAGCCTTCTAGACCTTTTCCTCACAACTTCCCCTGAGCTGTGTTCATGTTCCATTCTATCTCCTCTGGGATCCTCTGACCACTCTGTTGTAGCAGTTAAGATAAAAATGAAATGTAATAAGTCTTCAGACGTACCTCTCCACCGTACTGTATATCGATACTCTATGGCTGACTGGGATAGCTTCCGTACATTCATATCTGACCTACCTCTGCATTCCATGCTTAAAAAGGATGTGTCCTCTATAGTATCAGACCGGACCGAATGATTAATTGTAGGCATAGACCGATTCATACCATCAAAAAATTCCAACAAAAACCTAACAGCCAGCCATGATTCTCCCCTGAATGTGCTACTGCCATCGCGCACAGAAATCACTTTTTCCATAGCTACCAACGTAATAGATGTACTGAGACTAAAGCTGCTTTCAGGACTGCCAGCAACCACTGCAAAAGAGTAATAAAACATGCAAGAGAGCTATATGCTCAGTCCATTAAATCCAAAATAGCTGAGCAGCGACTTGGTTCCCACCAGTTCTGGCAAATAGCAAACAGGATCTTGAACAGAAGTGTGCGTTCTATCCCAACTATCATCAATGGAGCTGAGGTCATCTCGTTAGCATCAGACAAGGCCAGACTATTTGCCAAGGACTTTGCAGCTAATTCTACCCTATGCGACAATGGCCATCAACTCCCTGTATTTCCTCTTATAACAGACAACACACTATGCAACATACAAATATCTGTGCATGAGGTCGCCAAGCTAATCAAGAACCTTGATTCCAGTAAAGCAACTGGCCCTGATGGCATTCCAGTTATAGTGCTGAAAAAGCTCCAACCAGAACTTGCCCCCATACTTACAAAACTGCTTAAGCGTTGTCTTAAGGAGAAGTGCTTTCCAACACCCTGGAAAACCTCATCAGTATGCCCTGTATTTAAGAATTTAGGTGAAAAGTCATCTCCCTCTCAGTACAGACCAATAAGTCTCCTGTGTGTCATGAGTAAGTTGTTGGAATCCATATAAAATAAAGTAGTCAACCACCTCAACAGAAACAACCTTCTTAGTGACACACAATATTGTTTCCGCTCTGCAAGATCTACAGCAGATGTGCTAACGGTTATATCACATAGGATTAGTGAATCTCTTGACAAAGGTTTCCTTTTCAGGGCAATTGCTCTTGACATATCGAAGGCCTTCAATTAGGTATGGCATAAGGGCCTACTTCACAAGATTTCCAGCTACGGTATTACTGGAAATGTTTTCTCAATCATTAAATCATTTCTCTCTGATAGGTTCATAAAAGTAGCGGTGGATGGGCAGAAATCAGAGGCCCACAGTATTAATGCTGGAGTCCCTCAGGGGTCCATCCTAGGCCCAACATCTTCCTGATATACATCAATAATCTCCCAAAACACATACTTAAATCATTCGTTGACATCTATGCTGATGACACGACCATCTATGGCAACACATCAAAGGCCGTAAATGACAAACTTCTGTCTAATTCTCTCTCCTTTGATCTTGAGCGTGTGGTACAATGGAGAAAGAGGTGGCTGGTCACTTTTAATGCATCCAAAACCAAGTTTCTATCTTTACATCATCAACGCTCTGATCCCCATCTGGCATCAATTGAAATGGATGGCTCTCGTCTTGGGGAGGCTCCATGTTTTGACAAGCTTCTGGGTTTGACCTTTACTCCTGATCTGAAATTGAACATGTACATCAAATTTGTTGCCAGGGACGCTGGGAAAATGGCGGGATCCTTCTACCGCTCCAGAAGATATCTAACTACTGATGCAATTCTCTATCTGTATAAAAGCCAAGTACGTTCAAGGATGGAGTACTGCTGCCACATCTGCGCAGGAGCTGCTAAAAACAGCCTATCCTGCCTTGACAGAGTACAAAATAGACTTCGTGGTTTAGTGGGGGATGCCCTTTTCTCTTCCTTGCAACCTCTCTCCCACAGAAGAGACGTTGTGAGCCTGTCTTTGTTTTATCGTTATTTCCATGGCAGGTGCTTGTCTGCGCTCCAATCCCTCATCCCCCCTCGCCAATCCTTCATGAGAAACACCCGTCTAGCTGAAACTACTGTCAATAATTTTCTCCACTCTTTATCTGTGCCTAAATCCAAATGTAGATTCCATGAGCAGAGCTTCTTTCTTAGAACTGCACGCCAGTGGAACTCTCTGCCGCTTGCCTGTTTCCCACCTGACTACAACTTGGACATCTTCAAGTCCAACATAAACAAACTCCTGACAAACCACCCCCTTAAGTAAGACACTCTATCAAAACCCCCAATACTAATGATTACTACAATACTATCTCATTGATTACTGTACACGCAATAACCCTTATCCCTGAGTGGCCTTCGGGCCTTGATAAGTGGTGACCCCCATGTAAAAAAAAAAAAAAAAAAAATGTGTCTTTCAGCTCTTACCGCCATTCATACCAGACACGTGTGAGGAGTTATGACAGCAACTGCAGCGCTAAAGAACTTATCATCATCATCATCATCATCATCATCATCATCATAAGGATGGGCTCCTTGCCCGGACCAATGTGACTCTTCCTCTCTAGAATTTCCTGTCTTCCATCAGCTGCCTCAGATCTTCAGGTTCACAGTTGGCGTCGTGTACTATTTGCTGGATGTATGTGGATCTAGGTTTTCATTTGCTTGCGCGTCCGTGTCGTGGAATCCATAGCAATACATCACTCACGAATTCATGCTTGCTCCTCAGACTGACCGGCAAATCGTAGGCGTCTCTCCCTGATGAAACCGTATCCAACCAAAGATTAAAGAAGAGCTCAGGAAGAACCAGAATGGATTTAAAAAGAGCCGCTCTACTATTCGTCAAATACTTACAGTCAGGAGACTAATCGAAAGAGTCAAAGCCAAAAACATTGAGGCAGTCATGCTCTTTGTAGATTTCTCCACAGCATTCGACTTCGTACATAGAGGAAAAATGGCCAGCATATTAAAACATATGGCATTCCAAATGAAGTGATTAATGCTATCATGATGCTATATGAGCACACTCGAGCGATGGTCAGATCGCCAGATGAGGACACTGAATTGTTCGATATCCGGGGGTCTACAAGGAGATACTCAGTCCTGTTTTCTTTTCATTGTCTTGACTTTGTACTTTGCACTTTTGTTGATATACACAATACGCGAGACTTCATCCTAAAGAACTCAAGATTGTTTTTGCAAGGAAACATTCTTTCTGACTCCTCTTTCATATAAATACAAGTTCTTTTCATAACAATTTTCATTTGTGTTTCTTCTTGTCGACGTCACATGATTTTGTTACCAGCTATAGTTGGGAAAATCCCATCACAACGTCATTCAGAGGTGATGACAGAGGCAGCATCAAATAGGTATAAGTATTGTGCAACGAAAAGTTGTTGAAATCAGAATTATGCAGAACGAAATATTAAAAGGTATGGAGAGGAAGGGGTAAATGTGCAAACATATTGTAGCATAACAAATGGTGCAGCATTAGACTGATGTAACAGTAGGCAGCAGGTTAGGATATTGTATAAGATATGCGATATTGGTTTTTTCATTAGTGTGAGAAAGGGATATGGATAAAATGGATGCATTGTGAATGATAGAGAATATGTGAGGAGTAATAGTGTGTGTGTGTGTGTGTGTGTGTGTGTGTGTGTGTGTGTGTGTGTGTGTGTGTGTGTGTGTAAAAAGTAAGAGAGAGAAACAGGAGATGGATTATCGATGCTTTCGACATTTTGAAATTACTTTGTTCTTTTCAAAACCAAAGCATCATCGGCACATGCATGAAGTACTGTGGCCACATTTTGACTTTCTCCCTTGGACAAGGTTCAAAATAGAAGGTTTAACTTAATAGGTCATGTACACTTAATAGGTCATGTACACCAGTCATGTACACTTAATAGGTCATGTACACCAGTCATGTACACTTAACAGGTCATGTACACTTAATAGGTCATGTACACCAGTCATGTACACTTAATAGGTCATGTACACCAGTCATGTACACTTAATAGGTCATGTACACTTAATAGGTCATGTCCACCAGACTCCAATCACTGCCATCTTGTTGCAGTGTTTTATAAGTACTGCCATGATATGTGCTACAACGAAATTATATTTATATCGTGCAACGAAAACTCCCTCAACCCACCTTACCAGAAGCAAAATTCCACCTCTTCACTGTAAGGTCATTAAATGTCCAAACTACTTTTTATTCCAATAAAGTCTTTCCTTAGACCACTTATTTTTTTAAATTCTTTCCTTGCTCCCTGTTTGTCTTAGTGTAACAGAGTTTAAATGTAATATAAACAATGATCTCGCTGAAAAACACCCCTTGTAGGATGCCCCCTATAAATCTGGCACTTATCACAATTCACTTCAGTGGCAGCATATCTTGCTTGAGACAAACATATAAAAAAATATTGAGAGTCTACATTCATTTGGCAAAACAATTATAAGAATCACAAATAAAAAGCAAGGATTTCTCTCAGCATTTAATTTTGTTCAATCATTTTCAACATTTAACAACAGGGAAGTGGAGGAGTCTAGCAGGGTTTCCTAAGTTTTTATGTACTTTTCCTTAAGAGGCCTCTGTAAATGGTGATAATTTCTCAGTCTGATTATTATCTCTCGAGATTCGCGTTCAAATCACTACAGAATTTCGTTGTCAATTACATTAAGTGCTTCAGTTTGTCATGCCATTCTTAAACGAATAAAAAAAGTTGCTTTGGCTTGATAAGAAAACATTTTCTTTTACTTCTATCATTCATATTCGCCACTTAGTTTTGAAATAAACGTTCATTTATTTATTACTAAGGCGATTTAGCATCTGTTTGTCTGCAGCCAAATTATTATTACTATCTTATAATACTCATTTCTTATTATGTTAATCTCCAGCTACGGCTGAGTTCGCAATGATGGAGTTTTGTCTCCACTTGAAACGAGCACAAACTTGATTCCAGTAAAGGCTGATTTTATAAAAGTCTTTGTGGAGGGTGCCTGCCGATCTAATTTTCAGGCTTCCTCTCGGCCGCTTCTCGGCGACTTCTAATGTTTTACAAGTTTCGCGACAAGTGAGGCGATTCAGAAATGAAACTCAAGAAAATGTCTAGAAAGAAAGCTTCGAAATCATTAATACCGTTTTTTTTTTCCTGTGTGTAACTCAACTTAATGCTGAAATCGGGAGTAATGTGTTTTACGACGAACTCTTCTTTGTGCAGTCTCGATTTCAGAGAGTATCCACGCCGAGGGTTTAGTATCTAAATTCAGGCGGTAAAAAAACTAAATTAAATGAAAAAAATATGTTATTATTTCGTGAATTGAATTATATTTTTAACTTTTATATATTGCGTATGCATATGTAATTACAGTATTTACTTTTATGGCGTTGAAGACATTCATAAAATCTGGTAGTAGTAGTAGTAGTAGTAGTAGTAGTACAAAAATGCCGATAGCAATTCAGTTTGTATTTCATTCCTGACGAAATGAAGGCTAAATGAGTTTACATTCTCTGATCATTTTTATAGTTAAGCAGTGTTCATTTCAATTTCCAACCAACCAAGGATGCTTTGTTTCTATTACCCATACTATACACTATATTACTGCATATTCGTTTCCTCCAACCAATGAATCCCATTTGTTTACAACTGCTTTTGTCGCTTTTAACTTTGAAGTGTGGGTCAAACAAATAATAACTTTACTAGGATGAATCATTACTGCAGTCACGTGATTCTCTTATTTGCTGCCGCCATTTATTTTGTGCATTTATTTTTAAAATAAATTTCGCGAGGGAATGAGAGGATTGTTAACATTTTTTTTTTTTTAAACTTTTTATCGTGTTGTCACGTGCAACGAACCGTGGATCATGCGACAATCAACCTGGTGGTTGGATCAAAGTAAAGCGACAAAAGGTATTTGTTCTAAATTGGTCAACAGAAAGGATAGAATACATTGAACCCTCCCTACATTTCGTCCATAGCAATTTCTATTCTGCACAAGTCAAGCAACCTAGATTGTTGTAAGTTATCGGCTCCACCACCTTACAGAATTGGATGGGAATTGAAATAATACGTTTCGCGTATTTCAAGTAGACCCGAGACGTATATGGATGTCGCCAGGATTCATGTAAAAAAAAAAAAAATGCTCTTGCAGGATTTTTAAATATTTTCACAGTACTGGAATTGAAATCTTATGCAAATTGAAAAAATCAATTTGTTAACGTGCGTAGAAAATGCGGCTATTGCACCTGTTTTTATGCAACTGATTAATGAAATCATTTGCCGAATTAAATAAGTTTTAGAAAGCACAAAAAAATGATCCATTCTTTTCAAGCAATATATGCAAGTAACAAAGTTGTTCTTTTTCTTTTTCTGATATAAAAATAAGATTTCAAGCTTCCAACTCTTATTTGGAATTACGACTACGTATATCACGTTTTTTGAAGCGAGATATCGCCATGTGTTAATGTTTAGACTATACCCAAATGGACCACTTTGCTTCGGGCACGCAGAGGATCAGTTTCATAATTAACGCCCATTCACTGCGAGCAGTGGAAGGAGAAACGCGGAGAACACGGAAGGAGAAAGCTGCATTTCAACAGTTTGCCAAATATATGATGATGGGCCCTTAACATCAATTAAATCAGATCAAATTAGCCCAGGCAACAAATACGAAAAGAATTCCCCGACCATAACAATTTTAACCACCTGATGTCCTATGACCTAGATTAAAATCAATATCTAATAAGTGTTTAATGCTTATGGATAATATAACTTTTATTTATTTCGCGTTTAATTCTTATGGATAAAATAAATTTTATTTACTTTGGGTTTAATTCTTATGGAAAAAATGAATTTTATTTATTTTGTGTTTAATTCTTACGGATGAAATAAATGTTCCTTAATTCGTGTTTAATGCTTGTGGGTAAAATAAATGTTGCTAAATTCGTGTTTAATTCTTATGGATAAAATTTGATTTATTTCGTGTTTAATTTTTATGGATGAAATAAATTTTATTTATTTCGTGTTTAATTTTTATGGATAAAATAAATTTTATTTACTTGTGATTAATTCCTGTGGATAAAATAATTTGTTTTTATTTAGTGTTTAATTCTTATGGATAAAATAAATTTTATTGATTTTGTGTTTAATTCTAATGGATGAAATAAATTTTATATTTTATTTTGTATTTAATGCTTATGGATAAATATTTTTAATTTATTTTTTGTTTAATTTTTATGGATAAAATAAATTTTATTTAATTCGTGTTTAATTCTTATGTATAAAATAAATGTTGCGTAATTTGTGTTTATTCTTATGTATGAAATAAATTTTATTTATTTCGTGTTTAATTCTTATGGATAAAATAAATTTTATTTATTTCGTGTTTAATTCTTATGGATAAAATAAATTTATTTGTTTCGTGTTTAATTTAATGGATAAAATAAATTTTATTTATTTCATGTTAAATTCTTATGGATAAAATAAATTTTATTTAATTCGTATTTACTTAAGGATAAAATAAATTTTATTTATTTCGTGTTTAATTCTATGGATAACAAGATTTTATTTATTTTGTGTTTAATTCTTATGGAGAAAATGAGTTTTATTTATTTCGCGTTTACTGCTTATGGATAAAATAAATTTTATTTATTTTGTGTTTAATTTTTACGAATAAAATAAATTTTATTTATTTCGTGTTTAATTCTTATGAATAAAATAAATTTTATTTATTTCGTGTTTAATTCTTATGAATAAAATAAATTTTATTTATTTTGCGATTAATTCTTATAAATTTTATTTATTTCGTGTTTAATTCTCATGGATAAAATAAAAAAAAATTATTTCGTGTTTCATTCTTAAGGACAAATTTTTTAAATTTATTTTGTGTTTAATTCTTATATGAAAATGAGTTTTATTTATTTCGTGTTTACTGCTTATGGATAAAATAAATTTTTATTTATTTTGTGTTTAATTTTTATGGATAAAATAAATTTTATTTATTTCGTGAATTATTTTGGATAAAATAAAATAAAAATTGTGTGTTTCATTCTTACGGACAAATTCCTTTTAATTTATTTTGTGTTCTTATGGATAAAATGAATTTTATTCATTTCGTGTTTTATGCTTATGGATGAAATAAATTTTATTTATTTTGTGTTTAATTCTTGTGGATAAAATATACTTTATTTATTCCGTGTTTACTTCTTATGGATAAAATAAATTCTATTTAGTTCGTGTTTAATTCTTATTGATAAAATAGATGTTGCTTAATTCGTGTTATTTTTATGGATGAAATGAATTTTATTTTGTGTTTAATTCTTATGGATAAAATATACTTTATTTATTCCGTGTTTAATTCCTATGGATAAAATAAATGTTATTTATTTCGTGTTTAATTCTTATGGATAAAATAAATTTTATTTATTTGTGTTTAATTCTTATGGATAAAATAAATGTTGCTTAATTCGTGTTTAATTCTTATGGCCAAAATAAATTTTATTTATTTTGTGTTTAATTTTTATGGATAAAATAACTTTTATTTATTTGTGATTAATTCCTGTGGATAAAATAATTTTTTTTAGTGTTTAATTTTTATGGATAAAATAAAATTTATTTATTTTGCGTTTAATTTTATGGATGAAATAAATTTTATTTATTTCGTGTTTTATTCTAATGGATAAAATAAATTTTATTATTTTGTATTTAATGCTTATGGATAAAATTTTTTTATTCTTTTTGTTTAATTCTTATGGATAAAATAAATTTTATTTAATTCGTTTTTAATTCTTATGGATAAAATAAATGTTGCTTTATTCGTGTTTATTCTTATGGATAAAATAAATGTTATTTATTTTGTGTTTAATTCTTATGGTTAAAATAAATTTTATTTATTTCGTATTTAATTCTTATGGATAAAATAGATTTTATTTATTTCGTGTTTAATTCTTATGGATAACAAGCTTTTATTTAATTTGCGTTTAATTCTTATGGATAAAATGAGTTTTATTTATTTCGTATTTACTGCTTATGGATAAAATAAATGTTATTTATGTTGTGTTTAATTCTTATGGATAAAATAAATTTTATTTATTTCGTGTTGAATTCTTATGGATAAAATAATGTTTTATTGTGTGTTTAATTCTTACGGCTAAACTAAAAAAAAATTTTGTTTTTAATTCTTATGGATAAAATGAATTTTATTAATTTTCGTGTGTAATTCTTATGAATAAAATAAATGTTGTTTAATTAGTGTTTAAATCTCATGGATAAAATAAATTTTATTTATTTTGTGTTTAATTCTTATGAATAAAATAAAATTTATTTCTTTTGTGATTAATTCTTATAAATAAAATAAATTTTATTAATTTTGTGTTTAATTCTTATGAATAAAATACATTTTATTTATTTTGTGTTTAATTCTTATGAATAAAATAAAATTTATTTCTTTTGTGATTAATTCTTATGAATAAAATAAAGTTTATTTATTTTGTGTTTAAATCTTATGAATAAAATAAAATTTATTTCTTTTGTGATTAATTCTTATAAATAAAATAAATTTTATTTATTTTGTGTTTAATTCTTATGAATAAAATAAATTTTATTTATTTTGTGTTTAATTCTTATGAATAAAATAAATTTTATTTATTTTGTGTTTAATTCTTATGAATAAAATAAAAAATTTTTCTTTTGTGATTAATTCTTATAAATAAAATAAATTTTATTTATTTTGTGTTTAATTCTTATGAATAAAATAAAAATTTTTTCTTTTGTGATTAATTCTTATAAATAAAATAAATTTTATTTATTTTGTGTTTAATTCTTATGAATAAAATAAATTTTATTTATTTTGTGTTTAATTCTTATGAATGAAATAAAATTTATTTCTTTTGTGTTTAATTCTTATGAATAATATGAATTTTATTTATTTCGTGTTTAATTCTTATTGATAACAATATTTTATTTAATTTGACTTTAATTCTTATGGATAATATAACTTTTATTTATTTTGCGTTTAGTTCTTCTGGATAAAATAAATTTTATTTATTTCGTGTTTAATTGTTATGGATAAAATAAATTTTATTTATTTCGTGTTTAATTCTGATGGATGAAATAATTTTTTTTTTATTTTGTGTTTAATTCTTATGGATAAAATATATTTTATTTATTCCGTGTTCAATTCTTATGGATAAATTAATTTTATCTATTTCGTGTTTAATTTATATGTATAACATAAATTTTGTTTATTTTGTGTTTAATTCTTATGGATAAAATAAATTTTATTTATATTAGTGTTTGATTCTCATGGATTAAATAAATTTTATTTATTTCGTGTTTAATGCTAAGAGACCTCTTTGGGCCATGGCGTCTTTTATTTAATATATAGTGTAAATCTATGCAGTCTCTACCAAATTAATCAGGTAATTTTTGGTTTAAACATTTGAAATTTTACATGAAGTCTATTCAGAAACGATTTATTTATTAAGCGTTTCAGCTTATTTTTTTAATGAATACTACAATTTAAGAATAAATTAAATAATTGCTAAAATTAATATTCTGAACAACATTTTTAAAAGTTTTATTTAAAATTGTTAGTAAAAACATCTGTAAATAGATATCATAAATAATCTTAATGAATATAAAAACATGTTACAAAGGGGCAGCTTTTTAGTCGGTTTTTGGCCGAAAATTTTGCTGCCAACAGGGCAAAGTTCAAAATATTTAACCTTTGCAGTCTCTAGCAAACTATTCAGCCAATTTTTGGTCTAAACATTTGTAGCAAACCTTTGAATCAGTTTCAGGTCAAATTTTTGCTGCCAAGATGTCAAGTTGATCTTTGCAGACTCTACCAAACTCCTCCGCAAATTTTGGGTCTAAACACTTGAGATTTTAGATATAGGTTACCTGGACATGAGTCAACCGTTTTAATATACATACACATGCACATAAAGTTATGAACAATATATAGGACCTGAGCAAAACCGGACTGAACTGTTAGCATAATATAATAATAAATCTGAAATCTACATTAATCAAAGCATCATATGTAAGCGTAGTTTACGACCGGGCAATGCTGGACGCCCTGCTAATACATTATATAGATATGTGTGTGTGCGTCGATACATTATATATATATATATATATATATATATATATATATATATATATATATACTAGCAGAAGTACCTGTCGTTGACTGGGTTCAAAAACAGCTTACAGAAAATGGACTGTGATTGATGAAAGTATGATAGGTTATGAAAAGGAGGAGGTTGTAAAGAGATAGGTTTTGATACTCAAAAATTTTACCCTAAGCAAAATATGATGAAAATAAATTTTTATATCAACTTTGTTTCCATTCGTAGCCAAGAGTGACCAACAAAATGATGTTTCCTTACAAAGAGAAAATGTTATATATATAATAATATAAATATACAAGAAATAAATGTTACATAGTCAATAAAAGCTACTTTTATGGTAGAAAAGTTCATTGCTATGTATTTTTAAGTAGTTTGTGAAAAAGATTTTTTTTTAATCATGAACCAGTTTTTTAAAAAAATCTCAAAAGAAGCGACTTTGAAAGGGAGAGTCTTCTGTTAACAATTTAAGAGTGTTCCGTCAACGTAAGGAATATTTATAAACATATTTTAATGTTTTCCGTTATTTTGTGCTTGGAGAATATTCGATTATGGCATGTGTAGTTTATATAAAAATTAATTTAAGTAGTTATCGCCTCAAATTTCGTTTTAATTTCGGTTCGCTGAAATTATTTCAAGTCAAGAGCATTAAAAACTATTTCAAAACAAAAAAAAACATGAACTGAACTTTTATTGACTATGGTAACATTTATTTCTTGTATATTTATTTTTCCGGGTAGTCGTTTGTTGGCTTTTCTGTTAAACACTCTTACTAAATCATATCGATGAAATAATGAAGCTTTACTTACTTTAGTAAAATAATCCTAAACATCAAAATGGGATATTAAAAAAGTAAACACGTAATTACTTTAGTTTTTTAAAGCAAAGAATCGATATAAATATGAATAAGAAGAAAATGGCGCCCTTTTCAAGCAGAACAGCTTCGTTTCAGTTTTACAGTATTGGACGGTGTAGTATTGCGCCATCGGATTCAGGGTTGTGCTATTGTAATGTAAAGAACACACAGAAAGAGTTGTAATCAACTGAATTCCTTCTAGTACACGAACAAAAAGCTTAAACAGATATATAAATAAAAATAAAAAGTTATGTAAATGTTTTTAAAAAGACATGTAATCACGTGAGCAAGATGTTTTTCTTTCTTGTGACACGATAACAAGTAGCGTTCTTATTTTTTATTATTTATCTATTTATCTACTTTCGAAAGAGTGCCACGTGCAAGTGGAGAAGGAAAAAAACAGAGTTATGTAAAATTTGTGTTGAGAATTGTCTAAAGTTCCGACTGTTTTTTTTTTTTTTTTTTGGCTTTCACTTTAATAAAAACGTGAATTTATGAAGTGAATTTATTCAACACAATATAATTCAACTCAAAAAAATAAATAAAAGCTAATGTGAATTAAGATTTAAGCTAACATGTTATTGCGGACCCTCACCCCTTTTAAAAAACCTTGTTAAACTTTGTGACATATTTACATTCTATGGAGGTCAGACGCGAACGAACACCCACTAAATTTGTTATACCATATTTCTTCAAACTGAAACATAATTATCAAAGTATACTTACGCAAATAGATATGGAAAGTCTTTTTTAAAGTGTGTGCTATATTTCCATGGAGTACAGGCGCAACGCAGACCCCACAAATTTATTATAGCATCCGTATTTAAGTTGAAACATCCTTATCAAAGTATTCTTATATACATCTATATCAAAATCCCATGTAAACGTTTTTTTTTTTTCATTTTTTATTTCCATAATTTGGGGGCTAGACGCGAATGCAGACCCCACAATTTTAATGAACCACCGTTCTGCCAGATCAAACATACCCATTCCTGATCCTCGATACATCTTCTATCATTAAATGTAATCAGTTTTTAAAAATAGTCAACCATATAGGATCCTATTCGTGACCACACACACACACACATACACACACAAACACACACGTTCAACTTTATATTATATACTAGCAAAAGTACCCGTCGTTGACTGGGTTCAAAAACAGCCTACAGAAAATGGACTCTGATTTATGAAAGTATGATAGGTTATGAAAAGGAAGGGTTGTAAAGAGATAGCTTCGAATTTGGGGTATCAAAACCAAAGCAAAATATGGTGAAAGTAAAAATGAAATAGATAAACCCCATAATTTATTATACCATACCTGTTCACACTGAAACACTTATCACAATATTCTGTGGATCTATACTAAAAAACCTTGTTAAACTTTGTGACATATTTCCATTCTATGGAGGTCAGGCACGAACGAACACCCCATAATTTTATTATACCATATTTCTTCAAACTGAAACATAATTATCAAAGTATACTTACGCAGATAGATATGGAAAGTCTTTATTAAAGTTTGTGCCTATTTCCATTCTATGGAGGCCATACGCAAACGCAGACCTCACAATTTTATTATACTATCCCTATTTAATTTAAAGCATGCTTATCAAAGTATTCTTATATACATCTGTATCAAAAACACGTGTAAACGTTTTTTCTTTAATTTTTAATTTTTTTTATTTCCATACATTGTGGACCAGGCGCGAACGCAGACCCCACAATTTTAATGAACCACCGTTCTGCCAGATGAAACATACGCATTCCTGTGTCTCGATACATCTTCTATCATTATATGTAATCAGTTTTTTTAAAATAGTCAACCATATAGGAGCCTATTCATGATCAGACACACACATACACACACAGACATTCAGTTTTATATTATATATATATATGTGTGTGTGTGTGTGTATCTGCTTATCTGGTCATGTTTTAAATGTTTTACTTCAATAGCATGGCATTTGACGTATCCATTCTCTCTGGTTTAACAGAATCAAATACCGATGTGTCTTTTTCCATTACAAGATGTTTTGCGATTTTCTTATGTCTTTTTGTTAGAAAATCATATTTATTCCAATTAGGAAGATTGTTACAATGGTGAAAATTTAAATAATGAAAGGAAGATAAATCTTGGCAGCTTTAAATATAAATTATTTCCTTTACATTATTAGACTTTGATTTGAGAATTTTTCATGTATTATACTTAATATGTATTATAATATATATGGAATATAATTAAAATGTATTATAATATATATATGGAATTATATAATTAATATGTGCTATAATATATATGGAATTATATAATTAATATGTATTATAATATATATGGGATTATATGATTAATATGTATTATAATATATATGGGATTATATAATTAATATGTATTATAATATATATGGGATTATATAATTGATATGTGTTATATATGGAATTATATAAGTAATATGTATTATAATATATGCATGGAATTATATAATTAATATGTATTATAAAGTATATGGGATTATATAATTAATATGTATTATAATATATAGAACTGTGTTTCTATATATATATTTCTCGCTTATACATGGTTTACAGATGATCTAAATATTAATTTACTTGTCCGTACGTCTAGTGTCATAAAAAAACATCTTTATCAAAGACGTTATTAATGAGGAACGAATTACGCCCCTTTATAATCGCTCTTTATAAGTTAAAAATCATTAAAACCATTTCCTCTCCAAAGATTAAAAAAAATGGTTGTATGTTTACGGTTTACAATTGGCAATTCTATTTTATAATTTAATTCTATTTTTAAATTTAATTCTATTTTATAATTTAATTCTATTTTATAATTTAATTCTATTTTATAATTTAAAAAGTCATGTTGAGAGGAGGCTGTAAGATGTTTTATAGTTTTTTAATTAAAAAAATGAGCAAGTGAACTGGCATCTGTTTCTTTATAATTTATAAAAAATTATTTTTAAAAAATGAGCAAGTGAACTGGCATCTGTTTCTTTATAATTTATAAAAAAATATTTTAAAAAAATGAGCAAGTGAACTGGCATCTGTTTCTTTATAATTTATAAAACATTATTTTAAAAAAATGAGCAAGTGAACTGGCATCTGTTTCTTTATAATTTATAAAACATTATTTTAAAAAAATGAGCAAGTGAACTGGCATCTGTTTCTTTATAATTTATAAAAAATTATTTAAAAAAAATGAGCAAGTGAACTGGCATCTGTTTCTTTATAATTTATAAAAAAATTATTTTTAAAAAATGAGCAAGTGAACTGGCATCTGTTTCTTTATAATTTATAAAAAAATTATTTTTTAAAAATGAGCAAGTGAACTGGCATCTGTTCCTTTATAATTTATAAAAAAAATATTTTTTAAAAATGAGCAAGTGAACTGGCATCTGTTCCTTTATAATTTATAAAAAAAATATTTTTAAAAAATGAGCAAGTGAACTAGCATCTGTTCCTTTATAATTTATAAAAAATTATTTTAAAAAAATGAGCAAGTGAACTGGCATCTGTTTCTTTATAATTTGTAAAAAAATTATTTTTTAAAAATGAGCAAGTGAACTGGCATCTGTTCCTTTATAATTTATAAAAAAATATTTTTAAAAAATGAGCAAGTGAACTGGCATCTGTTTCTTTATAATTTATAAAAAATTATTTTTAAAAAATGAGCAAGTGAACTGGCATCTGTTTCTTTATAATTTATAAAAAATTATTTTAAAAAAATGAGCAAGTGAACTGGCATCTGTTCCTTTATAATTTATAAAAAATTATTTTTAAAAAATGAGCAAGTGAACTGGCATCTGTTTCTTTATAATTTATAAAAAAATTATTTTTTGAAAAATGAGCAAGTGAACTGGCATCTGTTCCTTTATAATTTATAAAAAAATTATTTTTTAAAAATGAGCAAGTGAACTGGCATCTGTTCCTTTATAATTTATAAAAAAATTATTTTTAAAAAATGAGCAAGTGAACTGGCATCTGTTCCTTTATAATTTATAAAAAAATATTTTTAAAAAATGAGCAAGTGAACTGGCATCTGTTCCTTTATAATTTATAAAAAATTATTTTTAAAAAATGAGCAAGTGAACTGGCATCTGTTCCTTTATAATTTATAAAAAAAATATTTTTAAAAAATGAGCAAGTGAACTGGAATCTGTTCCTTTATAATTTATAAAAAATTATTTTTAAAAAATGAGCAAGTGAACTGGCATCTGTTCCTTTATAATTTATAAAAAAAATTATTTTTAAAAAATGAGCAAGTGAACTGGCATCTGTTCCTTTATAATTTATAAAAAAATTATTTTTAAAAAATGAGCAAGTGAACTGGCATCTGTTCCTTTATAATTTATAAAAAAAATTATTTTTAAAAAATGAGCAAGTGAACTGGCATCTGTTCCTTTATAATTTATAAAAAAATTATTTTTAAAAAATGAGCAAGTGAATTGGCATCTGTTCCTTTATAATTTATAAAAAAATTATTTTTTAAAAATGAGCAAGTGAACTGGCATCTGTTCCTTTATAATTTATAAAAAATTATTTTTAAAAAATGAGCAAGTGAACTGGCATCTGTTCCTTTATAATTTATAAAAAAATTATTTTTAAAAAATGAGCAAGTGAACTGGCATCTGTTCCTTTATAATTTATAAAAAAATTATTTTTAAAAAATGAGCAAGTGAACTGGCATCTGTTCCTTTATAATTTATAAAAAATATTTTTAAAAAATGAGCAAGTGAACTGGCATCTGTTCCTTTATAATTTATAAAAAAATATTTTTAAAAATGAGCAAGTGAACTGGCATCTGTTCCTTTATAATTCATAAAAAAATATTTTTAAAAAATGAGCAAGTGAACTGGCATCTGTTCCTTTATAATTTATAAAAAAAATTATTTTTAAAAAATGAGCAAGTGAACTGGCATCTGTTCCTTTATAATTTATAAAAAAATATTTTTAAAAAATGAGCAAGTGAACTGGCATCTGTTCCTTTATAATTTATAAAAAAATATTTTTAAAAATGAGCAAGTGAACTGGCATCTGTTCCTTTATAATTCATAAAAAAATATTTTTAAAAAATGAGCAAGTGAACTGGCATCTGTTCCTTTATAATTTATAAAAAAAATTATTTTTAAAAAATGAGCAAGTGAACTGGCATCTGTTCCTTTATAATTTATAAAAAAATATTTTTAAAAAATGAGCAAGTGAACTGGCATCTGTTCCTTTATAATTTATAAAAAAATTATTTTTAAAAAATGAGCAAGTGAACTGGCATCTGTTCCTTTATAATTCATAAAAAAATATTTTTAAAAAATGAGCAAGTGAACTGGCATCTGTTCCTTTATAATTTATAAAAAAAATTATTTTTAAAAAATGAGCAAGTGAACTGGCATCTGTTCCTTTATAATTTATAAAAAAATATTTTTAAAAAATGAGCAAGTGAACTGGCATCTGTTCCTTTATAATTTATAAAAAAATTATTTTTAAAAAATGAGCAAGTGAACTGGCATCTGTTCCTTTATAATTTATAAAAAAATTATTTTTTAAAAATGAGCAAGTGAACTGGCATCTGTTCCTTTATAATTTATAAAAAAATTATTTTTAAAAAATGAGCAAGTGAACTGGCATCTGTTCCTTTATAATTTATAAAAAAATATTTTTAAAAAATGAGCAAGTGAACTGGCATCTGTTCCTTTATAATTTATAAAAAAATATTTTTAAAAAATGAGCAAGTGAATTGGCATCTGTTCCTTTATAATTTATAAAAAATTATTTTTAAAAAATGAGCAAGTGAACTGGCATCTGTTCCTTTATAATTTATAAAAAAATATTTTTAAAAAATGAGCAAGTGAACTGGCATCTGTTCCTTTATAATTTATAAAAAATTATTTTTAAAAAATGAGCAAGTGAACTGGCATCTGTTCCTTTATAATTTATAAAAAAAAATATTTTTAAAAAATGAGCAAGTGAACTGGCATCTGTTCCTTTATAATTTATAAAAAATTATTTTTAAAAAATGAGCAAGTGAACTGGCATCTGTTCCTTTATAATTTATAAAAAAATTATTTTTAAAAAATGAGCAAGTGAACTGGCATCTGTTCCTTTATAATTTATAAAAAATTATTTTTAAAAAATGAGCAAGTGAACTGGCATCTGTTCCTTTATAATTCATAAAAAAATATTTTTAAAAAATGAGCAAGTGAACTGGCATCTGTTCCTTTATAATTTATAAAAAAAAATATTTTTAAAAAATGAGCAAGTGAACTGGCATCTGTTCCTTTATAATTTATAAAAAATTATTTTTAAAAAATGAGCAAGTGAACTGGCATCTGTTCCTTTATAATTTATAAAAAAATATTTTTAAAAAATGAGCAAGTGAACTGGCATCTGTTCGTTTATAATTTTAAAAAAAAATATTTTTAAAAAATGAGCAAGCGAACTGGCATCTGTTCCTTTATAATTTATAAAAAATTATTTTTAAAAAATGAGCAAGTGAACTGGCATCTGTTCCTTTATAATTCATAAAAAAATATTTTTTAAAAATGAGCAAGTGAACTGGCATCTGTTCCTTTATAATTTATAAAAAAAAATATTTTTAAAAAATGAGCAAGTGAACTGGCATCTGTTCCTTTATAATTTATAAAAAAATTATTTTTAAAAAATGAGCAAGTGAACTGGCATCTGTTCCTTTATAATTTATAAAAAAATTATTTTTAAAAAATGAGCAAGTGAACTGGCATCTGTTCCTTTATAATTTATAAAAAAAAATATTTTTAAAAAATGAGCAAGTGAACTGGCATCTGTTCCTTTATAATTTATAAAAAATTATTTTTAAAAAATGAGCAAGTGAACTGGCATCTGTTCCTTTATAATTTATAAAAAAATATTTTTAAAAAATGAGCAAGTGAACTGGCATCTGTTCCTTTATAATTTATAAAAAAATTATTTTTAAAAAATGAGCAAGTGAACTGGCATCTGTTCCTTTATAATTTATAAAAAAAAATATTTTTAAAAAATGAGCAAGTGAACTGGCATCTGTTCCTTTATAATTTATAAAAAATTATTTTTAAAAAATGAGCAAGTGAACTGGCATCTGTTCCTTTATAATTTATAAAAAAATATTTTTAAAAAATGAGCAAGTGAACTGGCATCTGTTCCTTTATAATTTATAAAAAAATATTTTTAAAAAATGAGCAAGTGAACTGGCATCTGTTCCTTTATAATTTATAAAAAAATATTTTTAAAAAATGAGCAAGTGAACTGGCATCTGTTCCTTTATAATTTATAAAAAAATTATTTTTAAAAAATGAGCAAGTGAACTGGCATCTGTTCCTTTATAATTTATAAAAAAATATTTTTTAAAAATGAGCAAGTGAACTGGCATCTGTTCCTTTATAATTTATAAAAAATTATTTTTAAAAATGAGCAAGTGAACTGGCATCTGTTCCTTTATAATTTATAAAAAATTATTTTTAAAAAATGAGCAAGTGAACTGGCATCTGTTTCTTTATAATTTATAAAAAAATATTTTTAAAAAATGAGCAAGTGAACTGGCATCTGTTCCTTTATAATTTATAAAAAAATTATTTTTAAAAAATGAGCAAGTGAACTGGCATCTGTTCCTTTATAATTTATAAAAAATTATTTTTAAAAATGAGCAAGTGAACTGGCATCTGTTCCTTTATAATTTATAAAAAATTATTTTTAAAAAATGAGCAAGTGAACTGGCATCTGTTCCTTTATAATTTATAAAAAAATATTTTTAAAAAATGAGCAAGTGAACTGGCATCTGTTCCTTTATAATTTATAAAAAAAATTATTTTTAAAAAATGAGCAAGTGAACTGGCATCTGTTCCTTTATAATTTATAAAAAAATATTTTTAAAAAATGAGCAAGTGAACTGGCATCTGTTCCTTTATAATTTATAAAAAAAATTATTTTTAAAAAATGAGCAAGTGAACTGGCATCTGTTTCTTTATAATTTATAAAAAATTATTTTTAAAAAATGAGCAAGTGAACTGGCATCTGTTTCTTTATAATTTATAAAAAAATATTTTTAAAAAATGAGCAAGTGAACTGGCATCTGTTCCTTTATAATTTATAAAAAAATTATTTTTAAAAAATGAGCAAGTGAACTGGCATCTGTTCCTTTATAATTCATAAAAAATTATTTTTAAAAAATGAGCAAGTGAACTGGCATCTGTTCCTTTATAATTTATAAAAAAAATTATTTTTAAAAAATGAGCAAGTGAACTGGCATCTGTTTCTTTATAATTTATAAAAAATTATTTTTAAAAAATGAGCAAGTGAACTGGCATCTGTTTCTTTATAATTTATAAAAAAATATTTTTAAAAAATGAGCAAGTGAACTGGCATCTGTTCCTTTATAATTTATAAAAAAATATTACTTTTAATCTCATTTTTGTCGAAATATTGAAATATTATTATTTCAATATTTATACCTGGAGAACAATTAAAACTGGAGATCGTTCCTTCATTTCCTTCATAACGTTAAAGACGTTCTACTACTGACTCCCGGGTAACGCCGTGCGGGTGCAGCAAATGAATTATAAAAGAAATGAGATAAATAATTTGGAAAATCGATTATGATCCCGTTTGGTCACTATTTACTCGCATCCCCACAAGGTCAGTTTTAATTTGAGCAAAGGACACACCAGGTTGGAGCAAGACTAAAGATTGCTTAAATCTAAGATTTCTTGTTCATTGAGGATAGAAAAAGATGAAGTGTAGTATCACAACAGATACTACACTTTGCTCCATGCCAAAAACATCCCATTAGCCAATTTATGTACACGAAAATCACTCATTCTGATTAAAGAAACAAAAATCATAATTCACATAAATGGTTCTCTCTCATTACAAGGGTCGAAAAAGTCGGATTGAGAAGTGGCACTGTGGCCACAAAAAGTGCCTAGGCAGTTCCGTTGGCATTCCCCGGTAAGAGCACCTCAGGCGATTAGCAATAAACTAACCCTTTCTCAAAGAGAGAAAGCAAGGCCTGGGAGGGTGGACCTCTTAGAACTAAACTCCAATTGAAGAGGGGCCGGATCATTGCAGGAATGCTGTAATCGCTGTTGAATTTGTGGCCGAACATAAAAATCTCAGCTAAATTCACGTTTGCGGCGATAACTTGTGTGAATCGTTGCACTAGAAACATTGCCGTCTCCTCGTTTTGTCATTTCAACCTATTTGCCTGAATGTTTGCCTTTTCTTTTCAATATTAGCTTCCATCTTACTGCACCTTTTTATCATCTTTTTTTCCTTATTGTAATCTTTATTCAACCACTCACTCGTTTCCTTCTTCTTCCTTGGCCCCTATTTCTGCCTTAAGCCTAAACTTCTATCCCCCTCCCCCTCAATCTCCTCCGCCCCCTCTTGAGTTGCCCTACTTCAGTGCATTCCTCCTACAAAAGTCGGACGTTAGTCAAAGACGTTGTCCCCCACCAAGAGATTCATTCCTGCCGAGGAAGGAACTTTGCGTTAATGTTTTTCATATGCGACCCAAAGGACTAATGTTTTCTTTGCGCTGGTAAAATAGAACAAGTGGATGTTTTGAAGAAAGACGGGGAGAAGAAGACAGGAAGGGCGAAAAGCCAAACATCTTTTTCCTATCTTCACATTTTCTGAAATGGTTTTTTGTTTTTTGTTTTTTTGACAATTTCCTGGTGACTGTGAATGATAGATTCATTTGTCACCATTTTTCTACAATGATTACATAAAATAGCAAAGAAATCCGGTGTTGCCCAGTGTTTAAATTTGAAAGTTAGGATAAATATGATTCAGGTGTTTCTTACTTCCAAGCATTTGCTTGCAACCAATATGAAAAATTACATTATTCCACCTTCGTCTCTACAGCGACAAACGTGTTAGTAGCTTTTAAACACTCGGTCGCCATGTTGTATGTCGCATTTTCTTATATGCACACACGAAGTCTGAACATAAGTATAATTTTTATGTACGTACACATATGATGTTATCAGTCATATTTCGTGCATATATTTTCAGTATTTATTTCAACAGTGCTTGGTTTCTAAACACATGTAAGCTTTTTTTGCAGTAAAAACAACAATATTATAAACAAAATACTTGAAAACAATGATATTATAAATAAAATATTTGAAAACAATGATATTTTAAATAAAATATTTGAAACCTATATACTTTTTTAAATTTAATTTAATATATATACTTTTCAAAATTTAATTTAACCTATATACTTTTTAAAAATTTAATTTAAACATATATACTTTTTAAAAATTTAATTTAACCTATATACTTTTTAAAAATTTAATTTAAACTATATCCTTTTTTTAATTTAATTTAACCTATATCCTTTTTTTAATTTAATTTAACCTATATATTTTTTAAAAAATTTAATTTAAACAATATCCTTTTTTTAATGTGTTTAATTAAAAAACATATATACTTTTTTTTAATATGTTTAATTAAAAACATATATACTTTTTTTAAATTTAATGTAAACTATATCCTTTTTTAATTTAATTTAAACTATATACTTTTTTTAATTTAATGTAAACTATATACTTTTTTCAATTTAATTTAAACTATATACTTTTTTCAATTTAATTTAAACTATATACTTTTTTTAATTTAATTTAACCTATATACTTTTTTAAAAATTTAATTTAACCTAAAACCTTTTTTAACTTAAATTAAACCTATCCACATTTTTTTATAAATTTGATTTAACATATACATTTTTTTTATTTTTATTTAACCTGTATACTTTTTTAATTTAACTTAACCTATATACTTTTTTAATTTAATTAAACCTGTATACTTTTTTAATTTAATTAAACCTATATAATTTTTTAAATTTAATTGAACCTCTACATTTTTTAAAAGTTTATTTAACCTATATATTTTTTAAATTTTATTTAACCTATATAATTTAAAAAAATTTAATTTAACCTATATACTTTTTTAATTTTATTTAACCTTATACCTTTTTAAATTTAATGAAACCTATATACTTTTTTAAAAATTTAATTTAACCTATATACTTTTTTAATTTAATTTCATCTGTATACTTTTTTAAATTTAATTTAACCTATATACTTTTTAATTTAATTTCATCTATATATTTTTTAATTTAATTTATATACTTTTTTAATTTAATTTAACCTATATACTTTTTAAATTTTTTATTTAACCAATATACTTTTTTAAAATGTAATTTAATCTACAAACTTTTTTAATTACATTAAATCTATATACTTATTAATTTAATCTAACCTATATACTTTTTAAATTTAATTCAACCTATATAGTATTTAAAATTTAATTTAGCCTATATAATTTTTTTAAAATTATATTTAACCAATATACTTTTTTTATTTTTATTCACGCTACATCCTTTTTTTAATTTTATTTAACCTATATATATATTTTCAATTTCATTTAACCTACATACTCTTTTTAAAATTTAATGTAACCTACATACTTTTTATTTATTTCATCTATATACTTTTTAATTAAATTTAACCCATATACTTTTTTTCATTTAATTTAACATATATACATTTTTTAATTTACTTTAACCTAGATATTTTTTAAATTTAATTTAGCCTATATACTTTTTTAAATTTAATTAAACCTATATAATTTTTTAAATTTAATTAAACCTATATAATTTTTTAAATTTTATTAAACCTATGTAATTTTTTAAATTTTTATTTAAACTATATACTTTTTTAAAATTATATTTAACCTTATACATTTTAAATTTAATTTAAGCTATATACTTTAAAAAAAAATAATTTAGCCTATATACTTTTTTAATTTAATTTAATCTATATACTTCTTTAAATTTAATTTAACCTATATAATTTTTTTAATTTAATTTTATCTATATACTTTTTTAATTAATTAAACCTATATACTTTTTAAATTTAATTTAACCTAAATACTTTTTTAATTTAATTTAACCTATATACTTTTTAAAGATTTTATTTAGCCTATATACTTTTTTTAAAATTTAATTTACCCTATATACATTTTTAATTTAATTTAACCTTTATGCATATTTTTTAATTTAATTTCAACTATATGCTTTTATAAATTAATTTAACCTATATATTCTTTAATTAAATTTAACCTATATACTTTTTAATTAAATTTAACTTATATACTTTTTTAAAATTTTATTTAATCTATATACTTTTTTAAAAATTTAATTTAACCTATATACTTTTCTTTTAATTTAATTTAACCTATATACTTTTTAAAAGTTTAATTTAACCCATATACTTTTCTTCAAAATTCAAGTGAACCTATATACACTTTTTTTATTTAATCTAACCTATACATATTTTTTAAATTAAATTTCACCTATATATTTTTTACATTAATGTAACCCATATAAATTTTAAATTTGATTTAACCTATATACATTTTAAAAAATTTATTTAACCCGTATTCTTTATTTACAATTTAATTTAACCTATATACTTTTTTAAAATTTAATTTACCTATGTACTTTTTTAATTTAATTTAACCTATATACTTATTTAATTTTATTAAACCTATATATGTTTTTAAAATTTTATTTAATTTCTATATTTTGATTAATTTCATTTTACCTATATCCTTTTTAAAATTTTATTAAACCTATATATATTTCCAAATTTAATTTAACCTATATACTTTTTTAAAATTTTATTTAACCAATATACTTTTTAAAATTTAATATAACCCATATATATTTTAAATTTAATTTATCATATATACGTTTTTAAATTTTTTTATTTTACCTATATATTTTTTAATGCAATTTAACCTATATACTTCTTTTAATCTAATTTAACCTATATACTTTTTTAAAATTAATATAACCTATATAGTTTTTTAAAATTTATTTTTACCCATATACTTTTTTTAAAATGTACTTTAACCTATATACTTTTTTAAATTTTAATTTAACCTATATAATATTTCTAATGTAATTTAACCTATATACTCTTTTTCATTCAATTTAACCTATATACTTTTTAAAAATTTTTTAACCTATATACTTTTTTAAATTTAATTTAACCTATATACTTTTTAAAAAATTTAATTTAACCTATAATTTTTTAAAATTTAATTCAACCGATATACTTTTTTAAAATTTAATTTAACTTATATACTTTTTATTTAATTTAACCTATATACTTTTTTAATTTTATTTAAACTATATACTTTTTTTAATTTTATTTAACCTATATAATTTTTAATGTAATTTAACCGATATTCTTTTTTTTATTTAATTTAATTTAATATACTTTTTTTAATCTAAGATATCTACTCATTCTTATTTACTTTACCCTATATACTTTTTTAAAAAATTAATTTAACATATATACTTTTTTTAAATTTTATTAAACCTATATACTTTTTAAATTTAATTTAACCAATATTCTGTTTTTTTTTATTTTATTAATCTATATACTTTTTCATTAATTTAATTTAATTTAACCGATATTCCTTTTTGTTTATATTATTTAACCTATATACGTTTTTTCATTAATTTAACATCTATACTTTTTTAAAATTTAATTGAAATAATATACCTTTTTTAATTTATTTTAACCTATATGCATTTTTAAAATTTTATTTAACATATATAATTTTTTTAAATTTAATTTAACCTATAATTTATTTTTAATTTAATTTAACCTATATAGTTCTTTTTAATTTAATTTGACCTATATATTTTTTATTTAATTCAACCTATATACTTTTTTAAAATGTATTTAACATATATACGTTTTAAAATTTAATTTACCATATATACTTTTTAAAAATTTTATTTAACTTATATACATTTTTTTAAATATATTTAACATATATACTTTTTCAGAAAATTTGATTGAACCTATATCATTTTTTATTTAATTTAATCCATATACTTTTTTAATTTTAATTTCACATATATGCTTTTTTAAATGTTATTTAACTATATACTTTTTTAAATTAATTTAACATATATACTTTTTAAAATAAATTTAACATATATACTTTGTTTAAAATTTAATTTAACCTATATACTTTTAAAATTTAATTTACCATATATACTTTTTACAAATTTTATTTAATCTATATATTTTCTTTAATTTGATTTAACCTATATACCTTTTTAATTTAATTTAACCTATATACTTTTTTTAATTTTATGAAATCTATACACTATTTTTAATTTAATTTAACCTACACATTTCTTTTTGATTTAACTTAACCTATATACTTTTTAATTTAACTTAACCTATATACTTTTTTTAATTAATTTAACCTATGTATTTTTAATTTAATTTAACCTATATATTTTTTAATTTAATTCAACCTATATATTTTTTCATTTAATTTGACCTACATATTTTTTAAATTTTAACTTAACCTATATACTTTTTTTAATTAATTTAACCTATATTATTTTTAATTTAATTTAACCTATATACTTTTTATTTAATTTAACCTATATATTTTTTAATTTAACTTAACCTACACATTTTTATAAAATTTAACTTAACCTATATACTTTTTTTAATTAATATAACCTATATATTTTTAATTTAATTTAACCTATATATTTTTAAATTTAATTTAATCTATATATATTTTTAATTGGATTCAACCTACACATTTTTTTAAATTTAACTTAACCTATATACTTTTTTTTAATTAATTTAACCTATATATTTTTTAATTTAATTTAATCTATATATATATTCAATTGGATTTAACCTACACATTTTTTTTTAAATTTAACTTAACCTATATACTTTTTTAATTAATTTTACCTACATACTTTTTTAATTTAATTTAACCTATATACTTTTTTAATTTAATTTAACCTATATAATTTTTTAATTTAATTTAACTTATATATTCTTTTAATTTAATTTAACCTACACATTTTTTAAAATTTAACTACTTTTTTATTAATTTAACCTATATATTTTTTAATTTAATTTAACCTATATATTTCTAAATTTAATTTAACCTATATTCTTTTTTAATTCAATTTAACCTACAAATTTTTTTAAAATTTAACTTAACCTATATACTTTTTTTTTATTAATTTAACCTATATATTTTTTAATTTAATTTAACCTATATATTTTTTAGTTTAATTTAACCTATATATTTTTTAATTTAATTTAACCTATATATTTTTTAATTTAATTTAACCTATATATTTTTTAATTTAATTTAACCTATATATTTTTTAGTTTAATTTAACCTATATATTTTTTAATTTAATTTAACCTATATATTTTTTAATTTAATTTAACCTATACATTTTTTAATTTAATTTAACCTATATATTTTTAATTAATTTAACCTATATTCTTTTTTTAATTTAATTTAACCTATATACTGCCCTATTCTATTATCGACTGAAAGTCGATGTCTGAGGATTTGTTATCACCCTAGATACGTGTATACCCGTTTTCTTTTTCTCATGCCTATTACAAAGTGTTGTATCATCATCAAATATACACATCTCAGACACAATATCATCAGGTTGTTTATGAATATCAGGAATAATAAAGGATCAAGAATCGATCCCAATGCACTCCCACATTAATAGTATGTTGTTTGAATGTATGGTCAGCAAGAACAACCTGGATTTTCCTCCTGTCTGTGAAGGATCTAATTATAGTTAGCATTCGTCCAGTAATACCGAATGATTTAATATTTATTAAAACCCCTTCATGTCATACTTTGTCAAAAGCTTTGCATATATTAAGAGCCATGGCTCTAGCTGTCCCTGCTTTATCCAGTGCATGGTACATGCTGTCAGAGCGTTAAAATACCTGCAGTAAAACGGGCTAGCCTAAAGCCACTGTGTCAGTCAGAGGGAAGACTGCTTGATTAGATGTCGACTCAAAGATTTCCGAAAAGATGGGAATAATAGGACGATAATTGAACAGATCAGTTCTTTCATCAGAATCCTTGTACATTAGTACCAGAGAGGCAATTTCCAACTATTAGGGAAGCGTGAGAAAGCAATTCATTTGTTGTAGAGTTTAGAAAGTATGGGGCTAGCTCAGCTGAGCATTTCTTAATTAGCATTCCAAGGATGAGATCAGACTCACACTTCTTGGAGGTGTCTAATTTTTTAACGATATCGCGGATCTGAGAAGGGGTAATTCTAACATCAAGTGTGGCTTCTGTCTACATAGAGAATTTTGGGAGGAAATTTGTTTGTTGGGTCTAGCTGGAGTTAGGGAAACATCGTCGGGCAAGCAATTCAGCCTTCTCAATTCTGCCAGCGACCTCTTAATGGTTGGATAGTGGAGAAATTACTGATTGTCCATTATTTATGACTTTATTATGAATTTTCAAAAAAGCCATGTGTTACTACCTTCTGTGACTCTATGCGTTATTTTGGCATGCTTTCTTTTTGCTATTGTTGTTTCACTCTTCCAATGATTTCTAGCATTTATATATTTTTGCCTATTTGAACCTGACTTATGACGGATGAATCGGCAGAATGCATGTCATCTTCGTGTAATAGCACTTACACAATTTGAAAAGGATGATGGGCTTCTTAGACGTGAGAACATATGCTTCAGTGCCTGCTTTGCAACATGCGGTTGCTCATTGGCACACTATTCAGCAAGAAAAGAGAATATATGCCCATAGGTGTTTAATGTTCTCTGATAGCTTCCCAATTAGCTTTTCATAGTACGTTGTCATTTTGAGAAAGGGCTCATCAACCTGCCATCAGGATTTAAAGGTGATGTCTGCCGATATCACAATAGGGACAGCGTTTCTGCATGGACTATGGGTATTGTTCACATAATCTTTTGAAAATGAGGTTAAGAATAAATCTAGACATAAAACTGGTTGGTTTTTACGATCTGTGAGGCGAGTCGGAGGGAACATGACTGTCTGTGTAAGGAAATGTGATATAGAGAAACTATGAGTACAGTATCCAGCTGCATTTGTGTAACTCGGGAAGCCAAGCCAATTACTATGGTAGACATTAAAATCACCAAACACATGTACTTATGGATTAGTATCTAAAGAGGTGGTAGCATCTATACTGTTAGAAACATGGTCGATTAAGGTACAGTGATAAAATGCCAGTTAAGTAAACATATAGATATTGGAAGAGTGAAAAGGCGACAGACAAAAGGAAGCATGTCAAAATAATGCGTACAGTAACAGAAGGAAGGAATTCGTGATTTTTTAAAAAATATTTATAATAATGTAGTACATAAAGGACAGTAATTTCTCCACTATCCGATAATCAAGAAGTCTAATATAAGTGGCATGAAAGCACACCCAATTTGCTCAGTTTGTGAGAGAGAAAGAAATTTGAAGGGGGGGGGCGTCCTAATCAGGAAACAAAACCAAGTAACACTGTGCCTGGTTTATAGAAAAGAGTATGGAAGCCGGGCGATAGGAAGAGCTTACCTACTCCTTAAGCAATTTTGGTTTGCACACCGGAGAATTTTTTAGAGTCCCTTTTTAATATCAGAGTTTTCCTTCTCCTAAATGGGTGACATGGGAGGATCTACGGGTTCATCACACCTGAGTCTTAGACTATTAGAAACTTTTCTATTTCTAGACTATTAGAGAGATTAACTGAACAACATTCAAGCGTTTTCTACGCCCATAGATTCAGTTTTGCAATCTCTAAATTTACAAAGTGTTTCTCATTATTATGAACTCGTCAGCAAACATGTATTGCAGTTAATAGCAATGTATTAATGATGAATGCAACATCTCTACAAATGATTCCCAGAGTTGTATAGAATGATTCCCGCACCAACACCAGAAAATACCTCTCATAGAATCATTAATAAAATCCGCAGTTCGTTTTTGCAATCCAACTATAACCAAATAAACTTCATGCCTAAGTTGTTCAACCAGTCTTCTTTTTTATCACCGTTCAATTAATTGCCTCAAATCTGCACATCTAAATACGACGTGCAAAATTGTCAATAACGTTGGCACACTCCTGTCTTAGCACTGATTTAAAGTGTGGTAATTCTCTTAAATTTAGGAATAGTTTGAGGAATGGTTTATCGACATTATCTTTGAGACAAAAAGAATGAAAGAGTTAAGATCTGATACGTGAAGACAATTCAGGATCTACTGACAAGACAATCTCCAAAGTGTTCCCGTAACCTTTCACTTATGGAAGTTGTCCCATCCTGTTCACCCCTCATAAAACCTTTTAGGCTGTCCAAATCTGACCAATACGTTTTAACTACTATAAGTCTTTATTTAGGGAAGGGGCGGAGTTAGATCCTGTGCATTGGGTTTTATATGATTCTTTTCCCCACTCCTTGCATTTGCGTGGTTTGAAACAAATATGGCAGGATAAAAAGCGACCGAGTAAAGGAACACCCTCTTTATTCATGTGTCTATTTTCAAAACTAGAAATGCGATCTACAGCTGTTTCCACACGTCATCAACACACACACACACACACACACACACACACACACACACACACACACACACACGTCATCAACACACACACACACACACACACGTCATCAACACACACACACACACACACACACACACACACACACACACTAACACGACGCAGGAAGTGAAACATTATTTTATATAAAAATATTGTCGTGGGATTTAAAAAGCAGATTCGAATTTCAGAAAAAGCTGATGTATATCACACACGACTTCATATATCTTTCTAAGTCTAATCTTTTAGTCTTTGTTCTGAATGCGTATAATACCAGAGATCCTTACATCTTTGCCATGATAATAAATTGCTGTCACTTGCAAATTTCCAGTCTCTTCTTGGCTCGTGGATTGTGTGGTTCGTTTACCAGTTTTTAAAAAGTCACTATTGAAACAGTGGATCGTGCAAACCAAACAATATGACCATTGCTTTCATCCATTAGAGACAAACATCCATGAGGTTAAGAGTTCGAGAAATTTATGCCCGGCGTCATTATTATATGTGTGCGGAAAACATCCAAACAGGAGTTCGTCATTGGTACAATAGATAACGCCGCAGATTACGAAATCAGAACTTCAAATTCTTTTAGATCAATCACGTGCACTAATAATGATGGGAAAAGGTATGAACCCACGCCTTTTCTCCGTTCAAGATCATATCTATCTCAGAGAAAAATTGCTTGGGGTGGGGGTCAGTTATTTACTTTGTGAAAAAAAAAAAAAAGAATGATTAATAAAATCTCGTTTTCACGAGATTTTGTTAATAATTCTGGTTCGGAAGTGGCTCGTAAGTTGGGGATCGGTTTTCGTTAATTTTCGATGGGAATGTGGTCCCCCAATATCAACTCTAAATGTGATTTTTGTTTTCTTTCACCGCCAACATTTTAAGACTGCTTACGTACTGAAATACATGAATGGGGGGGGGGGGGCTAAAACAGTAGAATCTTTCTTTTACACGAGATTTTGTACAAAATGTAATTCAAACTAAACGGGAAAATAATTCTATAAAAATTTTTCATCTTTTTGTTTTTAAATCTTCAACTCAAGCGTTGTCAGTCTTCTTCCTTGCCGGCTGGAGGGGGGGGGGCGTTAGGAAATTCCATTAATTAGTGGAGTTTAAATTTCCGGTTGCCACTGGTCACGGAATAATAAACAGGAGAAGAAAAAAAAATGAAGAATGATTACACGGCTTTTGTCTGTAAAATAAGGGGAATAGTCGTCCGAGTGTCAAACATTATTACTCAAGATCCTATCGGAGGAGGGGGCGTCGGCTAGCGCCTGAGTCTTTTAGGTTGTTATTCTTTTAGATTCCCGTTTTTTTTGGGGGGGGGGGGGAGGCGGATTCTTTTCCAAGCACGTAATTCAAACAGACATGACATTAAACCGACGCCATTTTAATTGATGAATAGGAAATGCAGAGACGCGGCTGATGAACATGACGTAATGGTTAACAATTGTGTCAGGCGTTTTCTCTTATAGTATAGCAAGGGAGCATAGGCGAGTGGCATGGCCCGTGTTACTTTCGACCTCCCTCGGAAAAGGCGGTTTTGTTTTTAGTACTTTTACCAGTTACTACATATTAACAAAAAAGATAGTTTAAAGGGATTTTATGGGTGGAGGAAAATATGAGCAAAAATCTTCCATTTAAAAAAAAAATTGAATTTGATCTAGCTATGAGACACTAATCAAACAAGATTCCTTTAGTTTTCTTTTAAGAACACTTACGCTTAAGCCTTATATCTTGGACATATTCTAGAGGTCAAAACCACGTAATAAATTTGGATTAGAGTCCGAAAAAAAAACTTCTAGGTTTAGTATTATTATATCTTGATTCTGTTTTGAATTTTACTCGTTTAGGATTAATATTATCGAAATGAACAAGTTTTCATTTCATTTAACACTTATTATCACAACCGCTTACTATTTTTTCAATCAATAATAATCTATACTACACACACACACACATATATATATATATTAAATACTGAGATAAGTCTAAATGACTTACTGACAAAATAATTTTCAGTTAAGGATTAAAAATGAAATTTGCAAAATTGTTTATGTAGTTTTCAAGGTTGAAAAATCTTTCAAGACTATATATATATATATATATATATATATATATATATATATATATATATATATATATAACCTTTCACCAGACTATCCATTCACGTGTAATCACCCTTTTCTTCACCATATTCCCTCTGCTTCACTTTTTGTTATCAAGTAAGATCTTTGACTTACTTGTTGTTTCATCAAATACTTTTGTATGCAAAATCCGATCTTGCATTTTGCTAAATCCTACCCTCTGATGAGAAAGAAAGTATTTCTTCGAAACTCCGCGGATTAAGGACTATCCACTTATCAAGTGTTTCCTTTTCAGATTAAATATGTTTTTAACTTTTTTTTTTAAGTGTTTTTTAACATGTTTTATTAACTGTTTGCTCTTATTATAAGCTCTATTGGTTTTATCGAGCTTTTACATCTGGCTAAGATAACTTTATAAATATTAATTCTTTAATATTTATAATATACTTTAGTTTTACCATCTTGGATTATTTTGGTAAATTTAATTGTAATTTTTATTATATATATATATATATATATATATATATATATATATATATATATATATATATATATATACACACTTTTATATGAAAGGAACTTTATGTGTACGAGTTCAAATCATTAATACTAAATACGGATTATATATATATATATATATATATATATATATATATATATATATATATATATATATATATATATATATACTAGCAGGGAGACACAACCTTTTCTGGAATTGAACGAAGGTCAACTAATGTCCCACCCGTTTTATTGTCATCGAAATCGGTGAAATCGGCCATTTTTGTTTAATCAAATCGTTTGATTGCCTGCTCTAACTGCTGTAATAAGGGACTCCTCGCATGGAGGAAGCTTCACATGCCTCCTCGCAGTGATTAATCCACAATACATTATAGTAAACATTGCATTGTAGAGAATCTACAATTTATTTTATGTATGTTTTTTTATTACATAATCTAATATAGAAACGGCTATATTTCTGTCGATCTGTCTGTCTGTTTGTTTGTCTCCATATTTTCAAGCTATCTAATCCGAAACTAAAAGTCGCAGAGCGGCGTTAGGGGTCTCAAATGATTGGATTTTTTACGGACCGTTCTTTTATGTGTCTTAAGCTGATTAAAATGGTTTTTAAGGGTAAAAAATGAGTCAAAAGTGAAAAAATCCTTACACATTTTGTACATTCACCTTAGTTTTTTTTTTTTCATTTTTAATCAGTTCATATGCGTGTCACGTTGGTGCAGTAGTAACGTCATCAGCTTTAAATGGTACAGTTTTGGTTTCGATTCTAGCTGATGGCACCTAAATAATGTTTTTTTTTTACTTTTGAAATCACGACTCCATAATAATATATACGAAATTTGGACAAATGAAAATATATTTAAGCGTATTTTATGCCCGGGCAAATCCGCCCCGCCCCCTTGCTAGTCATTTGAATTCAAGTTAAACGTACAAAGTCAAGTATCCTTCTCTAAAAAACATTCATTTCGAACACGCACCCGGTCTTGTAAAATAACCTATGTTATATCAGCTATGGAATTAATGTACGAGCGTGACGCTTGTGACGTAAAGAAAATAGTTTTTGTGACATAACAGAAACATTTCTATGAAAGTATATTAAAATAAAAAAAGAACATAGATTTCTGTGAGTCATTCTGTTTATAATTATTTATTTTTGAAAAAAAAAGCCATTGAATTAAAAGTGGTTTGCCATACTTATAGGTAACTGTGCACTGAACAGATATCATAATACTTAAAGTTAAATTCAAATTTCTATATATCTTTTAATTTAAACGCGAAAAAAAACAATTGGGACGCTGAAAACGTACACAGTAAAACAATGCGTTGTAAAATGCTCTTATGGTTTCAACGGGTTTGCGTTAAAATAACTTAAACGTAATACTGAAATGAACGACGTAAAAAATCAGAACGTATTAACAATTGTTTATTTGGATAATTTAAATGCAAAAAAAATTGGGACGCTGAAAACGTACACAGTAAAAGAATACGTTGTCAACGGTTTTGATTTATTTGTAAGAGAATTATGACAGTATACTTGTAATACAGAATAGTTGCAAAACATGCCCACCTTTACCATGTGAAATTATAATTTCTAAATAATAACGTTATGGTTTCAGTGTCCAGGTCAAATTCTGCAAAAGTAGCGATTTGTATTTATTTGTTTACGCTGTTATGGGGTTAAGTTTATGTACGCATGCGCAACCGGAAGTCGTAAGCCGGAAAGTGGGTTACATCACTCGTTACAAGGTCATTTTAGTTTTATAATTATATAGTCTTGGAAGTTTTTTTCAATGTTGGAAACTATATAAAAATTGTGCAAATTTAATTTTTAGTCCCTCGTTGGAAAATTAGTTTGTCAGTAAGTCATTTAATCTTCTGTAATCGCTGTATTAACTTGCTTTCTCAAACTCACAATAATCCTAAGGTTTTTAGGAGGTCATCAGTTGTTTACCATAAAACACGAGTTCAAAGTTTTAAAAATAAAACAGAATATTAAACCATGATTCCTTGGAATGTTGATCAAACATCATCTGTCTTAAACAAAACAGCAACAACATAAATGTTCCGGATATTAGATCCATTTTTTTTTTTTTTTTTTTTTTTTTGCTCCCGATAAGTAGGCTACCCTATTCATTTTATCAAAAACGCAATTTCTTACCTGCGTCATTCGTTCTTGCGTCCCAAAAAGAAAAGTATTTATATTTTATTTTTTACAAATCATTTACATGCGTTTATATGGTTTGGACGAATTCACTATAAATACTTATACCCCCCCTCTGTTTGTGTTTGTTATTAATATTCTATCTATATTTTTGCATCTCATTTATTAATAATCTCTTTATATTTATTTGTTTATCTTAAAATATATTTTTAAAAAAATTAAATATATACATAATATATTTTATACATTACCAATATAGTTTTGGGTTTTCTCTATTCAGCTACTTAGATTAGATTTATACGATTTAAAAGCAAGAAACCGATTAAATGCTTTATTTAAATGGTTACATATTTTATCACCATCTTGTTTAATCGTTCTTATTAACTAAGTAGAGGCTGCGGGGCGGGCTATAAAATCGGTCAATTTTTTAGGTAACGAGAGCTATCTTCTTATTATTATAAAATTTCCTAATGTCTGTCTGTCTATGTGTGCGTGTGTGTGACGCGGTTTATCTCAGCCTACAGGCAATCCACCCAGGCAAGTAAGGTACCGAAATGAAGCTTATGACTCAGCAGATGTTTTAGTGATATTTATATCCATGTTTGGTGTATGGAAATGCAAAAAATAACGATTTACTAAACAACGTTTTATTTACTGGATATTTTTCCGGTACAAGGACCCAAGTTTGCCCAATTTTTTCTATCTCAAATTTTTATACCTAAATTCAAAAATGTAGTCTGAGTTTCTCTACGTTCCCAATTTAATTCTGACTCCTTTGTATGTATTAAACGTTGATTTCTTTTTTTTTTCAAATTTTTGTTATCATTTATACATGTAAGGTCGTCAATAAATATCCTGCAACCATGATAATTATATGTTATAGATATGTGATAGATTAATCATATACATATTCTAATCTATGTAAATAAAAATTTGTCCCAAAGGGTGCAGAATCTAAACCCACTTGAATGACTATGGTTTGAAGTAATATATTTCTTTACCTATTTCAAAATAGTTAATATTATAAATATAGATAATAAAATATTAGTAATTTTTAACTACCTTTGGAAAAAATAGTCTGATCATTTTCGTTGTATACCATAAGGCTTTAGATTTTGAAAATCCGCGTATTTAACTTTACCTTATTTGCAAATCAAAGCTGTATTATTTGCTGATTTATCGGCAGAAAATTACAAACTTATTTTAAAGTAGTTAAAATTTTATTATTTGTGAATTTTTGAGGAGAGGATTAGTTTTTTAGTGTGTTTAAAGTTTTTTAAACGTTCAACCTTTTTATTCAAGAATTAAAGGGCATTATTTTTCCATGCGTCAAATGTAGATTTTAATAATTTATATTTATTTTGCGATGGATATAATAAAACCATCTAATGATTTATTTATTTATCACATTTTAGATTCTCTATAGTTTGGACCTTTCCTAAGAAATTTTTCTTCATTTAGAATTTCTATCTTTAGCTTTCCTGTAATTTATATGTCCTATTTCATTATTACATTCACATTTTGGAATATTTATAGTATTAATATCATTTATATTCATAAAATCTAAAGTTTTTCTTATAATTTAAAACCTTATTTCTTATGGTATGCCCTAGTTTATCTGTAACTATGTTCCTGTATCTTTAATTCATTGGTAGTAATCGTATGAAATTTAGATCATCAAATCCTTTATTTTCTATACAAGACTACACAGACATTTAGAGATTTATCTTTATACTTTCTACGAGTGGCTTACATAATTTAGTATCCTATATATCTATAATACATCCATGCCATTGATTTAAATCTTTTCTATATTTCGTATCCGGTTGTAACAATACTTTGGATGCTATTTCATTCAAAACCTTCTTTTTTTGTTTGATTAAGAATATTTTCTAATATAATTAAAAGAAATTTTGGTAATAATTATATCTTTAGTTTTGTAAGAATTCCTCGCACGCAATTATCAATTCTCTATTGTTTCTATTTGCATATGTCGAATCTTTAATACTGTAGCGAGGCAAAGCTGGATATTATCGTCCAACATTTTCGAAATCGTCTTG
Source organism: Euprymna scolopes (assembly GCF_053919585.1). Lineage (NCBI taxonomy): Eukaryota > Metazoa > Mollusca > Cephalopoda > Sepiida > Sepiolidae > Euprymna > Euprymna scolopes. The sequence continues at coordinate 24,721,878 of NC_136526.1, read as the reverse complement.
TATGTTATTTTTCTATGCTTTAATATTAAAACCATATCAACAAACTACTTGCATTTTCGTAATTATTTCGTCTTCTTTATTCTGACACCCATTGAGTGGTAGATGGCAGATCTAAGGAATAAGAAAAAACATCTGAAACGACACCTCCGTGTTTCAAATCCTAATGAAAAAGAAGGTTTATTAAAGATGTGAAAATACCTCAAAGATAAACATAGCGCTCTTAGCAAGGCGGAACGCGCCAGGAAAAAACGATTGAAACGAAGGAAAGAACACGAACGGTTCATACAAGGACCATATAAATATGCCCGAATATAGACGGGGGATTCGAAGACAGTTGTTTGCATATTTAATATGCAACAACTATTTTAAAACAGCCTCTAATAAATTGTGTTTGGTTCAGTTTTACTATTGTGACTCAACCACTTATGGTGGACGAATTTTACAATACGATAAATATTAAATTAAATTAAATACAAACGGTTATAATAGAGCTAAGTTAGGGCTTTTATTTTGTGAACAATCCAGGGAAATTATCGATTGCCTTGGTGGGTCCAACCGAAAGCAAAAAAAAAAAAAAAAAAAAAAAGCTTTAGTTAGCCCATTCGGGGACTAATAATTAACCTTATTATAATGTGTGATGGTGTCTTGTATTCAAGAAAATCGATTCTGTCACTCGTGAACTCCCCGAGAGAGTGAAAAAAGCGGAAGCAACCAGCCAACCCTAACCTCCTGTCCAGACGATCAACGCCGCATTGTCGTCTTGTGAGAGTTGTTCTGGGTAATCAGAATAACTTCTAAGTTTCTTGAGCGTTCCGTGATAGGAAAAGGCTAAACGAACTTATGTACCGACGAACCTCTCACTGTGGGGTGTTGGGTTAGGGTTAGGGTTATACTATAAATCGAATCGTGTTCCTTTCTTTTCTTCTTTTTAAATGTAAGTAAATAATTAATGTATTTTATCTTTAAAATCTATGAAACAACGAAATGTTTAATTACTTTTAACGCATAAACACAACTTTTCTGCTTTGAATTCTTTTTTAATTAATAGTGAATGCGTTTCAGTACAAATCTCCGCGTTACTTATTTTTCTCTTTTTAATGCAATATTTTAAGTTTTCTAATGCTTTTTGTAAACATTTTTAAGTTTTCTAATGCAAACATTTAAAAGTTTTCTAATGGTTTTGTAAACATTGTTGATTCATTATCGACAGTGTGACTGTTCAACAGATCTTGCTTCCAAGGACCTCAGCGGTGACGTCATTTTTCTGCTCACCGGCCTTAATGACATATATTACGAAGGCCACGCCACAGTGCGCTTCTGTATTTCACTCTTATTTCTTTTTCTTGAGATTAGATTATTGAGATGAGAGGCAACAAAAGTACACTTCTTTTCTTGCCCCACTTGTATTAAAAGATGCGGCCTCGAAAATAAATACAACAAAAAATACGAGTGTCTACCTGAAAGATTATCGTAATTTCCGATGCAATCATGTGCATCATTAGAAAGTATTTTATATGATGAGAGAAATGGTTTTAAAGTGATGTTTCGAGGGAGTAAAAGGGAGAAAGTAAGTAAGGAAGAGAGAAGGATAGAGAGACGGAGCAAGAGAGAGAGAGAGAGAGAGGGGCAGAGAGAGAGAGAGAGACAGACAGACAGACAGACAGACAGAAATCCATAACAACACGCTACATGAGAATGTTTCCGTCAAACTCCTCGGCTTAACATTCAAGGGCAATATGAACTGAAACAAATACATTGAGGACATTGCGAAGGCTGCTGCAAAGAAGGTGGGTTCCCTCTATCATGCTAGAAAACACACTTGAAAGTATCCTGTACCACTAAAAAGCCACCATCCGCCCATGCATAGAGTATTGTCGCCATATCTGGTCTGATGCATCTTTTCTTTTTTACAAAGGAGTCACCACTTATCTAGGCCCGGGGGCCGCTCGATGATAAGGATTAATGAGTGTCGATGGGACGTTAGTAGTGATAATTTGATAAATTGGATTACTTAAAGGAAAGGTTCATCAAGAACTTGTTTACGTTGGACTTGAAGACAATCAGATTGTAGTCGTCTAGAAAGCAAGCAAACGGAAAAAAGGTTTCACAGGCGTGCAGTTCTAATAAAGAAGCTTTGCTCATGGAATCTATGTTTAGGTTTAGGCACAGATAAATAGTGAAGGAAATTATTGATAGTGATTTCAGCTAGACGAGTGTTTCTCGTGAAAGTCAAGCCAGGAGGGACAATAGATTGAAGCTCAGACGAGCACTCGCCATGAAAATAACGATAAAGCAGGGACAGGAAAAGAGGTTACAGGGCATCCCTCATTAGGCTACGAAGTCTATTTTGAACTCTGTCAAGGCAGGATTAGGTCTTCTAGCGCCTCATCCATCCTTGGACGTACCTGGCTCTTATATCAGTAGTGAGATATCGATTGGAGCGGTAGACGGATCCCACAATTTTTCCAGCGACCTTGGCAACGGATTTGATGTACGTGTTCCATTTCAGATTCAGGAGTAAAAATCAGACCCAGAAGCTTGTCAAAACATAGAGCCTCCTCAAGACGAGAGCCATTCATTTCAATTGATGCAAGACAGGGATTAGAGCGTTGATGGTGCCAATGTAGAAACTTGGTTTTAGATGCATTAAAATTAACCAGTCACCTTTTTGCCACATGCTCAAGATTAAAAAAGAGAAAATTAGAGAGAACTTGGTCGTTTACGCCTTTTGATATGTTGATATAATTTGCACTGTCGTCAGCATAAATTTCTACGAATGATCTTTCGGTGATCATTTATGTAGATCAGGAAGAGAGTTGGTTGGGCTGAAAATCTTATAGAGTAGACCTTTATGCCATACCCTATCAAAGGGCCTTTTATAGAGTCCAAAAAGAGAATTCAATCTAATAGGTCCCACTTTGTCAACTAAGTTCCAACCCCTGTCCTATCGCCGCAATGTTGCATCTCTGCGCCTATTTTACAAGTATTTTAATAGAATGTACTCTGATGAACTCGTTGCATATCTCCGACAAACCTGCTAAGTAACAAAATCTCACCCCTTCACTGTTCAGGTCCCTAGATGCCAGAAAGCTTTCTACACTAATAGTTTCTTCCATTGAAAAGCTAGACTTCGGAATTCCCTTCATGCTATCTGCTTCCCTGGTTGTACTGATATGCAGAAGTTTAAGTGTAACGTGAACCAACATCTTGTTAATCTTTCTTAGGTATGTTTCCAAATAGTAGCACTTTACGTCCAAGTCGTGATATGCTTTGTTAGTGGTGAACGTGAGTGAAAAAAGAAAAACAAAACGGAGAGATACAAAGAAAACCAGAGAATGAACGCGTTTCCACTTTGTTGACAAAATTAACCGAAATCTAATTGACATATGTCGCCTTTTCTTATTGTTTCTCGCCTCTCTATCGCTGTGACTTATCCCGTATCTCATCATCTGATACATATGATCATACGTGATAGTTACTCATCCGAAAATCAGATGTTAGTTCCACAATAGCAGAAAATGGAAGCGAGTTGAAGAGTAAAGGAAAACCTTGCGTTTTCGAAGTTTAGTGAAGATTCTGTTCTGCTGCTGCTGGAGATGATGATGATGATGATGATGATGATGATGATGATGATGATGATGATGATCGTCGTCGGCGTCATCATCATCATCATCATCATCATCATCATCATCATCTCCAGTGGAAAATTGATGGGGAAGGGCATCATTTTAAATAATCTCATATTAGATTTGCAGAAACCACTAATCACATTTCCTTTTGCTGAATGGCGAAAGGAAGAGAGATAATATAATGGAAGGGCGTTATTTTTTTTATTTATGTAGCATAAATTTCGAATTGTCGGTAAAGGGCGATTGCAACGAGATTACTTGGGTGGGGTAGAAAAAGTCATAATACTAATTATAATCATTATCAAAATAAAAGTGATATTTCATAATATCTATTCAGATGATGAGGGCTGTGGTAACAAAAATGGGTTGATAAAAATAGGTTACTATTGAAGAGTGAGTGTTTTTTTACAAAGGAGTCACCTCATATTAAGGCCCGGAGACCACTCGAGGATAAGAGTTAATCAGTATACAGTAGTTAATCGGACAACGTAGCGGCAGCGTAGTGATCGTTAATAGAAATTTGATAAATTTGGTTCATCAAGCATTTGTTTAGGTTAGACTTGAAAACGAGCATATTGTAATCAGGTGAAAAGCAGGAAAACAGACGGGTAATTACAAGAAAGAATCAACATTTAGTTTCAGGCACAGATAAAGAGTAGGGGAAATTGTTGATAGTGGTTTCAGTTAGACGAGTGTTTTTCATGAAAGTTTGGCAAAGGGGGACTATAGATTGGAGCTCAGCTGAGCACTTGTCATCAAATTTACAATAGAGCAGAGATAAGCTAGCAACGTCTCTTCTGGGCGTTATTTGAAAAGTTGGTTTTTAAATATAATCATTTGTTGTTTCGAATAAGCAATGCGTGAAAGCATAAGCAGCATTGCAAAGTATGATCGGAAATTGAAAACGAGGAAGAGCGCAGATTTTGATCGAGTTGCAAGGACGTCCTCTGCGCTTACGGGCCTGATGAAGTTCGAAAAGGCAACCATGGTTCATAATAAAGACGAGTATGAGGAAAATATAATGTCGGCATTATCCAACAATGAAAAATCTTTCTGTGTTTTCGAGTCTTCATTTGCGAACCTGTGAAAGAGGATCTTCGAAAAGTTCTAGCAGATTTCACCAACTAAAAAAGTGTTTTGACTCAAGCTTATGTAACACGACATCTTCAACAAAAATATTGGTTCAACAAAGATATTGGTTCAACAAAGATATTGGTTCAACAAAGATATTGGTTCTGTACAGCATCACTATATGAACTGGTGCAACGTCTAACCAATTGGGGGTACTTCCAATGCGACGTCCCTATTAGAATTGAAGGACCAACAAGCTATGCTTATTTGGCACCGTCCATCAGTTAGGTCACTCATGAAGCATGAATAAAACGACCTGGGGTTGTCAACACGACAGTGACCTAATGTAAACATAAAAAAGCATTTTAAAAATGCAAATATGTCCATGGAGAAGAAAGTCGGGTCCTAAGTTGAAAAATGTAAATGAAAAATGAAAAAAACGAAAGGAATGAAATCGATAAAAAAAGTAAGTAAATATATGTTTCTCAACTTAACAAAAACACCCAATCAGAAAACAACCACAAAACAATCACAAAACAACCACAAAAAATTACAAAACAAAAAAAAAGAAAAAGAGTTCACACTGTATCATCAAAAACAATGCCCAAAATGAATAAAGTTTGAAAAATTTTAGAAGTACAAAATCACTCTAAAAACAAACTTATGAAGCAACAACATCGATAAAACCAAAAGCAAAGAAATAGACAGTATTTGAATTCCGAACCATTTGGTAAACAAAGATGATACTAAAAATAATGATGGAACTATTTTAGTTTGAATGTTTGGAATGAATGATTGAATTATAATTAACTAACTATTGTATTTCATTTTCAACATACAGGTTAAGAGCGTAAAATTTCTTTCATGTTATCCAAGTATACATTTTAATGAACAAACATGGCGCCATAATAAATAATAGAAAGAATACGTCGGATTGGAATTATAAAGTTTAAAATATATAATATAATAAGTTATATATTCATATAATATATAAAGTTTATAATATATAATAATGTGGCCGTAAATCTTAAACGACATTAGCTTATGGGGTTGATCGTGCGACTAGATTGTGAGGTTAGATATGATGCCCATATCTGTATTTTTTGTCGTACGTTTTTAATGAGAACTTTCCATTCTAGAGAGGTTTGATCTTTATGGTAATTTGCGATGAACCTAAAAAAGAACGAGAATTGAGAATTTGGAGACGTTGAAAAAGATTTAAAGCATGGGTGTTTTTTTGTTTGTACTTTTAAATGGTTTGTTAATTCATGACAAATTGTGGTGTCCTCTATCATGAACGATCAGTACAAAAAAACCGCGATGTACTGTAATATATTCACTTGAATGAAGAAGAATGCGGCTTGACTTTTTGCAAAATGCGATAAGCATTATTTTCCAAAGTGTGATTGCCAATGTGATTGCCAATGTGATTGCCAATGTGATTGCCAGTGTGATTGGCAATGTGATTGCCAGTGTGATTGCTAATGTGATTACCCGTGTGATTGCCAATGTGATTGCCAATGTGATTGCCAATGTGATTGCCAGTGTGATTGCCAATGTGATTGACAGTGTGATTGCCAATGTGATTGCCAGTGTGATTGCCAATGTGATTGCCAATGCGATTGCCAATGGGATTGCCAATGTGATTGCCAGTGTGATTGCCAATGTGATTGCCAATGGTATTGCCAATGTGATTGCCAATGTGATTGCCAATGTGATTGCCAATGTGATTGCCAGTGTGATTGCCAATGTGATTGCCAGTGTGATTGCCAATGTGATTACCAATGTGATTGCCAATGTGATTGCCAGTGTGATTGCCAGTGTGATTGCCAATGTGATTGCCAATGGTATTGCCAATGTGATTGCCAGTGTGATTGCCAATGTGATTGCCAATGTGATTGCCAATGTGATTGCCAGTGTGATTGCCAATGTGATTGCTAATGTGATTGCCAGTGTGATTGCCAATGTGATTTCCAATGTGATTGCCAATGTTATTTCCAGTGTGATTGCCAATGTGATTGCCAGTGTGATTGCCAATGTGATTGCCAGTGATTGCCAATGTAATTGCCAATGTGATTGCCAATGTGATTTCCAGTGTGATTGCCAATGTGATTGCCAATGTGATTGCCAATGTGATTGCCAATGTGATTGCTAATGTGATTGCCAGTGTGATTGCCAATGTGATTGCCAGTGTGATTGCCAATGTGATTGCCAATGTGATTGCCAATGTGATTGCCAATGTGATTGCTAATGTGATTGTCAGTGTGATTGCCAATGTGATTGCCAATGTGATTTCCAATGTGATTGCCAGTGTGATTGCCAATGTGATTGCCAATTTGATTGCCAATGTGATTGCCAATGTGATTGCCAATGTGATTGCCAATGTGATTGCCAGTGTGATTGCCAATGTGATTGCCAATGTGATTGCCAGTGTGATTGTCAGTGTGTGATTGCCAGTGTGATTGCCAGTGTGATTGCCAGTGTGATTGCCAATGTGATTGCCAATGTGATTGCCAATGTGATTGCCAATGTGATTGCCAGTGTGATAGCCAATGTGATTGCCAGTGTGATTGCCAATGTGATTGCCAATGTGATTGCCAATGTTATTGCTAATGTGATTGCCAATGGTATTGCCAATGTGATTGCCAATGTGATTGCCAATGTGATTGCTAATGTGATTGCCAATGTGATTGCCAATGTGATTGCCAATGTGATTGCCAGTGTGATTGCCAATGTGATTGCCAATGTTTTAAAGGTTTAACAAAATTTATATCAGAATTTTCTTCTGTTTTCGCGGTTCTTTGATTCAAACACTATTGCAAGTTAATCCAATAGAAAACTACTTTTTTTTCGAGGTAAAATGAAAAGAAAATTGTACGAATTGGGAGAAAAAAAACCTATGCATGTAGTTTGAGAAATTCTATAAAGACTGTTTGTAGGGATGAGGTTTGCTGGAAGATTATTTAAAATTACTGGTCACTTATTCCTTTTAATTGATGACGAAATAAAAGGAAACAAGATGTTATTATTTAAGGTTAAGGTTATTGCTCTTTTTTAATTAACTTAGCATATTTTCTAAATTGTCGGTAGAAAACTATCGATTACAGTGTGAATATAGAAAATAATCATAATTCATGATACCAATTGCGATGACGAGGGAGTTAGATTAGCAAAAGTGGAATAATGAAATATTCATGAATTTTCAAGAGGATAAAAAGACCACGGAAAGAAAGAATTTGCTACTAAAGGTGTACGAAGAATTCTGCGATCGCCATCCAAATTCTAATGAAGACCAATGGTCATGGTCAGCAAGAAATCAATGGAAATAAACTGTTGCGATAATGTAAATTCATTTGCAAAGAATTTCAGTACTATTAACCTCTTTTGAAGAGTACTAAAACTCTGAGGAGACTTGTTGTCACCTAGACCCCAGGAAATAATAGTCGTTATCACTGCTGAGTAATCTCTAATAATGACCGGTGAGAACTTCAAGTGAGTACAAAAAAAATAAAAATAAAATAAAATAATAATAATAATAATAATAATAATAATAATTATAATAATAATAATAATAATAATAATAATAATTATTATTATTATTATTATTATTATTATTATTATTATTATTTATTTATTTATTTATCTATCAACGTCTCCTTGGAAAGGGATGGAATTAATTTCCAGGGAATTTCCCTCAATCCCGGATTCAAACCAGGAGCTTCAAAGATCAAGGGTTTTCCTAAGGATGTTGGTGGTACCTATAATTGCAGAAGTCTGAAGGCCGCCTAAAACATCGGGGATTCGTAGTTTTTTCAATTGTGTTTCCAGAAGACTTGATACTACTCCTAGTGTACCAACTACGATCGGTATTATTTGTGTTTTAACGCCGTGTATACGCCTTATCTCCGAGGCCAATGGAGCATAATTGCTCCACTTCTCGTTCTCCTTCTCTCTCACATTCCTGCCCCAGGGTACTGAGAAGTCTACAATCTGCCAGTTTTTTGAGACTTCGTCAATGACGACCAAATCCGGACGATTATGTTCCAATTGCTTGGTCGTTATGACACATTTGTCCCACCATACCTCTACATTTCCATCCTCACTTTTTCTCACTTCATCAGGCACCTCCTCAAACAACTTTCCAGCACACTTCACCCCAATCTTCTTACAGACCTCCCAATATATCCGGAGTCCCATGCGATCATGTCTTTTGCGGTACTCTCTCTGGGCTAATCCACTACACCCTGCTGCAAAGTGCGCAATTGACTCTGATGTCTTACCACAAATCCGGAATTCTGCAGCAACTTCCTCTCCTAGAACCACTTTTTTGAAAAATCGTGTTCTTAATGCCTGCTCTTGTGCTGCACAAACAAAAGCTTCGGTACTCTTAGCCAGATATCCAGCTCTAAGCCGTTGCCATGATCGTCTGCTATATCCTAGAAGAACTTTCCGTGCATTTTCTTCCTAGCCAGATCCGCTGCCCTTTTCTCTATCCATACATTTCACATAATCAGCCTTGATCTCACATACCTCAACTTCATTGGCCACAACCATAAGCATTCACTCCTCACTTCTAACCATATGCTCCTTCAACGACATCTCCTCAATTCTAACACAATCTTTTACACTTTTCAATCCTCTCCCATCGTCTTTCCTCTTTTGATATAGCCTCGCTACGCTACTTCAAATGTGGAATATACCAAACATTGCTAAAACTTTTCTTGTTTTGATATCCATAGCATGCAACTCCTTGTAAGACTATTCTAAAATTCCCGCACTGTATCTGAAAACACTGATTGCCCATGCATTCACCGCTTTCATTGGGTTTCCTCCATACAATTTTGACTTTGCAATTAGTTTCACTCTTCTAAGATACTCCTTCCTGACTTTCTCCTTCATTTCTTTGTTCATGATGCCTACACCCTCCAACACTCCTAAATACTTATACCCTGTATCTTCTATTTTTTTAAAGATTTCTCCATTTGGCAGCACTATTCCATTCGAATGAACCTTTACTCCTCTTTTTATCACCAGCACCACACATTTACTAATCCCAAACTCCATCCCAATGTCTTCCGAGTATGTCCCCACGAGCTCTACCAGTCTCTCCATTTCCTTTTCATTTCTACCGAATATTTTCAAATCATCCATAAACAGTAGATGGTTGAGGCGTCTGTCACCAGATCCAAAGTTATACCCCAGTTTTTCTCTCTTCAAGAGGATGCTCAGTGGCATCATTATCATTACAAAAAGAAGTAGAGATAACGAATCTCCTTGGAATATTCCACGTTTAATGCCAACCTTCCCCATCTCCTCTCTGTTTGCTGTCAGCACCGTTTTCCATTGAGCCATACTTGTCTTCAAAATACCTACCACATTCCTAGCAACCTTTATCATTAATAGTGTTTCACGTATCCATGAATGTCGTAAACCTTTCTGTAATCGATCCATGCTGCACTCAGATTCTTCTTCTTCCTCTTTGCATCCTGCATTACCGCCTTATCAATCAGTAATTCTCTTTAGTATCCCTCGAGCCTTTCTGTTCATCAGGGAAAACACCATTACTCACAAGATGTCCATAAATTTTTTCTGCAAAGATTCCAGTCAACAGTTTCCACATTAGTGGTAGACATGCAATTGGTCTATAATTGCTGGCATCTGTTCCATTTGCAGGATCTTTCCAAATTAGGCATTGAAACTGTTTGAACCAGAAGCCCATCAATACATCTGGATCATGTGCCTTCCAGTTTGCCACCCTTCGTATGCCAGCCTTCACGTCATCAATGGTTATATCAACGTTCTTCATCTGCTGTATTCCTGATAGCCTTTCTCTGACCTCTCGCAACTAGCTAGCCTTCTTATTATACCACCCTTTGACAAACCAAATCCCACTCCAGAACTTCCTGGCATCATCTGCATGTGGAGTGTTGTTATTTCCCGCCTAATTATAATGAGATAAAGGTTGATTTAATGTTTAGCATGTGTGCAACATGTAAACAATGTTGAAAAATAATATAAAAAATCTGAGAAGAATGTCGGTTCTGATCAAATTACGAATACGTCCTGTACACTGATACCCTGGAAACATGAAGAGATGCGAGTAAGAAAAAATACTTTCGACTTTATACCACTAATAATTGTAAAAATTAAAAATGTCTTTTCGTGCTTTCGAATCGTCATTTTTTAGCCATCCTATAAAAGATGACTCTGGAGATGCTTCGAGTATTTGCTGACCCAAGAAGTGTTTATTCTAAAGATTTTAAATGGCCCGTTGGTCGCAACGATGACAGAATTATAAGATACCATCCGCATACGTATTGTTTTTAGGTGAGTTTATAGAAAAGAAATATCAATTCTCTCCCAATGGAGATATGCAGTGACCTATTTCTATTGTAAATGCCCCTTGCTTGAATGTCGGATATTTTAAATCAATCAACATTGATTTAAGGAATCAACATTGACTCAAGGAAAAACAATTCTAGGATGAGTAACATATCAGGAGAAAACATACAGAATTACGCTACGTTTGTATATAAAAATAAGATATCAGAACGCAAAAAACAAAAACAAAAAAAAACAAAACAAAAACGGGAGCATGAATCTAATGTGGTTTACAATCCAACCTTTTCCACCACTAACCTTACTTTCTTCATTGCCCTTTTTATCCGTTCTTAAATTGAAGACGTTCGATTACGAAATCGTTAAATTTATACGAGAGAATTTTGCTTTGTAAAATGTCCAAGAAAGATTTTTACTATTATAAAGCTGAGTTGAGTGTTTTTTTTTTCCTCGGTGCCGACAAACTGGATATGTATCATTTGGAAGTTTTCTTTCTTATTAGTAGTTTTACGCAATGATTCCCTTACATAGCTGACGGGGGAGAGCTGGATCCCCACCGAGCAATGTTAGACACACGATTAAGAGGGGAGATATCCACCTGTCCTCTAAATATAAACGAATTCAAATTTGAATAGTAAAAAGCTTTTGGCATAAATTGATAAACATGTGAGGAAAAAGATCGAAATTACATACATCCTTTTAGTTGGTTGAATATTATTTCGTTCTCGTATCAGATAAGGATACATAATTCTAAACTTTAAAAAGGAATTGATTCGAATATGCGAGGTGGCCTATCTCAAGTTATTAGTTAAGTTTTGCTGTTATATGACCGGTTTCTCGACCCTTCCCTACCTTCCACATTCCAAAGTGAATATTTTATGTGTTATCGAATCAATTAGGTAGAAGGTAATTTCCCGGTCACTGTAGGCTACAGAACAGCGAAGTCGCTTCAGCTTTTTGACTCTTTCCTTTTTCTGCCTTTTTCTGCTACATCATACACGTTGGAAAGCACATCTCTTTTCTATTCTCATCGGGAGGGAGGTATTTTAAACTACCAAGTTTCACCGCTGTAGTTCCGGAAATATTACTAGACGAGATAAAGAGATAACAAGAAAGAAAGAAAAAAAAGGAGAGAGAGAGAGAGAGAGAGAGAGAGAGAGGGAGGAAGAAAATGAGAGAAAGAGAAAGCAATTATGGTCATTATCATAATGAAATGAGAGTTAGGTTAAAGCGTGACGACAAAATAAGGCTTCGACATTATGCAACGCTGCCATGTTCACCATAGTTTTTTTTTTCCATCATTCTTTATAGTCGATCGTTTTATAGAATGTTTTTATTATGACAATTTTTACTTTTATAAAGCTTTTTACTCTCACTTATTCATATTGTATTGCTAGTTTGACTTTTTACTTTCACTTATTCATATTGTATTGCTAGTTGGACTTTTTTACTTTCACTTATTCATATTGTATTGCTAGTTGGACTTTTTACTTTCACTTATTCATATTGTATTGCTAGTTGGACTTTTTACTTTCACTTATTCATATTGTATTGCTAGTTTGACTTTTTACTTTCACTTATTCATGTTGTATTGCTAGTTTGACTTTTTACTTTCACTTATTCATATTGTATTGCTAGTTTGACTTTTTTACATTCACTTATTCATATTGTATTGCTAGTTTGACTTTTTTACTTTCACTTATTCATATTGTATTGCTAGTTTGACTTTTTACTTTCACTTATTCATATTGTATTGCTAGTTTGACTTTTTACTTTCACTTATTCATATTGTATTGCTAGTTGGACTTTTTTACTTTCACTTATTCATATTGTATTGCTAGTTGGACTTTTTTACATTCACTTATTCATATTGTATTGCTAGTTGGACTTTTTTACTTTCACTTATTCATATTGTATTGCTAGTTTGACTTTTTTACATTCACTTATTCATATTGTATTGCTAGTTTGACTTTTTTACTTTCACTTATTCATATTGTATTGCTAGTTGGACTTTTTTACTTTCACTTATTCATATTGTATTGCTAGTTGGACTTTTTTACTTTCACTTATTCATATTGTATTGCTAGTTTGACTTTTTACTTTCACTTATTCATATTGTATTGCTAGTTGGACTTTTTTACTTTCACTTATTCATATTGTATTGCTAGTTTGACTTTTTTACTTTCACTTATTCATATTGTATTGCTAGTTTGACTTTTTTACTTTCACTTATTCATATTGTATTGCTAGTTGGACTTTTTACTTTCACTTATTCATATTGTATTGCTAGTTTGACTTTTTTACTTTCACTTATTCATATTGTATTGCTAGTTGGACTTTTTTACTTTCACTTATTCATATTGTATTGCTAGTTTGACTTTTTACTTTCACTTATTCATATTGTATTGCTAGTTTGACTTTTTTACTTTCACTTATTCATATTGTATTGCTAGTTTGACTTTTTTACTTTCACTTATTCATATTGTATTGCTAGTTGGACTTTTTACTTTCACTTATTCATATTGTATTGCTAGTTGGACTTTTTTACTTTCACTTATTCATATTGTATTGCTAGTTGGACTTTTTACTTTCACTTATTCATATTGTATTGCTAGTTTGACTTTTTTACTTTCACTTATTTATATTGTATTGCTAGTTGGACTTTTTTACTTTCACTTATTCATATTGTATTGCTAGTTGGACTTTTTTACTTTCACTTATTCATATTGTATTGCTAGTTTGACTTTTTACTTTCACTTATTCATATTGTATTGCTAGTTGGACTTTTTTACTTTCACTTATTCATATTGTATTGCTAGTTGGACTTTTTACTTTCACTTATTCATATTGTATTGCTAGTTTGACTTTTTACTTTCACTTATTCATATTGTATTGCTAGTTTGACTTTTTACTTTCACTTATTCATATTGTATTGCTAGTTGGACTTTTTACTTTCACTTATTCATATTGTATTGCTAGTTTGACTTTTTACTTTCACTTATTCATGTTGTATTGCTAGTTGGACTTTTTACTTTCACTTATTCATATTGTATTGCTAGTTGGACTTTTTACTTTCACTTATTCATATTGTATTGCTAGTTTGACTTTTTTACTTTCACTTATTCATATTGTATTGCTAGTTTGACTTTTTTACTTTCACTTATTCATATTGTATTGCTAGTTGGACTTTTTTACTTTCACTTATTCATATTGTATTGCTAGTTGGACTTTTTTACTTTCACTTATTCCTATTGTATTGCTAGTTTGACTTTTTACTTTCACTTATTCATATTGTATTGCTAGTTTGACTTTTTTACTTTCACTTATTCATATTGTATTGCTAGTTGGACTTTTTACTTTCACTTATTCATATTGTATTGCTAGTTTGACTTTTTACTTTCACTTATTCATATTGTATTGCTAGTTTGACTTTTTACTTTCACTTATTCATATTGTATTGCTAGTTGGACTTTTTACTTTCACTTATTCATATTGTATTGCTAGTTTGACTTTTTACTTTCACTTATTCATGTTGTATTGCTAGTTGGACTTTTTACTTTCACTTATTCATATTGTATTGCTAGTTGGACTTTTTACTTTCACTTATTCATATTGTATTGCTAGTTTGACTTTTTTACTTTCACTTATTCATATTGTATTGCTAGTTGGACTTTTTTACTTTCACTTATTCATATTGTATTGCTAGTTGGACTTTTTTACTTTCACTTATTCATATTGTATTGCTAGTTGGACTTTTTTACTTTCACTTATTCATATTGTATTGCTAGTTTGACTTTTTACTTTCACTTATTCATGTGTTATTGCTAGTTGGACTTTTTACTTTCACTTATTCATATTGTATTGGTAGTTGGACTTTTTACTTTCACTTATTCATATTGTATTGCTAGTTTGACTTTTTACTTTCACTTATTCATGTTGTATTGCTAGTTTGACTTTTTACTTTCACTTATTCATATTGTATTGCTAGTTGGACTTTTTACTTTCACTTATTCATATTGTATTGCTAGTTTGACTTTTTACTTTCACTTATTCATATTGTATTGCTAGTTGGACTTTTTACTTTCACTTATTCATATTGTATTGCTAGTTTGACTTTTTACTTTCACTTATTCATGTTGTATTGCTAGTTGGACTTTTTACTTTCACTTATTCATATTGTATTGCTAGTTGGACTTTTTACTTTCACTTATTCATATTGTATTGCTAGTTGGACTTTTTACTTTCACTTAATCATATAGTATTGCTAGTTTGACTTTTTACTTTCACTTATTCATGTTGTATTGCTAGTTTGACTTTTTACTTTCACTTATTCATATTGTATTGGTAGTTGGACTTTTTACTTTCACTTATTCATATTGTATTGCTAGTTTGACTTTTTACTTTCACTTATTCATATTGTATTGCTAGTTGGACTTTTTACTTTCACTTATTCATATTGTATTGCTAGTTTGACTTTTTACTTTCACTTATTCATATTGTATTGCTAGTTGGACTTTTTACTTTCACTTATTCATATTGTATTGCTAGTTTGACTTTTTACTTTCACTTATTCATATTGTATTGCTAGTTGGACTTTTTACTTTCACTTATTCATATTGTATTGGTAGTTGGACTTTTTACTTTCACTTATTCATATTGTATTGCTAGTTTGACTTTTTACTTTCACTTATTCATATTGTATTGCTAGTTTGACTTTTTACTTTCACTTATTCATGTTGTATTGCTAGTTTGACTTTTTACTTTCACTTATTCATATTGTATTGCTAGTTTGACTTTTTACTTTCACTTATTCATGTTGTATTGCTAGTTTGACTTTTTACTTTCACTTATTCATGTTGTATTGCTAGTTGGACTTTTTACTTTCACTTATTCATGTTGTATTGCTAGTTTGACTTTTTACTTTCACTTATTCATGTTGTATTGCTAGTTGGACTTTTTACTTTCACTTATTCATGTTGTATTGCTAGTTGGACTTTTTACTTTCACTTATTCATATTGTATTGCTAGATTGACTTTTTACTTTCACTTATTCATATTGTATTGCTAGTTGGACTTTTTACTTTCACTTATTCATATTGTATTGCTAGTTTGACTTTTTACTTTCACTTATTCATATTGTATTGCTAGTTTGACTTTTTACTTTCACTTATTCATATTGTATTGCTAGTTTGACTTTTTACTTTCACTTATTCATATTGTATTGCTAGTTGGACTTTTTACTTTCACTTTTTCATATTGTATTGCTAGTTTGACTTTTTACTTTCACTTATTCATGTTGTATTGCTAGTTTGACTTTTTACTTTCACTTATTCATGTTGTATTGCTAGTTTGACTTTTTACTTTCACTTATTCATATTGTATTGCTAGTTGGACTTTTTACTTTCACTTATTCATATTGTATTGCTAGTTGGACTTTTTACTTTCACTTATTCATATTGTATTGCTAGTTTGACTTTTTACTTTCACTTATTCATATTGTATTGCTAGTTTGACTTTTTACTTTCACTTATTCATGTTGTATTGCTAGTTTGACTTTTTACTTTCACTTATTCATGTTGTATTGCTAGATTGACTTTTTACTTTCACTTATTCATGTTGTATTGCTAGTTTGACTTTTTACTTTCACTTATTCATATTGTATTGCTAGTTGGACTTTTTACTTTCACTTATTAATATTGTATTGCTAGTTTGACTTTTTACTTTCACTTATTCATGTTGTATTGCTAGTTTGACTTTTTACTTTCACTTATTCATGTTGTATTGCTAGTTTGACTTTTTACTTTCACTTATTCATGTTGTATTGCTAGTTTGACTTTTTACTTTCTCTTATTCATGTTGTATTGCTAGTTTGACTTTTTTCTTTCACTTATTCATATTGTATTGCTAGTTGGACTTTTTACTTTCACTTATTCATGTTGTATTGCTAGTTTGACTTTTTACTTTCACTTATTAATGTTGTATTGCTAGTTTGACTTTTTACTTTCACTTATTCATATTGTATTGCTAGTTGGACTTTTTACTTTCACTTATTCATATTGTATTGCTAGTTGGACTTTTTACTTTCACTTATTCATATTGTATTGCTAGTTTGACTTTTTACTTTCACTTATTCATATTGTATTGCTAGTTTGACTTTTTACTTTCACTTATTCATGTTGTATTGCTAGTTTGACTTTTTACTTTCACTTATTCATGTTGTATTGCTAGTTTGACTTTTTACTTTCACTTATTCATGTTGTATTGCTTGTTTGACTTTTACTTTCACTTATTCATGTTGTATTGCTAGTTTGACTTTTTACTTTCACTTATTCATATTGTATTGCTAGTTGGACTTTTTACTTTCACTTATTCATATTGTATTGCTAGTTGGACTTTTTACTTTCACTTATTCATGTTGTATTGCTAGTTGGACTTTTTTACTTTCACTTATTCATATTGTATTGCTAGTTTGACTTTTTACTTTCACTTATTCATATTGTATTGCAAGTTTGACTTTTTACTTTCACTTATTCATATTGTATTGCTAGTTGGACTTTTTACTTTCACTTATTCATATTGTATTGCTAGTTGGACTTTTTACTTTCACTTATTCATATTGTATTGCTAGTTGGACTTTTTACTTTCACTTATTCCTATTGTATTGCTAGTTTGACTTTTTACTTTCACTTATTCATATTGTATTGCTAGTTGGACTTTTTACTTTCACTTATTCATATTGTATTGCTAGTTGGACTTTTTACTTTCACTTATTCATATTGTATTGCTAGTTGGACTTTTTTACTTTCACTTATTCATATTGTATTTCTAGTTGGACTTTTTACTTTCACTTATTCATATTGTATTGCTAGTTTGACTTTTTACTTTCACTTATTCATGTTGTATTGCTAGTTTGACTTTTAACTTTCACTTATTCATATTATATTGCTAGTTTGACTTTTTACTTTCACTTATTCATGTTGTATTGCTAGTTTGACTTTTTACTTTCACTTATTCATATTATATTGCTAGTTTGACTTTTTACTTTCACTTATTCATGTTGTATTGCAAGTTTGACTTTTTTACTTTCACTTATTCATATTGTATTGCTAGTTGGACTTTTTACTTTCACTTATTCATATTGTATTGCTAGTTGGACTTTTTACTTTCACTTATTCATATTGTATTGCTAGTTGGACTTTTTACTTTCACTTATTCATATTGTATTGCTAGTTGGACTTTTTACTTTCACTTATTCATATTGTATTGCTAGTTTGACTTTTTACATTCACTTATTCATATTGTATTGCTAGTTGGACTTTTTACTTTCACTTATTCATGTTGTATTGCTAGTTGGACTTTTTTACTTTCACTTATTCATGTTGTATTGCTAGTTGGACTTTTTACTTTCACTTATTCATATTGTATTGCTAGTTTGACTTTTTACTTTCACTTATTCATATTGTATTGCTAGTTTGACTTTTTACTTTCACTTAGTCATATTGTATTGCTAGTTGGACTTTTTTACTTTCACTTATTCATATTGTATTGCTAGTTGGACTTTTTTACTTTCACTTATTCATATTGTATTGCTAGTTTAACTTTTTACTTTCACTTATTCATATTGTATTGCTAGTTTGACTTTTTACTTTCACTTAGTCATATTGTATTGCTAGTTGGACTTTTTTACTTTCACTTATTCATATTGTATTGCTAGTTTGACTTTTTTACTTTCACTTATTCATATTGTATTGCTAGTTGGACTTTTTTACTTTCACTTATTCATATTGTATTGCTAGTTGGACTTTTTTACTTTCACTTATTCATATTGTATTGCTAGTTGGACTTTTTTACTTTCACTTATTCATATTGTATTGCTAGTTTGACTTTTTACTTTCACTTATTCATATTGTATTGCTAGTTGGACTTTTTTACTTTCACTTATTCATATTGTATTGCTAGTTGGACTTTTTTACTTTCACTTATTCATATTGTATTGCTAGTTTGACTTTTTACTTTCACTTATTCATATTGTATTGCTAGTTGGACTTTTTTACTTTCACTTATTCATATTGTATTGCTAGTTGGACTTTTTTACTTTCACTTATTCATATTGTATTGCTAGTTTGACTTTTTTACTTTCACTTATTCATATTGTATTGCTAGTTGGACTTTTTTACTTTCACTTATTCATATTGTATGGCTAGTTGGACTTTTTTACTTTCACTTATTCATATTGTATTGCTAGTTGGACTTTTTTACTTTCACTTATTCATATTGTATTGCTAGTTGGACTTTTTTACTTTCACTTATTCATATTGTATTGCTAGTTGGACTTTTTTACTTTCACTTATTCATATTGTATTGCTAGTTGGACTTTTTTACTTTCACTTATTCATATTGTATTGCTAGTTGGACTTTTTTACTTTCACTTATTCATATTGTATTGCTAGTTTGACTTTTTACTTTCACTTATTCATATTGTATTGCTAGTTGGACTTTTTTACTTTCACTTATTCATATTGTATTGCTAGTTGGACTTTTTTACTTTCACTTATTCATATTGTATTGCTAGTTGGACTTTTTTACTTTCACTTATTCATATTGTATTGCTAGTTTGACTTTTTACTTTCACTTATTCATATTGTATTGCTAGTTGGACTTTTTTACTTTCACTTATTCATATTGTTTTGCTAGTTGGACTTTTTTACTTTCACTTATTCATATTGTATTGCTAGTTTGACTTTTTACTTTCACTTATTCATATTGTATTGCTAGTTGGACTTTTTTACTTTCACTTATTCATATTGTATTGCTAGTTTGACTTTTTACTTTCACTTATTCATATTGTATTGCTAGTTTGACTTTTTACTTTCACTTATTCATATTGTATTGCTAGTTGGACTTTTTTACTTTCACTTATTCATATTGTATTGCTAGTTGGACTTTTTTACTTTCACTTATTCATATTGTATTGCTAGTTTGACTTTTTTACTTTCACTTATTCATATTGTATTGCTAGTTGGACTTTTTTACTTTCACTTATTCCTATTGTATTGCTAGTTTGACTTTTTACTTTCACTTATTCATATTGTATTGCAAGTTGGACTTTTTTACTTTCACTTATTCATATTGTATTGCTAGTTGGACTTTTTTACTTTCACTTATTCATATTGTATTGCTAGTTGGACTTTTTTACTTTCACTTATTCATATTGTATTGCTAGTTTGACTTTTTACTTTCACTTATTCATATTGTATTGCTAGTTGGACTTTTTTACTTTCACTTATTCATATTGTATTGCTAGTTTGACTTTTTACTTTCACTTATTCATATTGTATTGCTAGTTGGACTTTTTTACTTTCACTTATTCATATTGTATTGCTAGTTGGACTTTTTTACTTTCACTTATTCATATTGTATTGCTAGTTGGACTTTTTTACTTTCACTTATTCCTATTGTATTGCTAGTTTGACTTTTTACTTTCACTTATTCATATTGTATTGCTAGTTTGACTTTTTTACTTTCACTTATTCATATTGTATTGCTAGTTTGACTTTTTACTTTCACTTATTCATATTGTATTGCTAGTTTGACTTTTTTACTTTCACTTATTCATATTGTATTGCTAGTTGGACTTTTTTACTTTCACTTATTCATATTGTATTGCTAGTTTGACTTTTTACTTTCACTTATTCATATTGTATTGCTAGTTGGACTTTTTTACTTTCACTTATTCATATTGTATTGCTAGTTGGACTTTTTTACTTTCACTTATTCATATTGTATTGCTAGTTGGACTTTTTTACTTTCACTTATTCCTATTGTATTGCTAGTTTGACTTTTTACTTTCACTTATTCATATTGTATTGCTAGTTGGACTTTTTTACTTTCACTTATTCATATTGTATTGCTAGTTTGACTTTTTACTTTCACTTATTCATATTGTATTGCTAGTTTGACTTTTTTACTTTCACTTATTCATATTGTATTGCTAGTTGGACTTTTTTACTTTCACTTATTCATATTGTATTGCTAGTTGGACTTTTTTACTTTCACTTATTCCTATTGTATTGCTAGTTTGACTTTTTACTTTCACTTATTCATATTGTATTGCTAGTTGGACTTTTTTACTTTCACTTATTCATATTGTATTGCTAGTTGGACTTTTTTACTTTCACTTATTCATATTGTATTGCTAGTTTGACTTTTTACTTTCACTTATTCATATTGTATTGCTAGTTGGACTTTTTTACTTTCACTTATTCATATTGTATTGCTAGTTTGACTTTTTACTTTCACTTATTCATATTGTATTGCTAGTTTGACTTTTTACTTTCACTTATTCATATTGTATTGCTAGTTGGACTTTTTTACTTTCACTTATTCATATTGTATTGCTAGTTGGACTTTTTTACTTTCACTTATTCATATTGTATTGCTAGTTGGACTTTTTTACTTTCACTTATTCCTATTGTATTGCTAGTTTGACTTTTTACTTTCACTTATTCATATTGTATTGCTAGTTGGACTTTTTTACTTTCACTTATTCATATTGTATTGCTAGTTGGACTTTTTTACTTTCACTTATTCATATTGTATTGCTAGTTGGACTTTTTTACTTTCACTTATTCATATTGTATTGCTAGTTTGACTTTTTACTTTCACTTATTCATATTGTATTGCTAGTGGGACTTTTTTACTTTCACTTATTCATATTGTATTGCTAGTTTGACTTTTTACTTTCACTTATTCATATTGTATTGCTAGTTGGACTTTTTTACTTTCACTTATTCATATTGTATTGCTAGTTGGACTTTTTTACTTTCACTTATTCATATTGTATTGCTAGTTGGACTTTTTTACTTTCACTTATTCCTATTGTATTGCTAGTTTGACTTTTTACTTTCACTTATTCATATTGTATTGCTAGTTGGACTTTTTTACTTTCACTTATTCATATTGTATTGCTAGTTGGACTTTTTTACTTTCACTTATTCATATTGTATTGCTAGTTGGACTTTTTTACTTTCACTTATTCATATTGTATTGCTAGTTTGACTTTTTACTTTCACTTATTCATATTGTATTGCTAGTTGGACTTTTTTACTTTCACTTATTCATATTGTATTGCTAGTTTGACTTTTTACTTTCACTTATTCATATTGTATTGCTAGTTGGACTTTTTTACTTTCACTTATTCATATTGTATTGCTAGTTGGACTTTTTAACTTTCACTTATTCATATTGTATTGCTAGTTGGACTTTTTAACTTTCACTTATTCATATTGTATTGCTAGTTTGACTTTTTACTTTCACTTATTCATATTGTATTGCTAGTTGGACTTTTTTACTTTCACTTATTCATATTGTATTGCTAGTTGGACTTTTTTACTTTCACTTATTCATATTGTATTGCTAGTTGGACTTTTTACTTTCACTTATTCATATTGTATTGCTAGTTTGACTTTTTACTTTCACTTATTCATATTGTATTGCTAGTTGGACTTTTTTACTTTCACTTATTCATATTGTATTGCTAGTTTGACTTTTTACTTTCACTTATTCATATTGTATTGCTAGTTGGACTTTTTTACTTTCACTTATTCATATTGTATTGCATGTTGGACTTTTTAACTTTCACTTATTCATATTGTATTGCTAGTTGGACTTTTTTACTTTCACTTATTCATATTGTATTGCTAGTTGGACTTTTTTACTTTCACTTATTCATATTGTATTGCTAGTTGGACTTTTTTACTTTCACTTATTCATATTGTATTGCTAGTTGGACTTTTTAACTTTCACTTATTCATATTGTATTGCTAGTTGGACTTTTTTACTTTCACTTATTCATATTGTATTGCTAGTTTGACTTTTTACTTTCACTTATTCATATTGTATTGCTAGTTGGACTTTTTTACTTTCACTTATTCATATTGTATTGCTAGTTTGACTTTTTACTTTCACTTATTCATATTGTATTGCTAGTTGGACTTTTTAACTTTCACTTATTCATATTGTATTGCTAGTTGGACTTTTTTACTTTCACTTATTCCTATTGTATTGCTAGTTTGACTTTTTTACTTTCACTTATTCCTATTGTATTGCTAGATGGACTTTTTTACTTTCACTTATTCCTATTGTATTGCTAGTTTGACTTTTTACTTTCACTTATTCATATTGTATTGCTAGTTGGACTTTTTTACTTTCACTTATTCATATTGTATTGCTAGTTTGACTTTTTACTTTCACTTATTCATATTGTATTGCTAGTTGGACTTTTTAACTTTCACTTATTCATATTGTATTGCTAGTTGGACTTTTTTACTTTCACTTATTCCTATTGTATTGCTAGTTTGACTTTTTACTTTCACTTATTCATATTGTATTGCTAGTTGGACTTTTTTACTTTCACTTATTCATATTGTATTGCTAGTTGGACTTTTTTACTTTCACTTATTCATATTGTATTGCTAGTTGGACTTTTTAACTTTCACTTATTCATATTGTATTGCTAGTTTGACTTTTTACTTTCACTTATTCATATTGTATTGCTAGTTGGACTTTTTTACTTTCACTTATTCATATTGTATTGCTAGTTTGACTTTTTACTTTCACTTATTCATATTGTATTGCTAGTTGGACTTTTTTACTTTCACTTATTCATATTGTATTGCTAGTTGGACTTTTTAACTTTCACTTATTCATATTGTATTGCTAGTTGGACTTTTTTACTTTCACTTATTCATATTGTATTGCTAGTTGGACTTTTTTACTTTCACTTATTCATATTGTATTGCTAGTTGGACTTTTTAACTTTCACTTATTCATATTGTATTGCTAGTTGGACTTTTTTACTTTCACTTATTCATATTGTATTGCTAGTTGGACTTTTTTACTTTCACTTATTCATATTGTATTGCTAGTTTGACTTTTTACTTTCACTTATTCATATTGTATTGCTAGTTGGACTTTTTTACTTTCACTTATTCATATTGTATTGCTAGTTGGACTTTTTTACTTTCACTTATTCATATTGTATTGCTAGATGGACTTTTTTACTTTCACTTATTCATATTGTATTGCTAGTTTGACTTTTTACTTTCACTTATTCATATTGTATTGCTAGATGGACTTTTTTACTTTCACTTATTCATATTGTATTGCTAGTTTGACTTTTTACTTTCACTTATTCATATTGTATTGCTAGTTGGACTTTTTTACTTTCACTTATTCATATTGTATTGCTAGTTGGACTTTTTTACTTTCACTTATTCCTATTGTATTGCTAGTTTGACTTTTTACTTTCACTTATTCATATTGTATTGCTAGTTTGACTTTTTACTTTCACTTATTCATATTGTATTGCTAGTTGGACTTTTTACTTTCACTTTTTCATATTGTATTGCTAGTTTGACTTTTTACTTTCACTTATTCATGTTGTATTGCTAGTTTGACTTTTTACTTTCACTTATTCATGTTGTATTGCTAGTTTGACTTTTTACTTTCACTTATTCATATTGTATTGCTAGTTGGACTTTTTACTTTCACTTATTCATATTGTATTGCTAGTTGGACTTTTTACTTTCACTTATTCATATTGTATTGCTAGTTTGACTTTTTACTTTCACTTATTCATATTGTATTGCTAGTTTGACTTTTTACTTTCACTTATTCATGTTGTATTGCTAGTTTGACTTTTTACTTTCACTTATTCATGTTGTATTGCTAGATTGACTTTTTACTTTCACTTATTCATGTTGTATTGCTAGTTTGACTTTTTACTTTCACTTATTCATATTGTATTGCTAGTTGGACTTTTTACTTTCACTTATTAATATTGTATTGCTAGTTTGACTTTTTACTTTCACTTATTCATGTTGTATTGCTAGTTTGACTTTTTACTTTCACTTATTCATGTTGTATTGCTAGTTTGACTTTTTACTTTCACTTATTCATGTTGTATTGCTAGTTTGACTTTTTACTTTCTCTTATTCATGTTGTATTGCTAGTTTGACTTTTTTCTTTCACTTATTCATATTGTATTGCTAGTTGGACTTTTTACTTTCACTTATTCATGTTGTATTGCTAGTTTGACTTTTTACTTTCACTTATTAATGTTGTATTGCTAGTTTGACTTTTTACTTTCACTTATTCATATTGTATTGCTAGTTGGACTTTTTACTTTCACTTATTCATATTGTATTGCTAGTTGGACTTTTTACTTTCACTTATTCATATTGTATTGCTAGTTTGACTTTTTACTTTCACTTATTCATATTGTATTGCTAGTTTGACTTTTTACTTTCACTTATTCATGTTGTATTGCTAGTTTGACTTTTTACTTTCACTTATTCATGTTGTATTGCTAGTTTGACTTTTTACTTTCACTTATTCATGTTGTATTGCTTGTTTGACTTTTACTTTCACTTATTCATGTTGTATTGCTAGTTTGACTTTTTACTTTCACTTATTCATATTGTATTGCTAGTTGGACTTTTTACTTTCACTTATTCATATTGTATTGCTAGTTGGACTTTTTACTTTCACTTATTCATGTTGTATTGCTAGTTGGACTTTTTTACTTTCACTTATTCATATTGTATTGCTAGTTTGACTTTTTACTTTCACTTATTCATATTGTATTGCAAGTTTGACTTTTTACTTTCACTTATTCATATTGTATTGCTAGTTGGACTTTTTACTTTCACTTATTCATATTGTATTGCTAGTTGGACTTTTTACTTTCACTTATTCATATTGTATTGCTAGTTGGACTTTTTACTTTCACTTATTCCTATTGTATTGCTAGTTTGACTTTTTACTTTCACTTATTCATATTGTATTGCTAGTTGGACTTTTTACTTTCACTTATTCATATTGTATTGCTAGTTGGACTTTTTACTTTCACTTATTCATATTGTATTGCTAGTTGGACTTTTTTACTTTCACTTATTCATATTGTATTTCTAGTTGGACTTTTTACTTTCACTTATTCATATTGTATTGCTAGTTTGACTTTTTACTTTCACTTATTCATATTATATTGCTAGTTTGACTTTTAACTTTCACTTATTCATATTATATTGCTAGTTTGACTTTTTACTTTCACTTATTCATGTTGTATTGCTAGTTTGACTTTTTACTTTCACTTATTCATATTATATTGCTAGTTTGACTTTTTACTTTCACTTATTCATGTTGTATTGCAAGTTTGACTTTTTTACTTTCACTTATTCATATTGTATTGCTAGTTGGACTTTTTACTTTCACTTATTCATATTGTATTGCTAGTTGGACTTTTTACTTTCACTTATTCATATTGTATTGCTAGTTGGACTTTTTACTTTCACTTATTCATATTGTATTGCTAGTTGGACTTTTTACTTTCACTTATTCATATTGTATTGCTAGTTTGACTTTTTACATTCACTTATTCATATTGTATTGCTAGTTGGACTTTTTACTTTCACTTATTCATGTTGTATTGCTAGTTGGACTTTTTTACTTTCACTTATTCATGTTGTATTGCTAGTTGGACTTTTTACTTTCACTTATTCATATTGTATTGCTAGTTGGACTTTTTACTTTCACTTATTCATATTGTATTGCTAGTTGAACTTTTTACTTTCACTTATTCATATTGTATTGCTAGTTGGACTTTTTACTTTCACTTATTCATATTGTATTGCTAGTTTGACTTTTTACATTCACTTATTCATATTGTATTGCTAGTTGGACTTTTTACTTTCACTTATTCATGTTGTATTGCTAGTTGGACTTTTTTACTTTCACTTATTCATGTTGTATTGCTAGTTGGACTTTTTACTTTCACTTATTCATGTTGTATTGCTAGTTGGACTTTTTACTTTCACTTATTCATATTGTATTGCTAGTTGGACTTTTTACTTTCACTTATTCATATTGTATTGCTAGTTGAACTTTTTACTTTCACTTATTCATATTGTATTGCTAGTTGGACTTTTTACTTTCACTTATTCATATTGTATTGCTAGTTTGACTTTTTACTTTCACTTAGTCATATTGTATTGCTAGTTGGACTTTTTTACTTTCACTTATTCATATTGTATTGCTAGTTGGACTTTTTTACTTTCACTTATTCATATTGTATTGCTAGTTTAACTTTTTACTTTCACTTATTCATATTGTATTGCTAGTTTGACTTTTTACTTTCACTTAGTCATATTGTATTGCTAGTTGGACTTTTTTACTTTCACTTATTCATATTGTATTGCTAGTTTGACTTTTTACTTTCACTTATTCATATTGTATTGCTAGTTGGACTTTTTTACTTTCACTTATTCATATTGTATTGCTAGTTGGACTTTTTTACTTTCACTTATTCATATTGTATTGCTAGTTGGACTTTTTTACTTTCACTTATTCATATTGTATTGCTAGTTTGACTTTTTACTTTCACTTATTCATATTTTATTGCTAGTTGGACTTTTTTACTTTCACTTATTCATATTGTATTGCTAGTTGGACTTTTTACTTTCACTTATTCATATTGTATTGCTAGTTGGACTTTTTTACTTTCACTTATTCATATTGTATTGCGAGTTGGACTTTTTTACTTTCACTTATTCATATTGTATTGCTAGTTGGACTTTTTTACTTTCACTTATTCATATTGTATTGCTAGTTTGACTTTTTACTTTCACTTATTCATATTGTATTGCTAGTTTGACTTTTTACTTTCACTTATTCATATTGTATTGCTAGTTGGACTTTTTTACTTTCACTTATTCATATTGTATTGCTAGTTTGACTTTTTACTTTCACTTATTCATATTGTATTGCTAGTTGGACTTTTTTACTTTCACTTATTCATATTGTATTGCTAGTTTGACTTTTTACTTTCACTTATTCATATTGTATTGCTAGTTTGACTTTTTACTTTCACTTATTCATATTTTATTGCTAGTTGGACTTTTTTACTTTCACTTATTCATATTGTATTGCTAGTTTGACTTTTTACTTTCACTTATTCATATTGTATTGCTAGTTTGACTTTTTACTTTCACTTATTCATATTGTATTGCTAGTTGGACTTTTTTACTTTCACTTATTCATATTGTATTGCTAGTTTGACTTTTTACTTTCACTTATTCATATTGTATTGCTAGTTGGACTTTTTTACTTTCACTTATTCATATTGTATTGCTAGTTTGACTTTTTACTTTCACTTATTCATATTGTATTGCTAGTTTGACTTTTTACTTTCACTTATTCATATTTTATTGCTAGTTGGACTTTTTTACTTTCACTTATTCATATTGTATTGCTAGTTTGACTTTTTACTTTCACTTATTCATATTGTATTGCTAGTTGGACTTTTTTACTTTCACTTATTCATATTGTATTGCTAGTTTGACTTTTTACTTTCACTTATTCATATTGTATTGCTAGTTGGACTTTTTTACTTTCACTTATTCATATTGTATTGCTAGTTGGACTTTTTTACTTTCACTTATTCATATTGTATTGCTAGTTGGACTTTTTTACTTTCACTTATTCATATTGTATTGCTAGTTGGACGTTTTACTTTCACTTATTCATATTGTATTGCTAGTTGGACTTTTTACTTTCACTTATTCATATTGTATTGCTAGTTTGACTTTTTACTTTCACTTATTCATATTGTATTGCTAGTTGGACTTTTTTACTTTCACTTATTCATATTGTATTGCTAGTTGGACTTTTTTACTTTCACTTATTCATATTGTATTGCTAGTTTGACTTTTTACTTTCACTTATTCATATTGTATTGCTAGTTGGACTTTTTTACTTTCACTTATTCATATTGTATTGCTAGTTTGACTTTTTACTTTCACTTATTCATATTGTATTGCTAGTTGGACTTTTTTACTTTCACTTATTCATATTGTATTGCTAGTTGGACTTTTTTACTTTCACTTATTCATATTGTATTGCTAGTTGGACTTTTTTACTTTCACTTATTCCTATTGTATTGCTAGTTGGACTTTTTTACTTTCACTTATTCATATTGTATTGCTAGTTGGACTTTTTTACTTTCACTTATTCATATTGTATTGCTAGTTGGACTTTTTTACTTTCACTTATTCATATTGTATTGCTAGTTTGACTTTTTTACTTTCACTTATTCATATTGTATTGCTAGTTGGACTTTTTTACTTTCACTTATTCATATTGTATTGCTAGTTGGACTTTTTTACTTTCACTTATTCCTATTGTATTGCTAGTTTGACTTTTTACTTTCACTTATTCATATTGTATTGCTAGTTGGACTTTTTTACTTTCACTTATTCATATTGTATTGCTAGTTGGACTTTTTTACTTTCACTTATTCATATTGTATTGCTAGTTTGACTTTTTACTTTCACTTATTCATATTGTATTGCTAGTTGGACTTTTTTACTTTCACTTATTCATATTGTATTGCTAGTTTGACTTTTTACTTTCACTTATTCATATTGTATTGCTAGTTTGACTTTTTACTTTCACTTATTCATATTGTATTGCTAGTTGGACTTTTTTACTTTCACTTATTCATATTGTATTGCTAGTTGGACTTTTTTACTTTCACTTATTCATATTGTATTGCTAGTTGGACTTTTTTACTTTCACTTATTCATATTGTATTGCTAGTTTGACTTTTTACTTTCACTTATTCATATTGTATTGCTAGTTGGACTTTTTTACTTTCACTTATTCATATTGTATTGCTAGTTGGACTTTTTTACTTTCACTTATTCATATTGTATTGCTAGTTGGACTTTTTTACTTTCACTTATTCATATTGTATTGCTAGTTTGACTTTTTACTTTCACTTATTCATATTGTATTGCTAGTTGGACTTTTTTACTTTCACTTATTCATATTGTATTGCTAGTTTGACTTTTTACTTTCACTTATTCATATTGTATTGCTAGTTGGACTTTTTTACTTTCACTTATTCATATTGTATTGCTAGTTGGACTTTTTTACTTTCACTTATTCATATTGTATTGCTAGTTGGACTTTTTTACTTTCACTTATTCCTATTGTATTGCTAGTTTGACTTTTTACTTTCACTTATTCATATTGTATTGCTAGTTGGACTTTTTTACTTTCACTTATTCATATTGTATTGCTAGTTGGACTTTTTTACTTTCACTTATTCATATTGTATTGCTAGTTGGACTTTTTTACTTTCACTTATTCATATTGTATTGCTAGTTTGACTTTTTACTTTCACTTATTCATATTGTATTGCTAGTTGGACTTTTTTACTTTCACTTATTCATATTGTATTGCTAGTTTGACTTTTTACTTTCACTTATTCATATTGTATTGCTAGTTGGACTTTTTTACTTTCACTTATTCATATTGTATTGCTAGTTGGACTTTTTAACTTTCACTTATTCATATTGTATTGCTAGTTGGACTTTTTTACTTTCACTTATTCATATTGTATTGCTAGTTTGACTTTTTACTTTCACTTATTCATATTGTATTGCTAGTTGGACTTTTTTACTTTCACTTATTCATATTGTATTGCTAGTTGGACTTTTTTACTTTCACTTATTCATATTGTATTGCTAGTTGGACTTTTTACTTTCACTTATTCATATTGTATTGCTAGTTTGACTTTTTACTTTCACTTATTCATATTGTATTGCTAGTTGGACTTTTTTACTTTCACTTATTCATATTGTATTGCTAGTTTGACTTTTTACTTTCACTTATTCATATTGTATTGCTAGTTGGACTTTTTTACTTTCACTTATTCATATTGTATTGCTAGTTGGACTTTTTAACTTTCACTTATTCATATTGTATTGCTAGTTGGACTTTTTTACTTTCACTTATTCATATTGTATTGCTAGTTGGACTTTTTTACTTTCACTTATTCATATTGTATTGCTAGTTGGACTTTTTTACTTTCACTTATTCATATTGTATTGCTAGTTGGACTTTTTAACTTTCACTTATTCATATTGTATTGCTAGTCGGACTTTTTTACTTTCACTTATTCATATTGTATTGCTAGTTTGACTTTTTACTTTCACTTATTCATATTGTATTGCTAGTTGGACTTTTTTACTTTCACTTATTCATATTGTATTGCTAGTTTGACTTTTTACTTTCACTTATTCATATTGTATTGCTAGTTGGACTTTTTAACTTTCACTTATTCATATTGTATTGCTAGTTGGACTTTTTTACTTTCACTTATTCCTATTGTATTGCTAGTTTGACTTTTTTACTTTCACTTATTCCTATTGTATTGCTAGATGGACTTTTTTACTTTCACTTATTCCTATTGTATTGCTAGTTTGACTTTTTACTTTCACTTATTCATATTGTATTGCTAGTTGGACTTTTTTACTTTCACTTATTCATATTGTATTGCTAGTTTGACTTTTTACTTTCACTTATTCATATTGTATTGCTAGTTGGACTTTTTAACTTTCACTTATTCATATTGTATTGCTAGTTGGACTTTTTTACTTTCACTTATTCCTATTGTATTGCTAGTTTGACTTTTTACTTTCACTTATTCATATTGTATTGCTAGTTGGACTTTTTTACTTTCACTTATTCATATTGTATTGCTAGTTGGACTTTTTTACTTTCACTTATTCATATTGTATTGCTAGTTGGACTTTTTAACTTTCACTTATTCATATTGTATTGCTAGTTTGACTTTTTACTTTCACTTATTCATATTGTATTGCTAGTTGGACTTTTTTACTTTCACTTATTCATATTGTATTGCTAGTTTGACTTTTTACTTTCACTTATTCATATTGTATTGCTAGTTGGACTTTTTTACTTTCACTTATTCATATTGTATTGCTAGTTGGACTTTTTAACTTTCACTTATTCATATTGTATTGCTAGTTGGACTTTTTTACTTTCACTTATTCATATTGTATTGCTAGTTGGACTTTTTTACTTTCACTTATTCATATTGTATTGCTAGTTGGACTTTTTAACTTTCACTTATTCATATTGTATTGCTAGTTGGACTTTTTTACTTTCACTTATTCATATTGTATTGCTAGTTGGACTTTTTTACTTTCACTTATTCATATTGTATTGCTAGTTTGACTTTTTACTTTCACTTATTCATATTGTATTGCTAGTTGGACTTTTTTACTTTCACTTATTCATATTGTATTGCTAGTTGGACTTTTTTACTTTCACTTATTCATATTGTATTGCTAGATGGACTTTTTTACTTTCACTTATTCCTATTGTATTGCTAGTTTGACTTTTTACTTTCACTTATTCATATTGTATTGCTAGATGGACTTTTTTACTTTCACTTATTCATATTGTATTGCTAGTTTGACTTTTTACTTTCACTTATTCATATTGTATTGCTAGTTGGACTTTTTTACTTTCACTTATTCATATTGTATTGCTAGTTGGACTTTTTTACTTTCACTTATTCCTATTGTATTGCTAGTTTGACTTTTTACTTTCACTTATTCATATTGTATTGCTAGTTGGACTTTTTACTTTCACTTATTCATATTGTATTGCTAGTTGGACTTTTTACTTTCACTTATTCATATTGTATTGCTAGTTGGACTTTTTTACTTTCACTTATTCATATTGTATTGCTAGTTGGACTTTTTTACTTTCACTTATTCATATTGTATTGCTAGTTTGACTTTTTACTTTCACTTATTCATATTGTATTGCTAGTTGGACTTTTTTACTTTCACTTATTCATATTGTATTGCTAGTTTGACTTTTTACTTTCACTTATTCATATTGTATTGCTAGTTGGACTTTTTTACTTTCACTTATTCATATTGTATTGCTAGTTGGACTTTTTTACTTTCACTTATTCATATTGTATTGCTAGATGGACTTTTTTACTTTCACTTATTCCTATTGTATTGCTAGTTTGACTTTTTACTTTCACTTATTCATATTGTATTGCTAGATGGACTTTTTTACTTTCACTTATTCATATTGTATTGCTAGTTTGACTTTTTACTTTCACTTATTCATATTGTATTGCTAGTTGGACTTTTTTACTTTCACTTATTCATATTGTATTGCTAGTTGGACTTTTTTACTTTCACTTATTCCTATTGTATTGCTAGTTTGACTTTTTACTTCCACTTATTCATATTATATTGCTAGTTTGACTTTTTACTTTCACTTATTCATATTATATTGCTAGTTTGACTTTTTACTTTCACTTATTCATGTTGTATTGCTAGTTTGACTTTTTACTTTCACTTATTCATATTATATTGCTAGTTTGACTTTTTACTTTCACTTATTCATGTTGTATTGCAAGTTTGACTTTTTTACTTTCACTTATTCATATTGTATTGCTAGTTGGACTTTTTACTTTCACTTATTCATATTGTATTGCTAGTTGGACTTTTTACTTTCACTTATTCATATTGTATTGCTAGTTGGACTTTTTACTTTCACTTATTCATATTGTATTGCTAGTTTGACTTTTTACTTTCACTTATTCATGTTGTATTGCTAGTTTGACTTTTTACTTTCACTTATTCATGTTGTATTGCTAGTTTGACTTTTTACTTTCACTTATTCATGTTGTATTGCTAGTTGGACTTTTTACTTTCACTTATTCATATTGTATTGCTAGTTTGACTTTTTACTTTCACTTATTCATATTGTATTGCTAGTTTGACTTTTTACTTTCACTTATTCATATTGTATTGCTAGTTGGACTTTTTACTTTCACTTATTCATATTGTATTGCTAGTTTGACTTTTTACTTTCACTTATTCATGTTGTATTGCTAGTTTGACTTTTTACTTTCACTTATTCATGTTGTATTGCTAGTTGGACTTTTTACTTTCACTTATTCATGTTGTATTGCTAGTTGGACTTTTTACTTTCACTTATTCATATTGTATTGCTAGATTGACTTTTTACTTTCACTTATTCATATTGTATTGCTAGTTTGACTTTTTACTTTCACTTATTCATATTGTATTGCTAGTTTGACTTTTTACTTTCACTTATTCATGTTGTATTGCTAGTTTGACTTTTTACTTTCACTTATTCATGTTGTATTGCTAGATTGACTTTTTACTTTCACTTATTCATGTTGTATTGCTAGTTTGACTTTTTACTTTCACTTATTCATATTGTATTGCTAGTTGGACTTTTTACTTTCACTTATTCATATTGTATTGCTAGTTTGACTTTTTACTTTCACTTATTCATGTTGTATTGCTAGTTTGACTTTTTACTTTCACTTATTCATGTTGTATTGCTAGTTTGACTTTTTACTTTCACTTATTCATGTTGTATTGCTAGTTTGACTTTTTACTTTCACTTATTCATGTTGTATGGCTAGTTTGACTTTTTTCTTTCACTTATTCATATTGTATTGCTAGTTGGACTTTTTACTTTCACTTATTCATGTTGTATTGCTAGTTTGACTTTTTACTTTCACTTATTAATGTTGTATTGCTAGTTTGACTTTTTACTTTCACTTATTCATATTGTATTGCTAGTTGGACTTTTTACTTTCACTTATTCATATTGTATTGCTAGTTGGACTTTTTACTTTCACTTATTCATATTGTATTGCTAGTTTGACTTTTTACTTTCACTTATTCATATTGTATTGCTAGTTTGACTTTTTACTTTCACTTATTCATGTTGTATTGCTAGTTTGACTTTTTACTTTCACTTATTCATGTTGTATTGCTAGTTTGACTTTTTACTTTCACTTATTCATGTTGTATTGCTAGTTTGACTTTTTACTTTCACTTATTCATGTTGTATTGCTAGTTTGACTTTTTACTTTCACTTATTCATATTGTATTGCTAGTTGGACTTTTTACTTTCACTTATTCATATTGTATTGCTAGTTGGACTTTTTACTTTCACTTATTCATGTTGTATTGCTAGTTGGACTTTTTTACTTTCACTTATTCATATTGTATTGCTAGTTTGACTTTTTACTTTCACTTATTCATATTGTATTGCTAGTTTGACTTTTTACTTTCACTTATTCATATTGTATTGCTAGTTGGACTTTTTACTTTCACTTATTCATATTGTATTGCTAGTTGGACTTTTTACTTTAACTTATTCATATTGTATTGCTAGTTGGACTTTTTACTTTCACTTATTCCTATTGTATTGCTAGTTTGACTTTTTACTTTCACTTATTCATATTGTATTGCTAGTTGGACTTTTTACTTTCACTTATTCATATTGTATTGCTAATTGGACTTTTTACTTTCACTTATTCATATTGTATTGCTAGTTGGACTTTTTTACTTTCACTTATTCATATTGTATTTCTAGTTGGACTTTTTACTTTCACTTATTCATATTGTATTGCTTGTTTGACTTTTTACTTTCACTTATTCATATTATATTGCTAGTTTGACTTTTAACTTTCACTTATTCATATTATATTGCTAGTTTGACTTTTTACTTTCACTTATTCATGTTGTATTGCTAGTTTGACTTTTTACTTTCACTTATTCATATTATATTGCTAGTTTGACTTTTTACTTTCACTTATTCATGTTGTATTGCAAGTTTGACTTTTTTACTTTCACTTATTCATATTGTATTGCTAGTTGGACTTTTTACTTTCACTTATTCATATTGTATTGCTAGTTGGACTTTTTACTTTCACTTATTCATATTGTATTGCTAGTTGGACTTTTTACTTTCACTTATTCATATTGTATTGCTAGTTGGACTTTTTACTTTCACTTATTCATATTGTATTGCTAGTTTGACTTTTTACTTTCACTTATTCATATTGTATTGCTAGTTGGACTTTTTACTTTCACTTATTCATGTTGTATTGCTAGTTGGACTTTTTTACTTTCACTTATTCATGTTGTATTGCTAGTTGGACTTTTTACTTTCACTTATTCATATTGTATTGCTAGTTTGACTTTTTACTTTCACTTATTCATATTGTATTGCTAGTTGGACTTTTTTACTTTCACTTATTCATATTGTATTGCTAGTTGGACTTTTTTACTTTCACTTATTCATATTGTATTGCTAGTTTGACTTTTTACTTTCACTTATTCATATTGTATTGCTAGTTGGACTTTTTTACTTTCACTTATTTATATTGTATTGCTAGTTGGACTTTTTTACTTTCACTTATTCATATTGTATTGCGAGTTGGACTTTTTTACTTTCACTTATTCATATTGTATTGCGAGTTGGACTTTTTTACTTTCACTTATTCATATTGTATTGCTAGTTGGACTTTTTTACTTTCACTTATTCATATTGTATTGCTAGTTGGACTTTTTTACTTTCACTTATTCATATTGTATTGCTAGTTGGACTTTTTTACTTTCACTTATTCATATTGTATTGCTAGTTGGACTTTTTTACTTTCACTTATTCATATTGTATTGCTAGTTGGACTTTTTTACTTTCACTTATTCATATTGTATTGCTAGTTGGACTTTTTTACTTTCACTTATTCATATTGTATTGCTAGTTGGACTTTTTTACTTTCACTTATTCATATTGTATTGCTAGTTGGACTTTTTTACTTTCACTTATTCATATTGTATTGCTAGTTGGACTTTTTTACTTTCACTTATTCATATTGTATTGCTAGTTGGACTTTTTTACTTTCACTTATTTATATTGTATTGCTAGTTGGACTTTTTTACTTTCACTTATTCATATTGTATTGCGAGTTGGACTTTTTTACTTTCACTTATTCATATTGTATTGCGAGTTGGACTTTTTTACTTTCACTTATTCATATTGTATTGCTAGTTGGACTTTTTTACTTTCACTTATTCATATTGTATTGCTAGTTGGACTTTTTTACTTTCACTTATTCATATTGTATTGCGAGTTGGACTTTTTTACTTTCACTTATTCATATTGTATTGCTAGTTGGACTTTTTTACTTTCACTTATTCATATTGTATTGCTTGTTGGACTTTTTTACTTTCACTTATTCATATTGTATTGCTAGTTGGACTTTTTTACTTTCACTTATTCATATTGTATTGCTAGTTGGACTTTTTACTTTCACTTATTCATGTTGTATTGCTAGTTGGACTTTTTTACTTTCACTTATTCATGTTGTATTGCTAGTTGGACTTTTTACTTTCACTTATTCATATTGTATTGCTAGTTTGACTTTTTACTTTCACTTATTCATATTGTATTGCTAGTTGGACTTTTTTACTTTCACTTATTCATATTGTATTGCTAGTTGGACTTTTTTACTTTCACTTATTCATATTGTATTGCTAGTTTGACTTTTTACTTTCACTTATTCATATTGTATTGCTAGTTGGACTTTTTTACTTTCACTTATTTATATTGTATTGCTAGTTGGACTTTTTACTTTCACTTATTCATATTGTATTGCGAGTTGGACTTTTTTACTTTCACTTATTCATATTGTATTGCTAGTTGGACTTTTTTACTTTCACTTATTCATATTGTATTGCTAGTTTGACTTTTTACTTTCACTTATTCATATTGTATTGCTAGTTGGACTTTTTTACTTTCACTTATTTATATTGTATTGCTAGTTGGACTTTTTACTTTCACTTATTCATATTGTATTGCGAGTTGGACTTTTTTACTTTCACTTATTCATATTGTATTGCTAGTTGGACTTTTTTACTTTCACTTATTCATATTGTATTGCTAGTTTGACTTTTTACTTTCACTTATTCATATTGTATTGCTAGTTGGACTTTTTTACTTTCACTTATTCATATTGTATTGCTAGTTGGACTTTTTTACTTTCACTTATTCATATTGTATTGCGAGTTGGACTTTTTTACTTTCACTTATTCATATTGTATTGCTAGTTGGACTTTTTTACTTTCACTTATTCATATTGTATTGCTAGTTGGACTTTTTTACTTTCACTTATTCATATTGTATTGCTAGTTGGACTTTTTTACTTTCACTTATTCATATTGTATTGCTAGTTGGACTTTTTACTTTCACTTATTCATGTTGTATTGCTAGTTGGACTTTTTTACTTTCACTTATTCATGTTGTATTGCTAGTTGGACTTTTTACTTTCACTTATTCATATTGTATTGCTAGTTTGACTTTTTACTTTCACTTATTCATATTGTATTGCTAGTTGGACTTTTTTACTTTCACTTATTCATATTGTATTGCTAGTTGGACTTTTTTACTTTCACTTATTCATATTGTATTGCTAGTTTGACTTTTTACTTTCACTTATTCATATTGTATTGCTAGTTGGACTTTTTTACTTTCACTTATTTATATTGTATTGCTAGTTGGACTTTTTACTTTCACTTATTCATATTGTATTGCTAGTTGGACTTTTTTACTTTCACTTATTCATATTGTATTGCTAGTTGGACTTTTTTACTTTCACTTATTCATATTGTATTGCTAGTTTGACTTTTTACTTTCACTTATTCATATTGTATTGCTAGTTGGACTTTTTTACTTTCACTTATTCATATTGTATTGCTAGTTGGACTTTTTTACTTTCACTTATTCATATTGTATTGCGAGTTGGACTTTTTTACTTTCACTTATTCATATTGTATTGCGAGTTGGACTTTTTTACTTTCACTTATTCATATTGTATTGCTAGTTGGACTTTTTTACTTTCACTTATTCATATTGTATTGCTAGTTGGACTTTTTTACTTTCACTTATTCATATTGTATTGCTAGTTGGACTTTTTTACTTTCACTTATTCATATTGTATTGCTAGTTGGACTTTTTTACTTTCACTTATTCATATTGTATTGCTAGTTGGACTTTTTTACTTTCACTTATTCATATTGTATTGCTAGTTGGACTTTTTTACTTTCACTTATTCATATTGTATTGCTAGTTGGACTTTTTTACTTTCACTTATTCATATTGTATTGCTAGTTTGACTTTTTACTTTCACTTATTCATATTGTATTGCTAGTTGGACTTTTTTACTTTCACTTATTCATATTGTATTGCTAGTTGGACTTTTTTACTTTCACTTATTCATATTGTATTGCTAGTTGGACTTTTTTACTTTCACTTATTCATATTGTATTGCTAGTTGGACTTTTTTACTTTCACTTATTCATATTGTATTGCTAGTTGGACTTTTTTACTTTCACTTATTCATATTGTATTGCTAGTTGGACTTTTTTACTTTCACTTATTCATATTGTATTGCTAGTTGGACTTTTTACTTTCACTTATTCATATTGTATTGCTAGTTTGACTTTTTTACTTTCACTTATTCCTATTGTATTGCTAGTTTGACTTTTTACTTTCACTTATTCATATTGTATTGCTAG
Organism: Euprymna scolopes; assembly: GCF_053919585.1. Classification (NCBI taxonomy): domain Eukaryota; kingdom Metazoa; phylum Mollusca; class Cephalopoda; order Sepiida; family Sepiolidae; genus Euprymna; species Euprymna scolopes. The sequence continues at coordinate 24,682,538 of NC_136526.1, read as the reverse complement.
TTGGACTTTTTTACTTTCACTTATTCATATTGTATTGCTAGTTGGACTTTTTTACTTTCACTTATTCATATTGTATTGCTAGTTGGACTTTTTACTTTCACTTATTCATATTGTATTGCTAGTTGGACTTTTTTACTTTCACTTATTCATATTGTATTTCTAGTTGGACTTTTTACTTTCACTTATTCATATTGTATTGCTAGTTTGACTTTTTACTTTCACTTATTCATATTGTATTGCTAGTTGGACTTTTTTACTTTCACTTATTCATATTGTATTGCTAGTTTGACTTTTTACTTTCACTTATTCATATTGTATTGCTAGTTGGACTTTTTTACTTTCACTTATTCATATTGTATTGCTAGTTGGACTTTTTACTTTCACTTATTCATATTGTATTGCTAGTTTGACTTTTTTACTTTCACTTATTCATATTGTATTGCTAGTTTGACTTTTTACTTTCACTTATTCATATTGTATTGCTAGTTGGACTTTTTTACTTTCACTTATTCATATTGTATTGCTAGTTGGACTTTTTACTTTCACTTATTCATATTGTATTGCTAGTTTGACTTTTTTACTTTCACTTATTCATATTGTATTGCTAGTTTGACTTTTTACTTTCACTTATTCATATTGTATTGCTAGTTGGACTTTTTTACTTTCACTTATTCATATTGTATTGCTAGTTGGACTTTTTTACTTTCACTTATTCATATTGTATTGCTAGTTTGACTTTTTACTTTCACTTATTCATATTGTATTGCTAGTTGGACTTTTTTACTTTCACTTATTCATATTGTATTGCTAGTTGGACTTTTTTACTTTCACTTATTCATATTGTATTGCTAGTTTGACTTTTTACTTTCACTTATTCATATTGTATTGCTAGTTGGACTTTTTTACTTTCACTTATTCATATTGTATTGCTAGTTTGACTTTTTACTTTCACTTATTCATATTGTATTGCTAGTTGAACCTTTTACTTTCACTTATTCATATTGTATTGCTAGTTTGACTTTTTACTTTCACTTATTCATATTGTATTGCTAGTTGGACTTTTTTACTTTCACTTATTCATATTGTATTGCTAGTTGGACTTTTTTACTTTCACTTATTCATATTGTATTGCTAGTTTGACTTTTTACTTTCACTTATTCATATTGTATTGCTAGTTGGACTTTTTTACTTTCACTTATTCATATTGTATTGCTAGTTTGACTTTTTACTTTCACTTATTCATATTGTATTGCTAGTTGGACTTTTTTACTTTCACTTATTCATATTGTATTGCTAGTTGGACTTTTTACTTTCACTTATTCATATTGTATTGCTAGTTTGACTTTTTTACTTTCACTTATTCATATTGTATTGCTAGTTTGACTTTTTACTTTCACTTATTCATATTGTATTGCTAGTTGGACTTTTTTACTTTCACTTATTCATATTGTATTGCTAGTTGGACTTTTTACTTTCACTTATTCATATTGTATTGCTAGTTTGACTTTTTTACTTTCACTTATTCATATTGTATTGCTAGTTGGACTTTTTACTTTCACTTATTCATATTGTATTGCTAGTTGGACTTTTTTACTTTCACTTATTCATATTGTATTGCTAGTTGGACTTTTTTACTTTCACTTATTCATATTGTATTGCTAGTTGGACTTTTTTACTTTCACTTATTCATATTGTATTGCTAGTTGGACTTTTTTACTTTCACTTATTCATATTGTATTGCTAGTTGGACTTTTTACTTTCACTTATTCATATTGTATTGCTAGTTTGACTTTTTTACTTTCACTTATTCATATTGTATTGCTAGTTTGACTTTTTACTTTCACTTATTCATATTGTATTGCTAGTTGGACTTTTTACTTTCACTTATTCATATTGTATTGCTAGTTGGACTTTTTTACTTTCACTTATTCATATTGTATTGCTAGTTTGACTTTTTACTTTCACTTATTCATATTGTATTGCTAGTTGGACTTTTTTACTTTCACTTATTCATATTGTATTGCTAGTTGGACTTTTTTACTTTCACTTATTCATATTGTATTGCGAGTTGGACTTTTTTACTTTCACTTATTCATATTGTATTGCTAGTTGGACTTTTTACTTTCACTTATTCATATTGTATTGCTAGTTGAACCTTTTACTTTCACTTATTCATATTGTATTGCTAGTTTGACTTTTTACTTTCACTTATTCATATTGTATTGCTAGTTGGACTATTTTACTTTCACTTATTCATATTGTATTGCTAGTTGAACCTTTTACTTTCACTTATTCATATTGTATTGCTAGTTGGACTTTTTTACTTTCACTTATTCATATTGTATTGCTAGTTTGACTTTTTACTTTCACTTATTCATATTGTATTGCTAGTTGAACCTTTTACTTTCACTTATTCATATTGTATTGCTAGTTGGACTTTTTTACTTTCACTTATTCATATTGTATTGCTAGTTTGACTTTTTACTTTCACTTATTCATATTGTATTGCTAGTTGGACTTTTTTACTTTCACTTATTCATATTGTATTGCTAGTTTGACTTTTTACTTTCACTTATTCATATTGTATTGCTAGTTGGACTTTTTTACTTTCACTTATTCATATTGTATTGCTAGTTGGACTTTTTACTTTCACTTATTCATATTGTATTGCTAGTTTGACTTTTTTACTTTCACTTATTCATATTGTATTGCTAGTTTGACTTTTTACTTTCACTTATTCATATTGTATTGCTAGTTGGACTTTTTTACTTTCACTTATTCATATTGTATTGCTAGTTGGACTTTTTACTTTCACTTATTCATATTGTATTGCTAGTTTGACTTTTTTACTTTCACTTATTCATATTGTATTGCTAGTTTGACTTTTTACTTTCACTTATTCATATTGTATTGCTAGTTGGACTTTTTTACTTTCACTTATTCATATTGTATTGCTAGTTGGACTTTTTTACTTTCACTTATTCATATTGTATTGCTAGTTTGACTTTTTACTTTCACTTATTCATATTGTATTGCTAGTTGGACTTTTTTACTTTCACTTATTCATATTGTATTGCTAGTTGGACTTTTTTACTTTCACTTATTCATATTGTATTGCTAGTTTGACTTTTTACTTTCACTTATTCATATTGTATTGCTAGTTGGACTTTTTTACTTTCACTTATTCATATTGTATTGCTAGTTGGACTTTTTTACTTTCACTTATTCATATTGTATTGCTAGTTTGACTTTTTACTTTCACTTATTCATATTGTATTGCTAGTTGGACTTTTTTACTTTCACTTATTCATATTGTATTGCTAGTTGGACTTTTTTACTTTCACTTATTCATATTGTATTGCTAGTTGGACTTTTTACTTTCACTTATTCATATTGTATTGCTAGTTGGACTTTTTTACTTTCACTTATTCATATTGTATTGCTAGTTGGACTTTTTTACTTTCACTTATTCATATTGTATTGCTAGTTTGACTTTTTACTTTCACTTATTCATATTGTATTGCTAGTTGGACTTTTTTACTTTCACTTATTCATATTGTATTGCTAGTTTGACTTTTTACTTTCACTTATTCATATTGTATTGCTAGTTGGACTTTTTTACTTTCACTTATTCATATTGTATTGCTAGTTTGACTTTTTACTTTCACTTATTCATATTGTATTGCTAGTTGGACTTTTTTACTTTCACTTATTCATATTGTATTGCTAGTTTGACTTTTTTACTTTCACTTATTCATATTGTATTGCTAGTTGGACTTTTTACTTTCACTTATTCATATTGTATTGCTAGTTGGACTTTTTTACTTTCACTTATTCATATTGTATTGCTAGTTGGACTTTTTTACTTTCACTTATTCATATTGTATTGCTAGTTGGACTTTTTACTTTCACTTATTCATATTGTATTGCTAGTTGGACTTTTTTACTTTCACTTATTCATATTGTATTGCTAGTTGGACTTTTTTACTTTCACTTATTCATATTGTATTGCTAGTTTGACTTTTTACTTTCACTTATTCATATTGTATTGCTAGTTGGACTTTTTTACTTTCACTTATTCATATTGTATTGCTAGTTTGACTTTTTACTTTCACTTATTCATATTGTATTGCTAGTTGGACTTTTTTACTTTCACTTATTCATATTGTATTGCTAGTTTGACTTTTTTACTTTCACTTATTCATATTGTATTGCTAGTTGGACTTTTTACTTTCACTTATTCATATTGTATTGCTAGTTGGACTTTTTTACTTTCACTTATTCATATTGTATTGCTAGTTGGACTTTTTTACTTTCACTTATTCATATTGTATTGCTAGTTTGACTTTTTACTTTCACTTATTCATATTGTATTGCTAGTTGGACTTTTTTACTTTCACTTATTCATATTGTATTGCTAGTTTGACTTTTTTACTTTCACTTATTCATATTGTATTGCTAGTTTGACTTTTTACTTTCACTTATTCATATTGTATTGCTAGTTGGACTTTTTTACTTTCACTTATTCATATTGTATTGCTAGTTGGACTTTTTTACTTTCACTTATTCATATTGTATTGCTAGTTGGACTTTTTACTTTCACTTATTCATATTGTATTGCTAGTTGGACTTTTTTACTTTCACTTATTCATATTGTATTGCTAGTTGGACTTTTTTACTTTCACTTATTCATATTGTATTGCTAGTTTGACTTTTTACTTTCACTTATTCATATTGTATTGCTAGTTGGACTTTTTTACTTTCACTTATTCATATTGTATTGCTAGTTGGACTTTTTACTTTCACTTATTCATATTGTATTGCTAGTTGGACTTTTTTACTTTCACTTATTCATATTGTATTGCTAGTTGGACTTTTTTACTTTCACTTATTCATATTGTATTGCTAGTTTGACTTTTTACTTTCACTTATTCATATTGTATTGCTAGTTGGACTTTTTTACTTTCACTTATTCATATTGTATTGCTAGTTTGACTTTTTACTTTCACTTATTCATATTGTATTGCTAGTTGGACTTTTTTACTTTCACTTATTCATATTGTATTGCTAGTTTGACTTTTTACTTTCACTTATTCATATTGTATTGCTAGTTGGACTTTTTTACTTTCACTTATTCATATTGTATTGCTAGTTTGACTTTTTACTTTCACTTATTCATATTGTATTGCTAGTTGGACTTTTTTACTTTCACTTATTCATATTGTATTGCTAGTTGGACTTTTTTACTTTCACTTATTCATATTGTATTGCTAGTTTGACTTTTTACTTTCACTTATTCATATTGTATTGCTAGTTGGACTTTTTTACTTTCACTTATTCATATTGTATTGCTAGTTGGACTTTTTTACTTTCACTTATTCATATTGTATTGCTAGTTTGACTTTTTACTTTCACTTATTCATATTGTATTGCTAGTTGGACTTTTTTACTTTCACTTATTCATATTGTATTGCTAGTTGGACTTTTTTACTTTCACTTATTCATATTGTATTGCTAGTTTGACTTTTTACTTTCACTTATTCATATTGTATTGCTAGTTGGACTTTTTTACTTTCACTTATTCATATTGTATTGCTAGTTGGACTTTTTTACTTTCACTTATTCATATTGTATTGCTAGTTTGACTTTTTACTTTCACTTATTCATATTGTATTGCTAGTTGGACTTTTTTACTTTCACTTATTCATATTGTATTGCTAGTTTGACTTTTTACTTTCACTTATTCATATTGTATTGCTAGTTGGACTTTTTTACTTTCACTTATTCATATTGTATTGCTAGTTTGACTTTTTACTTTCACTTATTCATATTGTATTGCTAGTTGGACTTTTTTACTTTCACTTATTCATATTGTATTGCTAGTTTGACTTTTTACTTTCACTTATTCATATTGTATTGCTAGTTGGACTTTTTTACTTTCACTTATTCATATTGTATTGCTAGTTGGACTTTTTACTTTCACTTATTCATATTGTATTGCTAGTTTGACTTTTTTACTTTCACTTATTCATATTGTATTGCTAGTTTGACTTTTTACTTTCACTTATTCATATTGTATTGCTAGTTGGACTTTTTTACTTTCACTTATTCATATTGTATTGCTAGTTGGACTTTTTACTTTCACTTATTCATATTGTATTGCTAGTTTGACTTTTTTACTTTCACTTATTCATATTGTATTGCTAGTTTGACTTTTTACTTTCACTTATTCATATTGTATTGCTAGTTGGACTTTTTTACTTTCACTTATTCATATTGTATTGCTAGTTTGACTTTTTTACTTTCACTTATTCATATTGTATTGCTAGTTTGACTTTTTACTTTCACTTATTCATATTGTATTGCTAGTTGGACTTTTTTACTTTCACTTATTCATGTTGTATTGCTAGTTTGACTTTTTACTTTCACTTATTCATATTGTATTGCTAGTTTGACTTTTTTACTTTCACTTATTCATATTGTATTGCTAGTTTGACTTTTTACTTTCACTTATTCATATTGTATTGCTAGTTGGACTTTTTTACTTTCACTTATTCATATTGTATTGCTAGTTTGACTTTTTTACTTTCACTTATTCATATTGTATTGCTAGTTTGACTTTTTACTTTCACTTATTCATATTGTATTGCTAGTTGGACTTTTTTACTTTCACTTATTCATATTGTATTGCTAGTTGGACTTTTTTACTTTCACTTATTCATATTGTATTGCGAGTTGGACTTTTTTACTTTCACTTATTCATATTGTATTGCTAGTTGGACTTTTTTACTTTCACTTATTCATATTGTATTGCTAGTTGGACTTTTTACTTTCACTTATTCATATTGTATTGCTAGTTTGACTTTTTACTTTCACTTATTCATATTGTATTACTAGTTGGACTTTTTACTTTCACTTATTCATATTGTATTGCTAGTTTGACTTTTTTACTTTCACTTATTCATATTGTATTGCTAGTTTGACTTTTTACTTTCACTTATTCATATTGTATTGCTAGTTGGACTTTTTTACTTTCACTTATTCATATTGTATTGCTAGTTGGACTTTTTTACTTTCACTTATTCATATTGTATTGCTAGTTTGACTTTTTACTTTCACTTATTCATATTGTATTGCTAGTTGGACTTTTTTACTTTCACTTATTCATATTGTATTGCTAGTTGGACTTTTTTACTTTCACTTATTCATATTGTATTGCGAGTTGGACTTTTTTACTTTCACTTATTCATATTGTATTGCTAGTTGGACTTTTTACTTTCACTTATTCATATTGTATTGCTAGTTGGACTTTTTACTTTCACTTATTCATATTGTATTGCTAGTTTGACTTTTTACTTTCACTTATTCATATTGTATTGCTAGTTGGACTTTTTTACTTTCACTTATTCATATTGTATTGCTAGTTGGACTTTTTTACTTTCACTTATTCATATTGTATTGCTAGTTGGACTTTTTTACTTTCACTTATTCATATTGTATTGCTAGTTGGACTTTTTACTTTCACTTATTCATATTGTATTGCTAGTTGGACTTTTTACTTTCACTTATTCATATTGTATTGCTAGTTTGACTTTTTACTTTCACTTATTCATATTGTATTGCTAGTTGGACTTTTTTACTTTCACTTATTCATATTGTATTGCTAGTTGGACTTTTTTACTTTCACTTATTCATATTGTATTGCTAGTTTGACTTTTTACTTTCACTTATTCATATTGTATTGCTAGTTGGACTTTTTTACTTTCACTTATTCATATTGTATTGCTAGTTTGACTTTTTACTTTCACTTATTCATATTGTATTGCTAGTTGGACTTTTTTACTTTCACTTATTCATATTGTATTGCTAGTTGGACTTTTTTACTTTCACTTATTTCACTTATTCATATTGTATTGCTAGTTTGACTTTTTACTTTCACTTATTCATTTGTATTGCTAGTTGGACTTTTTACTTTCACTTATTCATATTGTATTGCTATTTTGACTTTTTACTTTCACTTATTCATATTGTATTGCTAGTTTGACTTTTTACTTTCACTTATTCATATTGTATTGCTAGTTTGACTTTTTACTTTACTTATTCATATTGTATTGCTAGTGGACTTTTTTACTTTCACTTATTCATATTGTATTGCTAGTTGACTTTTTACTTTCACTTATTCATATTGTATTGCTAGTTTGACTTTTTACTTTCACTTATTCATAATGGTATTGCTAGTTTGACTTTTTACTTTCACTTATTCATATTGTATGCTAGTTGGACTTTTTTACTTTCACTTATTCATATTGTATTGCTAGTTTGACTTTTTACTTTCACTTATTCATATTGTATTGCTAGTTTGACTTTTTTACTTTCACTTATTCATATTGTATTGCTAGTTGGACTTTTTTACTTTCACTTATTCATATTGTATTGCTAGTTTGACTTTTTACTTTCACTTATTCATATTGTATTGCTAGTTTGACTTTTTTACTTTCACTTATTCATATTGTATTGCTAGTTGACTTTTTTACTTTCACTTATTCATATTGTATTGCTAGTTGACTTTTTTACTTTCACTTATTCATATTGTATTGCTAGTTTGACTTTTTACTTTCACTTATTCATATTGTATTGCTAGTTTGACTTTTTACTTTCACTTATTCATATTGTATTGCTAGTTGACTTTTTTACTTTCACTTATTCATATTGTATTGCTAGTTTGACTTTTTTACTTTCACTTATTCATATTGTATTGCTAGTTGACTTTTTTACTTTCACTTATTCATATTGTATTGCTAGTTGGACTTTTTACTTTCACTTATTCATATTGTATTGCTAGTTGGACTTTTTTACTTTCACTTATTCATATTGTATTGCTAGTTTGACTTTTTACTTTCACTTATTCATATTGTATTGCTAGTTGGACTTTTTTACTTTCACTTATTCATATTGTATTGCTAGTTGGACTTTTTTACTTTCACTTATTCATATTGTATTGCTAGTTTGACTTTTTACTTTCACTTATTCATATTGTATTGCTAGTTGACTTTTTTACTTTCACTTATTTATATTGTATTGCTAGTTTGACTTTTTACTTTCACTTATTCATATTGTATTGCTAGTTTGACTTTTTTACTTTTTCACTTATTCATATTGTATTGCTAGTTGGACTTTTTTACTTTCACTTATTCATATTGTATTGCTAGTTTGACTTTTTTACTTTCACTTATTCATATTGTATTGCTAGTTTGACTTTTTACTTTCACTTATTCATATTGTATTGCTAGTTGACTTTTTTACTTTCACTTATTCATATTGTATTGCTAGTTGGACTTTTTTACTTTCACTTATTCATATTGTATTGCTAGTTTGACTTTTTACTTTCACTTATTCATATTGTATTGCTAGTTGGACTTTTTACTTTCACTTATTCATATTGTATTGCTAGTTGGACTTTTTACTTTCACTTATTCATATTGTATTGCGAGTTGGACTTTTTTACTTTCACTTATTCATATTGTATTGCTAGTTGGACTTTTTACTTTCACTTATTCATATTGTATTGCTAGTTGGACTTTTTACTTTCACTTATTCATATTGTATTGCTAGTTTGACTTTTTACTTTCACTTATTCATATTGTATTGCTAGTTGGACTTTTTACTTTCACTTATTCATATTGTATTGCTAGTTGGACTTTTTTACTTTCACTTATTCATATTGTATTGCTAGTTGGACTTTTTTACTTTCACTTATTCATATTGTATTGCTAGTTGGACTTTTTACTTTCACTTATTCATATTGTATTGCTAGTTGGACTTTTTACTTTCACTTATTCATATTGTATTGCTAGTTTGACTTTTTACTTTCACTTATTCATATTGTATTGCTAGTTGGACTTTTTTACTTTCACTTATTCATATTGTATTGCTAGTTGGACTTTTTTACTTTCACTTATTCATATTGTATTGCTAGTTTGACTTTTTTACTTTCACTTATTCATATTGTATTGCTAGTTGGACTTTTTTACTTTCACTTATTCATATTGTATTGCTAGTTGGACTTTTTACTTTCACTTATTCATATTGTATTGCTAGTTTGACTTTTTACTTTCACTTATTCATATTGTATTGCTAGTTTGACTTTTTACTTTCACTTATTCATGTTGTATTGCTAGTTTGACTTTTTACTTTCACTTATTCATGTTGTATTGCTAGTTTGACTTTTTACTTTCACTTATTCATGTTGTATTGCTAGTTTGACTTTTTACTTTCACTTATTCATATTGTATTGCTAGTTGGACTTTTTACTTTCACTTATTCATATTGTATTGCTAGTTGGGACTTTTTACTTTCACTTATTCATATTGTATTGCTAGTTGGACTTTTTACTTTCACTTATTCATATTGTATTGCTAGTTGGACTTTTTACTTTCACTTATTCATGTTGTATTGCTAGTTTGACTTTTTACTTTCACTTATTCATGTTGTATTGCTAGTTTGACTTTTTACTTTCACTTATTCATATTTGTATTGCTAGTTGGACTTTTTACTTTCACTTATTCATATTGTATTGCTAGTTGGACTTTTTACTTTCAACTTATTAATGTTGTATTGCTAGTTTGACTTTTTTACTTTCACTTATTCATGTTGTATTGCTAGTTTGACTTTTTACTTTCACTTATTCATGTTGTATTGCTAGTTTGACTTTTTACTTTCACTTATTCATATTGTATTGCTAGTTTGACTTTTTTCTTTCACTTATTCATATAGTATTGCTAGTTGGACTTTTTTACTTTCACTTATTCATATTGTATTTCTAGTTGGACTTTTTACTTTCACTTATTCATATTGTATTGCTAGTTTGACTTTTTACTTTCACTTATTCATATTATATTGCTAGTTTGACTTTTTACTTTCACTTATTCATGTTGTATTGCTAGTTTGACTTTTTACTTTCACTTATTCATATTATATTGCAAGTTTGACTTTTTACTTTCACTTATTCATGTTGTATTGCAAGTTTGACTTTTTTACTTTCACTTATTCATATTGTATTGCTAGTTGGACTTTTTACTTTCACTTATTCATATTGTATTGCCTAGTTGGACTTTTTACTTTCACTTATTCATATTGTATTGCTAGTTGGACTTTTTACTTTCACTTATTCATATTGTATTGCTAGTTGGACTTTTTACTTTCACTTATTCATATTGTATTGCTAGTTTGACTTTTTACTTTCACTTATTCATATAGTATTGCTAGTTGGACTTTTTACTTTCACTTATTCATGTTGTATTGCTAGTTAGACTTTTTTACTTTCACTTATTCATGTTGTATTGCTAGTTGGACTTTTTACTTTCACTTATTCATATTGTATTGCTAGTTTGACTTTTTACTTTCACTTATTCATATTGTATTGCTAGTTGGACTTTTTTACTTTCACTTATTTATATCGTATTGCTAGTTGGACTTTTTACTTTCACTTATTCATATTGTATTGCTAGTTGGACTTTTTACTTTCACTTATTAATGTTGTATTGCTAGTTTGACTTTTTACTTTCACTTATTCATGTTGTATTGCTAGTTTGACTTTTTACTTTCACTTATTCATATTGTATTGCTAGTTTGACTTTTTACTTTCACTTATTCATATTGTATTGCTAGTTGGACTTTTTTACTTTCACTTATTCATATTGTATTGCTAGTTGGACTTTTTTACTTTCACTTATTCATATTGTATTGCTAGTTGGACTTTTTTACTTTCACTTATTCATATTGTATTGCTAGTTGGACTTTTTACTTTCACTTATTCATATTGTATTGCTAGTTGAACCTTTTACTTTCACTTATTCATATTGTATTGCTAGTTTGACTTTTTACTTTCACTTATTCATATTGTATTGCTAGTTGGACTTTTTTACTTTCACTTATTCATATTGTATTGCTAGTTTGACTTTTTTACTTTCACTTATTCATATTGTATTGCTAGTTTGACTTTTTACTTTCACTTATTCATATTGTATTGCTAGTTGGACTTTTTTACTTTCACTTATTCATATTGTATTGCTAGTTTGACTTTTTTACTTTCACTTATTCATATTGTATTGCTAGTTGGACTTTTTTACTTTCACTTATTCATATTGTATTGCTAGTTGGACTTTTTTACTTTCACTTATTCATATTGTATTGCTAGTTGGACTTTTTTACTTTCACTTATTCATATTGTATTGCTAGTTTGACTTTTTTACTTTCACTTATTCATATTGTATTGCTAGTTGGACTTTTTTACTTTCACTTATTCATATTGTATTGCTAGTTGGACTTTTTACTTTCACTTATTCATATTGTATTGCTAGTTGAACCTTTTACTTTCACTTATTCATATTGTATTGCTAGTTTGACTTTTTACTTTCACTTATTCATATTGTATTGCTAGTTGGACTTTTTTACTTTCACTTATTCATATTGTATTGCTAGTTTGACTTTTTTACTTTCACTTATTCATATTGTATTGCTAGTTGGACTTTTTACTTTCACTTATTCATATTGTATTGCTAGTTTGACTTTTTTACTTTCACTTATTCATATTGTATTGCTAGTTTGACTTTTTACTTTCACTTATTCATATTGTATTGCTAGTTTGACTTTTTTACTTTCACTTATTCATATTGTATTGCTAGATGGACTTTTTTACTTTCACTTATTCATATTGTATTGCTAGTTGGACTTTTTTACTTTCACTTATTCATATTGTATTGCTAGTTTGACTTTTTACTTTCACTTATTCATATTGTATTGCTAGTTGGACTTTTTACTTTCACTTATTCATATTGTATTGCTAGTTTGACTTTTTTACTTTCACTTATTCATATTGTATTGCTAGATGGACTTTTTTACTTTCACTTATTCATATTGTATTGCTAGTTTGACTTTTTTACTTTCACTTATTCATATTGTATTGCTAGTTGGACTTTTTTACTTTCACTTATTCATATTGTATTGCTAGTTGGACTTTTTACTTTCACTTATTCATATTGTATTGCTAGTTGAACCTTTTACTTTCACTTATTCATATTGTATTGCTAGTTTGACTTTTTACTTTCACTTATTCATATTGTATTGCTAGTTGGACTTTTTTACTTTCACTTATTCATATTGTATTGCTAGTTTGACTTTTTTACTTTCACTTATTCATATTGTATTGCTAGTTGGACTTTTTTACTTTCACTTATTCATATTGTATTGCTAGTTTGACTTTTTTACTTTCACTTATTCATATTGTATTGCTAGTTTGACTTTTTACTTTCACTTATTCATATTGTATTGCTAGTTTGACTTTTTTACTTTCACTTATTCATATTGTATTGCTAGATGGACTTTTTTACTTTCACTTATTCATATTGTATTGCTAGTTGGACTTTTTTACTTTCACTTATTCATATTGTATTGCTAGTTTGACTTTTTTACTTTCACTTATTCATATTGTATTGCTAGTTTGACTTTTTACTTTCACTTATTCATATTGTATTGCTAGTTTGACTTTTTACTTTCACTTATTCATATTGTATTGCTAGATGGACTTTTTTACTTTCACTTATTCATATTGTATTGCTAGTTTGACTTTTTTACTTTCACTTATTCATATTGTATTGCTAGTTGGACTTTTTTACTTTCACTTATTCATATTGTATTGCTAGTTGGACTTTTTACTTTCACTTATTCATATTGTATTGCTAGTTGAACCTTTTACTTTCACTTATTCATATTGTATTGCTAGTTTGACTTTTTACTTTCACTTATTCATATTGTATTGCTAGTTGGACTTTTTTACTTTCACTTATTCATATTGTATTGCTAGTTTGACTTTTTTACTTTCACTTATTCATATTGTATTGCTAGTTGGACTTTTTTACTTTCACTTATTCATATTGTATTGCTAGTTTGACTTTTTTACTTTCACTTATTCATATTGTATTGCTAGTTTGACTTTTTACTTTCACTTATTCATATTGTATTGCTAGTTTGACTTTTTTACTTTCACTTATTCATATTGTATTGCTAGTTTGACTTTTTTACTTTCACTTATTCATATTGTATTGCTAGTTTGACTTTTTTACTTTCACTTATTCATATTGTATTGCTAGTTTGACTTTTTTTACTTTCACTTATTCATATTGTATTGCTAGTTTGACTTTTTTACTTTCACTTATTCATATTGTATTGCTAGTTGGACTTTTTTACTTTCACTTATTCATATTGTATTGCTAGTTTGACTTTTTTACTTTCACTTATTCATATTGTATTGCTAGATGGACTTTTTTACTTTCACTTATTCATATTGTATTGCTAGTTGGACTTTTTTACTTTCACTTATTCATATTGTATTGCTAGTTTGACTTTTTACTTTCACTTATTCATATTGTATTGCTAGTTGGACTTTTTACTTTCACTTATTCATATTGTATTGCTAGTTTGACTTTTTACTTTCACTTATTCATATTGTATTGCTAGTTGGACTTTTTTACTTTCACTTATTCATATTGTATTGCTAGTTGGACTTTTTACTTTCACTTATTCATATTGTATTGCTAGTTGAACCTTTTACTTTCACTTATTCATATTGTATTGCTAGTTTGACTTTTTTACTTTCACTTATTCATATTGTATTGCTAGTTTGACTTTTTTACTTTCACTTATTCATATTGTATTGCTAGTTGGACTTTTTTACTTTCACTTATTCATATTGTATTGCTAGTTTGACTTTTTTACTTTCACTTATTCATATTGTATTGCTAGTTGGACTTTTTTACTTTCACTTATTCATATTGTATTGCTAGTTTGACTTTTTTACTTTCACTTATTCATATTGTATTGCTAGATGGACTTTTTTACTTTCACTTATTCATATTGTATTGCTAGTTGGACTTTTTTACTTTCACTTATTCATATTGTATTGCTAGTTTGACTTTTTACTTTCACTTATTCATATTGTATTGCTAGTTGGACTTTTTACTTTCACTTATTCATATTGTATTGCTAGTTTGACTTTTTACTTTCACTTATTCATATTGTATTGCTAGTTGGACTTTTTTACTTTCACTTATTCATATTGTATTGCTAGTTGGACTTTTTACTTTCACTTATTCATATTGTATTGCTAGTTGAACCTTTTACTTTCACTTATTCATATTGTATTGCTAGTTTGACTTTTTACTTTCACTTATTCATATTGTATTGCTAGTTGGACTTTTTTACTTTCACTTATTCATATTGTATTGCTAGTTGGACTTTTTTACTTTCACTTATTCATATTGTATTGCTAGTTGGACTTTTTTACTTTCACTTATTCATATTGTATTGCTAGTTGGACTTTTTACTTTCACTTATTCATATTGTATTGCTAGTTGAACCTTTTACTTTCACTTATTCATATTGTATTGCCTAGTTTGACTTTTTACTTTCACTTATTCATATTGTATTGCTAGTTGGACTTTTTTACTTTCACTTATTCATATTGTATTGCTAGTTGAACCTTTTACTTTCACTTATTCATATTGTATTGCTAGTTTGACTTTTTACTTTCACTTATTCATATTGTATTGCTAGTTGGACTTTTTTACTTTCACTTATTCATATTGTATTGCTAGTTGGACTTTTTTACTTTCACTTATTCATATTGTATTGCTAGTTGGACTTTTTACTTTCACTTATTCATATTGTATTGCTAGTTGGACTTTTTACTTTCACTTATTCATATTGTATTGCTAGTTGGACTTTTTTACTTTCACTTATTCATATTGTATTGCTAGTTTGACTTTTTACTTTCACTTATTCATATTGTATTGCTAGTTGGACTTTTTTACTTTCACTTATTCATATTGTATTGCTAGTTTGACTTTTTACTTTCACTTATTCATATTGTATTGCTAGTTGGACTTTTTTACTTTCACTTATTCATATTGTATTGCTAGTTTGACTTTTTACTTTCACTTATTCATATTGTATTGCTAGTTGGACTTTTTTACTTTCACTTATTCATATTGTATTGCTAGTTGGACTTTTTTACTTTCACTTATTCATATTGTATTGCTAGTTGGACTTTTTTACTTTCACTTATTCATATTGTATTGCTAGTTGGACTTTTTACTTTCACTTATTCATATTGTATTGCTAGTTGAACCTTTTACTTTCACTTATTCATATTGTATTGCTAGTTTGACTTTTTACTTTCACTTATTCATATTGTATTGCTAGTTGGACTTTTTTACTTTCACTTATTCATATTGTATTGCTAGTTGGACTTTTTTACTTTCACTTATTCATATTGTATTGCTAGTTTGACTTTTTACTTTCACTTATTCATATTGTATTGCTAGTTGGACTTTTTTACTTTCACTTATTCATATTGTATTGCTAGTTTGACTTTTTACTTTCACTTATTCATATTGTATTGCTAGTTGGACTTTTTTACTTTCACTTATTCATATTGTATTGCTAGTTGGACTTTTTTACTTTCACTTATTCATATTGTATTGCTAGTTGGACTTTTTTACTTTCACTTATTCATATTGTATTGCTAGTTGGACTTTTTTACTTTCACTTATTCATATTGTATTGCTAGTTGGACTTTTTTACTTTCACTTATTCATATTGTATTGCTAGTTTGACTTTTTACTTTCACTTATTCATATTGTATTGCTAGTTGGACTTTTTTACTTTCACTTATTCATATTGTATTGCTAGTTGGACTTTTTTACTTTCACTTATTCATATTGTATTGCGAGTTGGACTTTTTTACTTTCACTTATTCATATTGTATTGCTAGTTGGACTTTTTACTTTCACTTATTCATATTGTATTGCTAGTTGGACTTTTTACTTTCACTTATTCATATTGTATTGCTAGTTTGACTTTTTACTTTCACTTATTCATATTGTATTGCTAGTTGGACTTTTTTACTTTCACTTATTCATATTGTATTGCTAGTTGGACTTTTTTACTTTCACTTATTCATATTGTATTGCTAGTTGGACTTTTTTACTTTCACTTATTCATATTGTATTGCTAGTTGGACTTTTTACTTTCACTTATTCATATTGTATTGCTAGTTGGACTTTTTACTTTCACTTATTCATATTGTATTGCTAGTTTGACTTTTTACTTTCACTTATTCATATTGTATTGCTAGTTGGACTTTTTTACTTTCACTTATTCATATTGTATTGCTAGTTGGACTTTTTTACTTTCACTTATTCATATTGTATTGCTAGTTTGACTTTTTACTTTCACTTATTCATATTGTATTGCTAGTTGGACTTTTTTACTTTCACTTATTCATATTGTATTGCTAGTTGGACTTTTTACTTTCACTTATTCATATTGTATTGCTAGTTTGACTTTTTACTTTCACTTATTCATATTGTATTGCTAGTTTGACTTTTTACTTTCACTTATTCATGTTGTATTGCTAGTTTGACTTTTTACTTTCACTTATTCATGTTGTATTGCTAGTTTGACTTTTTACTTTCACTTATTCATGTTGTATTGCTAGTTTGACTTTTTACTTTCACTTATTTATATTGTATTGCTAGTTGGACTTTTTACTTTCACTTATTCATATTGTATTGCTAGTTGGACTTTTTACTTTCACTTATTCATATTGTATTGCTAGTTGGACTTTTTACTTTCACTTATTCATATTGTATTGCTAGTTGGACTTTTTACTTTCACTTATTCATGTTGTATTGCTAGTTTGACTTTTTACTTTCACTTATTCATGTTGTATTGCTAGTTTGACTTTTTACTTTCACTTATTCATATTGTATTGCTAGTTGGACTTTTTACTTTCACTTATTCATATTGTATTGCTAGTTGGACTTTTTACTTTCACTTATTAATGTTGTATTGCTAGTTTGACTTTTTACTTTCACTTATTCATGTTGTATTGCTAGTTTGACTTTTTACTTTCACTTATTCATGTTGTATTGCTAGTTTGACTTTTTACTTTCACTTATTCATGTTGTATTGCTAGTTTGACTTTTTTCTTTCACTTATTCATATAGTATTTCTAGTTGGACTTTTTACTTTCACTTATTCATGTTGTATTGCTAGTTTGACTTTTTACTTTCACTTATTCATGTTGTATTGCTAGTTTGACTTTTTACTTTCACTTATTCATATTGTATTGCTAGTTGGACTTTTTACTTTCACTTATTCATATTGTATTGCTAGTTTGACTTTTTACTTTCACTTATTCATATTGTATTGCTAGTTTGACTTTTTACTTTCACTTATTCATGTTGTATTGCTAGTTGGACTTTTTACTTTCACTTATTCATATTGTATTGCTAGTTTGACTTTTTACTTTCACTTATTCATATTGTATTGCTAGTTGGACTTTTTACTTTCACTTATTCATGTTGTATTGCTAGTTTGACTTTTTACTTTCACTTATTCATGTTGTATTGCTAGTTTGACTTTTTACTTTCACTTATTCATATTGTATTGCTAGTTGGACTTTTTACTTTCACTTATTCATGTTGTATTGCTAGTTTGACTTTTTACTTTCACTTATTCATGTTGTATTGCTAGTTTGACTTTTTACTTTCACTTATTCATATTGTATTGCTAGTTTGACTTTTTACTTTCACTTATTCATATTGTATTGCTAGTTGGACTTTTTACTTTCACTTATTCATATTGTATTGCTAGTTGGACTTTTTACTTTCACTTATTCCTATTGTATTGCTAGTTTGACATTTTACTTTCACTTATTCATATTGTATTGCTAGTTGGACTTTTTACTTTCACTTATTCATATTGTATTGCTAGTTGGACTTTTTACTTTCACTTATTCATATTGTATTGCTAGTTGGACTTTTTTACTTTCACTTATTCATATTGTATTTCTAGTTGGACTTTTTACTTTCACTTATTCATATTGTATTGCTAGTTTGACTTTTTACTTTCACTTATTCATATTATATTGCTAGTTTGACTTTTTACTTTCACTTATTCATATTATATTGCTAGTTTGACTTTTTACTTTCACTTATTCATGTTGTATTGCTAGTTTGACTTTTTACTTTCACTTATTCATATTATATTGCTAGTTTGACTTTTTACTTTCACTTATTCATGTTGTATTGCAAGTTTGACTTTTTTACTTTCACTTATTCATATTGTATTGCTAGTTGGACTTTTTACTTTCACTTATTCATATTGTATTGCTAGTTGGACTTTTTACTTTCACTTATTCATATTGTATTGATAGTTGGACTTTTTACTTTCACTTATTCATATTGTATTGCTAGTTGGACTTTTTACTTACACTTATTCATATTGTATTGCTAGTTTGACTTTTTACTTTCACTTATTCATATTGTATTGCTAGTTTGACTTTTTACTTTCACTTATTCATGTTGTATTGCTAGTTTGACTTTTTACTTTCACTTATTCATATTGTATTGCTAGTTTGACTTTTTACTTTCACTTATTCATATTGTATTGCTAGTTGGACTTTTTTACTTTCACTTATTCATATTGTATTGCTAGTTGGACTTTTTTACTTTCACTTATTCATATTGTATTGCTAGTTTGACTTTTTACTTTCACTTATTCATATTGTATTGCTAGTTGGACTTTTTTACTTTCACTTATTCATATTGTATTGCTAGTTTGACTTTTTACTTTCACTTATTCATATTGTATTGCTAGTTGGACTTTTTTACTTTCACTTATTCATATTGTATTGCTAGTTTGACTTTTTACTTTCACTTATTCATATTGTATTGCTAGTTGGACTTTTTTACTTTCACTTATTCATATTGTATTGCTAGTTTGACTTTTTACTTTCACTTATTCATATTGTATTGCTAGTTGGACTTTTTTACTTTCACTTATTCATATTGTATTGCTAGTTTGACTTTTTTACTTTCACTTATTCATATTGTATTGCTAGTTTGACTTTTTACTTTCACTTATTCATATTGTATTGCTAGTTGGACTTTTTTACTTTCACTTATTCATATTGTATTGCTAGTTTGACTTTTTACTTTCACTTATTCATATTGTATTGCTAGTTGGACTTTTTTACTTTCACTTATTCATATTGTATTGCTAGTTGGACTTTTTTACTTTCACTTATTCATATTGTATTGCTAGTTGGACTTTTTTACTTTCACTTATTCATATTGTATTGCTAGTTGGACTTTTTTACTTTCACTTATTCATATTGTATTGCTAGTTTGACTTTTTACTTTCACTTATTCATATTGTATTGCTAGTTGGACTTTTTTACTTTCACTTATTCATATTGTATTGCTAGTTTGACTTTTTTACTTTCACTTATTCATATTATATTGCTAGTTTGACTTTTTACTTTCACTTATTCATATTGTATTGCTAGTTGGACTTTTTTACTTTCACTTATTCATATTGTATTGCTAGTTTGACTTTTTACTTTCACTTATTCATATTGTATTGCTAGTTGGACTTTTTTACTTTCACTTATTCATATTGTATTGCTAGTTGGACTTTTTTACTTTCACTTATTCATATTGTATTGCTAGTTGGACTTTTTTACTTTCACTTATTCATATTGTATTGCTAGTTGGACTTTTTTACTTTCACTTATTCATATTGTATTGCTAGTTTGACTTTTTACTTTCACTTATTCATATTGTATTGCTAGTTGGACTTTTTTACTTTCACTTATTCATATTGTATTGCTAGTTTGACTTTTTTACTTTCACTTATTCATATTGTATTGCTAGTTTGACTTTTTACTTTCACTTATTCATATTGTATTGCTAGTTGGACTTTTTTACTTTCACTTATTCATATTGTATTGCTAGTTTGACTTTTTACTTTCACTTATTCATATTGTATTGCTAGTTGGACTTTTTTACTTTCACTTATTCATATTGTATTGCTAGTTGGACTTTTTTACTTTCACTTATTCATATTGTATTGCTAGATGGACTTTTTTACTTTCACTTATTCATATTGTATTGCTAGTTGGACTTTTTTACTTTCACTTATTCATATTGTATTGCTAGTTGGACTTTTTTACTTTCACTTATTCATATTGTATTGCTAGTTGGACTTTTTACTTTCACTTATTCATATTGTATTGCTAGTTGGACTTTTTACTTTCACTTATTCATATTGTATTGCTAGTTTGACTTTTTACTTTCACTTATTCATATTGTATTGCTAGTTGGACTTTTTACTTTCACTTATTCATATTGTATTGCTAGTTTGACTTTTTACTTTCACTTATTCATATTGTATTGCTAGTTTGACTTTTTACTTTCACTTAATCATATTGTATTGCTAGTTTGACTTTTTACTTTCACTTATTCATATTGTATTGCTAGTTTGACTTTTTACTTTCACTTATTCATATTGTATTGCTAGTTGGACTTTTTTACTTTCACTTATTCATATTGTATTGCAAGTTGGACTTTTTACTTTCACTTATTCATATTGTATTGCTAGTTGGACTTTTTACTTTCACTTATTCATATTGTATTGCTAGTTTGACTTTTTACTTTCACTTATTCATATTGTATTGCTAGTTGAACTTTTTACTTTCACTTATTCATATTGTATTGCTAGTTGGACTTTTTACTTTCACTTATTCATATTGTATTGCTAGTTGGACTTTTTACTTTCACTTATTTATATTGTATTGCTAGTTGGACTTTTTACTTTCACTTATTCATATTGTATTGCAAGTTGGACTTTTTTACTTTCACTTATTCATATTGTATTGCTAGTTGGACTTTTTACTTTCACTTATTCATATTGTATTGCTAGTTGGACTTTTTTACTTTCACTTATTCATATTGTATTGCTAGTTGGACTTTTTACTTTCACTTATTCATATTGTATTGCTAGTTGGACTTTTTACTTTCACTTATTCATGTTGTATTGCTAGTTGGACTTTTTTACTTTCACTTATTCATGTTGTATTGCTAGTTTGACTTTTTACTTTCACTTATTCATATTGTATTGCTAGTTTGACTTTTTACTTTCACTTATTCATGTTGTATTGCTAGTTGAACTTTTTACTTTCACTTATTCATGTTGTATTGCTAGTTGGACTTTTTACTTTCACTTATTCATATTGTATTGCTAGTTGGACTTTTTACTTTCACTTATTTATATTGTATTGCTAGTTGGACTTTTTACTTTCACTTATTCATATTGTATTGCTAGTTGGACTTTTTTACTTTCACTTATTCATATTGTATTGCTAGTTGGACTTTTTACTTTCACTTATTCATATTGTATTGCTAGTTGGACTTTTTACTTTCACTTATTCATGTTGTATTGCTAGTTGGACTTTTTTACTTTCACTTATTCATGTTGTATTGCTAGTTTGACTTTTTACTTTCACTTATTCATATTGTATTGCTAGTTTGACTTTTTACTTTCACTTATTCATGTTGTATTGCTAGTTGAACTTTTTACTTTCACTTATTCATGTTGTATTGCTAGTTGGACTTTTTACTTTCACTTATTCATATTGTATTGCTAGTTGGACTTTTTACTTTCACTTATTTATATTGTATTGCTAGTTGGACTTTTTACTTTCACTTATTCATATTGTATTGCTAGTTGGACTTTTTTACTTTCACTTATTCATATTGTATTGCTAGTTGGACTTTTTACTTTCACTTATTCATATTGTATTGCTAGTTGGACTTTTTTACTTTCACTTATTCATATTGTATTGCTAGTTGGACTTTTTACTTTCACTTATTCATATTGTATTGCTAGTTGGACTTTTTACTTTCACTTATTCATGTTGTATTGCTAGTTGGACTTTTTTACTTTCACTTATTCATGTTGTATTGCTAGTTTGACTTTTTACTTTCACTTATTCATATTGTATTGCTAGTTTGACTTTTTACTTTCACTTATTCATGTTGTATTGCTAGTTTGACTTTTTACTTTCACTTATTCATGTTGTATTGCTAGTTGGACTTTTTACTTTCACTTATTCATATTGTATTGCTAGTTGGACTTTTTACTTTCACTTAGTCATGTTGTATTGCTAGTTGGACTTTTTACTTTCACTTATTCATATTGTATTGCTAGTTTGACTTTTTACTTTCACTTATTCATATTGTATTGCTAGTTTGACTTTTTACTTTCACTTATTCATATTGTATTGCTAGTTGGACTTTTTACTTTCACTTATTCATGTTGTATTGCTAGTTTGACTTTTCACTTTCACTTATTCATGTTGTATTGCTAGTTTGACTTTTTACTTTCACTTATTCATGTTGTATTGCTAGTTTGACTTTTTACTTTCACTTATTCATATTGTATTGCTAGTTTGACTTTTTACTTTCACTTATTCATATTGTATTGCTAGTTGGACTTTTTACTTTCATTTATTCATGTTGTATTGCTAGTTTGACTTTTTACTTTCACTTATTCATGTTGTATTGCTAGTTGGACTTTTTACTTTCACTTATTCATATTGTATTGCTAGTT
The DNA here is from genome assembly GCF_053919585.1 of Euprymna scolopes. Classification (NCBI taxonomy): domain Eukaryota; kingdom Metazoa; phylum Mollusca; class Cephalopoda; order Sepiida; family Sepiolidae; genus Euprymna; species Euprymna scolopes. The sequence goes on along the minus strand of NC_136526.1, from coordinate 24,659,024 downwards.
GGACTTTTTACTTTCACTTATTAATGTTGTATTGCTAGTTTGACTTTTTACTTTCACTTATTCATGTTGTATTGCTAGTTGAACTTTTTACTTTCACTTATTCATATTGTATTGCTAGTTTGACTTTTTACTTTCACTTATTAATGTTGTATTGCTAGTTTGACTTTTTACTTTCACTTATTCATGTTGTATTGCTAGTTGGACTTTTTACTTTCACTTATTCATATTGTATTGCTAGTTGGACTTTTTACTTTCACTTATTAATGTTGTATTGCTAGTTTGACTTTTTACTTTCACTTATTCATGTTGTATAGCTAGTTGGACTTTTTACTTTCACTTATTCATATTGTATTGCTAGTTGGACTTTTTGACTGTGAAAATCTGTTGTACAATTGTTTGTTTTTTGTTACTACACAACACTCCCTTCATTAAGTTGTCTGTGACAGGTTCAACTGCAACATTACTACCACCCTCTTCTTTTTTACCATATAATCACCCCTTAGCAAGGCCAGGAGTCCATTCAAGGATAAAGGTGTCAGGTGAAACAATACCGTGATGGTCGATAATGGTTGAAATTAGATAATGTAATTAATTTTAGAGAACTGTTCATCAAGAACTTGTTTATACTGGACTTGAAACGACCATGTTATAATCAGCTGGGAATTTTTCGATTAGTATGGTAGATTGTTATAAAAATTGATGATAGTCGCGTGTTTGCCGCGAATGCCTTACAGTCAAACACCTTTTTTTATTGAATTTTTCCTCCGAACAAGGCACAGTACCACTTTGATGTAGGGGACTACTATCTGGGACATAATTTGTAGCAATACTATGTGGGGAGTTTAGTAACAAGATGTCTGTTTACATTTCAGTTAACCTTTTTTCAAATGTCAGTAAAATCAGGGAAGCAGGGATCCGGAATTCCAAAGGCTAGCAGTTCTAGGGAAGATACTATTAGAGTAGAAGGCTGTCTTACACCCGGGTATTTCTACTGTGAAGGGGTGGGATTTTGCCCGTTGTCGAGTTTGTCCGTCAAGGGAATACAAGGGCTTGTAGTTCGTTGGAGCATCCACCATTAAAATACTTGTAAAACCTGCCATGAAAATAATGGTAGAGCAAAAAGACTCGCAACATCTCTCCGGATGTAAAAACAGTATTGCATTTTATTTTGCTCTTTTACGGGTGCAGCATTGCATCGGAAGTCAGTTACTAAAGATTAAACCAAATGAAACGTTTGAATACAACAATGAATGAAAATAATTCAAATAAATAGGTAAATAATAATAGTTTATCAATCTGAGGGGAAATGTGGCACAAGATAGATAGATAGAGAGAGAGAGAGAGAAGAGAGAGAGAGAAGAGAGAGAGAGAAGAGAAAGAGAGAGAAGAGAGAGAGAGAAGAGAAAGAGAGAGAGAGAGAGAGAGAGAGAGAGACAAATCTGAGCTTGCTTCTGATGAAGGAAATAAAATCTCTTTGACCATGTTTAAAATGAAAAACAAGTATAAATATTGCCGAGCAATGGCAGGTCGACACAACTAGTTTCAGATAAAAGAAATAATAAAGCTCCTTTACTCATATAAATTCGCCTGGCTCTTCCTGGCTTTCTCTTCCGCCCATTTCCCATGGCACCTAACCTGACACAACTTCGACCTGTCATCCTTGTTTGTGACAACCTCCCATTCGAGTGGTTTGCTTGGGTTTCCTTGTCCTACTTATAGACACGCCGGAAGCACCAGACCTTCGTCTGCCGGTTACTAGAGAGCCGGGAGCGAGTCGGCTCTATAGGGAATCCTTAGGGATTCGGTCATATCTCATTCGCATTACCTTAAACTAACACAGTGCGAGCACGGATGAATGAATACTCTGTACGTATTTGGTATGCCACTTAGTCGAGGGTGATCTTATTTGGGTCACGATGACGCCATCAAATAAATATACGTTGCCATATTATCATATCTCAACGATGTAAATGTATTCAGCGTATCATTTTTATTTCTCTTCGCCAATCGCAATATTTTTGTCGTTTTTATTTTAAGTATAAAAAGCATTTTTTTTTAAATTAAATTTTCACCCTAAACCGTGTCACTTTGAAGTAGTGGGATACAATTGGGGGCATAAGTTGCAGGGATATTATGAAGGGAGATGAGTAGTAAGATGTTTGTTCACATTACACTTGAACTTCTGTATATCAGTACAGTTGAGAAAGCAGAATTCCGGATAGGAGTTCAAAAGTCTAATAGTTCTGGGGAAGAAACTATTAGAGTAGAAGGCTTTGTTACACTTAAGGATCTCTACTGAGTAGGGGTGGGATTTTGCTGCTTGTCAGGTTTGTTGGGGGTATTTACGTCGAGGAGTCCAAGTGTTTGTATTTTTTCAGTATTTCGATAGGACACAGACCAGCCTTGCAATCTTTTTGATTATACATTTGATTTTTACTTTCAAAACGATTGTCTACCAACTCTGCAGGTCTTACAGAGGAATTTCTATCTTGAAAGTTGAAATCTTACATTATGAAATATTCAGTTTTTGGATTGAGTTATGTTTGAAAATAAATCTATATTGTTTTTTCGAATTCGCTTTAGATTCCAATTACCTCATCAAATAATCCATCTCTAGTTAAGTTTTTGTCAGTCAGTTCTTACTGTAAGTTGATTGACCTGCCAATTTTATACAGTTTAATCAGTGTTTTTTTTTCTTCGTTACACTCTTAAATATTGGACAACACACTCTCTTATATATATATATATGTGTGTGTGTGTGTGTGTGTGTGTGTATGTGTGTGTGTAGATATGTGTGTGTGTGTATATATATGTGTGTGTATATATATGTGTGTGAATGTGTGTGTATATATGTGTGTGTGTGTATATATGTGTGTGAATGTGTGTATGTGTATATATGTGTGTGAATGTGTGTGTGTATATATATATGTGTGAATGTGTGTGTGTGTATATATATGTGTGTGAATGTGTGTGTGTGTATGTGTGGCTGTGTGTGTACATTTCCCTACCAAACTACTCTATCATTTGTCTACAGACTCAAGATTTTAAATAAGGGTATTGGGATTTGGGAAATACCCTTATTTAAAATCTTCGGCCAGAAATTTAGCTGTCAGAAAGATCAAAGTTAAACGATTTACTCTTTAAAAACTCTGCAAAATTCCTCCATTTTTGTTAGTGTTAGGAAGTAGACTTCTTTCTAATACTAACAACCACTTCTGTAAGGTCTGACGAGGCTGTTAGATCGTAAACATGGTCCAACATCTGAAACATATGTAACCAAATAGATAAACCGGTAATAAAAAAATAAAACACTTATTTGCTCTGCAATAGTATTGAGCACTCTCTTCAGATTTTTACTAATTACCAGTTTTACCAACTATATATATATGTGTGTGTGTGTTTTAGCCAATCCGCCAAGTAGTTTCTGAGAAAATATAGAACGGACAAATTATATATATAGAACGGACAAATTATATATATATATGTGTGTGTGTTTGTGTGTGTGTATGTAGTCACTTTGTGTGTGTATCTGTGTGTGCGTATGCGTGCATGTGTTTGTGTGTGTGTGAGTTCATTCATTATAGCTTCCGAAACGGCTGAGAAAATGTCACACCAAGCAAATTCTTTTGTCTGGCAGTGTTCTTAGATTTGTTTTGTGCAGAAATTCATCTGATAAGTATCAAAAATCGAAAAAATCCGATCTTAAAAATATTCCTTTTTTTATTATAGATAAAAAAGAAGAATTTTTACAGGGGAATATTCATACGTTTCGCCAGCAAGGGAGATAATAAAATTTCAGCAAATAATGTTTCCTTAAAAAAAGAAAAGAAAAAAGATTATTGACGTCTGGAGGTATAGCTTAGTGGTTCAGCATTCGACTACGGATCAAATGATTCCGAGTTCAAGCCCGACTGTACCTCACCATTTTATTTTAATTTTTTTCTTATTAAGGAGTTCACTTTACGATAAAAGAAGAGGTACCATTTAAAATCACTGTAAATCATTTCTTCGTTTACATATATTTAAACTAAACATTAATCAGAAGTAATTTTTTCAGAGCATCCATTGTCAAACCCTAAATATCAGCTGACGTGATATTCTAAACAAACACAGACGGAATTTGATGAACGATATTATTCTTATTATTTTTTTATTTCTTATTTATTTTTTTTTTTTGCGAATTAATCCATCGGGCAAATTGTTTCTCATAATATATAATAATCAATAGAGGACTGATTGTCTAATAATACATACGAAATCTGCATGAATTAAAATATCATGTTTAAGTGTATTATGCGACTGGGCAATGCTGGGCGTTCAACTAGTATATGTGTGTGTGTGTGTGTGTGTGTGTGTGTGAAACTTTTAGTAAAATGAAAAGCGTTGTTACACTGAGAAAGCATCAGCGTGACAATTAAGCGTGAAGTTTTACGCATCTTATTTTTTTAGTGATTATGAGATTCAAGTAGTTTTTATTTTGTAAAAATGCATAGTCACATACAAACGCACGTGAAATATAATACACATGCATATGCATATATATTATGTATATATATATATATATATATATATATATATATATATATATTTCCCCTCAAAGTAACAATATAATAAATTCTAAAAATGAACTGATCTCTTTCTGTAAACATAAGTCCAAATTTAATTATGGCAATTTTGAAATTACATAGTTATTACTTTTACCCTTTATATAGATATAAAAAAATTTTTCTTTAACTGTATCATTTTTCTACATACTTCTTAATACTTTATAATTTAATAATCTCTTATTTTAATTTTTTTATCTCTGCTTTACATGGCCGGTTATTTATCTGCATTTTCTGCTTTATTCTTTAAACTTTCCTATCTATCTAATATATTAATCTACCCACATTTTCATATCTTGTATGTATATTTACTTATATTTTAGTATATGATTTTTTTCCTGAATTTGCAGATACCGGCCTTCCTCTCCCCTTAAATAATTTTTATTTTTTTTATTTTTTATTTTATATTTTATTTTATTTCTTATTTTTTTATATTTTTTTATTTTTTTTATTTATTTTTTAAAATTTATTTTTATTTATTTATTTATTCTTTATTTATAATTTATTTTCTATTTATTTATTATTTTTTTTATTTATTTTCCTTTTTTCCTTTTAGTGTCGTCTAACAACTCTTGCTGACATTTTTTTTAAGTGATGACCTGTACATTTCAGTTGACCTATATTATTTTGCCCTATATTTTTTTTTTTGCGCCTTTAACATTTCCTGTCTGGGTCATTTTGACTTTTGTTTCCCTTTACTTTATTTTATATTTTATATTTAACTTTAACATCTTTTTTTTTTTCTTCCATAATCTTTCTTATTTATTTTTATGTCTCGGAAGTAGAGTGAAAAGCATATTTTATTTTTCTTTTATTAATATTATTGGAATCTTTTTTTTTTTTCCTTGTACACATTTTTGTGAATTATTCCATGGATTTCTGCCTTTGGATTATTATGGACCATCTTCTTCCAATTACGGGATTTCCCTGGAATTTACTTGTACAAATGGAAATTCTTTTAACTTTCTTGAAGTTTTACATTTGGATTTTACCGTCACTGGATTTTTTATCTTCCACCAGACTATCCATTCATGTGTAATCACCTTTTTCTTCACCATATTCCCTCTGCTTCACTTTTTTTGTTTTCAAGTAAGATCTTTGACTTATTTGTTGTTTCATCAAATACTTCTGCATGCAAAATCCGATCCGATTATTTGGGTTACTTCATTAAAAACAATCGTCGAAATTAGTAACATATGCAAGAATTATGAAAAATGATATAATGTGAGTTACTTTGTTGGTGGGTTTGTATTGAAATAGCCAGCCATACAATGTCTAAAAGTTATTATTATAGTGATAGAAGGGGGCGATAATGTGGATTTACTCATGAAAAATGATAGCAGAAATTAGTAACATACCATAGCCTATGTATCAAAGTTTTTATTTTAGTAAGAGTGGAAGCAATAATGTAAGTTAAATCATGTGACATGGTTGTGTAAATTAGTAACATATCAAAAAATTATGAAAAATGATTAAATGTGAGTTATTTTGATGATGTATTTGTAATGAAAAACCAGCCAAGACAATGTCTTAAAGTTATTATTTTAGACAGGTGAGCGATAATGTCGGTTAAATTGTGGAAATGTGTAACAATCCAAGAATTATGGGATTCAACGAGATACGTCAACATATATACTTACAGATTACCAGGAGTCACCCTGGATTCAATGAGATACATGCAAATGTATGCAAGCAGAATACATGGTCAGCTGGGATGTAATGAGATAGATGCAAATATATACTAGCAGAATACTTGGCGTTGCCTTGGATTGAATTAGATTGATTGAAATATATACTAACAGAATACCTTGCGTCGCCCAGGATTTCATGAGATTGATTGAGATATATACTAGTAAAACACCCAGCGTTGTCCGGGATTGAATGAATTAGGTGAGAATATATATTAGCAAAATACCTGGCATTGCTTGGGATTTGATGAGATAAATGTGTTGCATATTACCTGTCCTTGCATATACATGCTGTAAATTACCTACCCTAGGTAAGATACAATTATTTCATATGTGTAATACCCGTCTTATGTAGGTAAAATATTCTTTTGCTCGAAATAGCAAATGATACATAAACATACAAAATTCCTCTCTCATAAGAATAATCAATTTTTTCATTATGTGTACGGTCCCGAGCAACTTTCAATACTGTGCACTGATATTTTCTTTTTTGGAATATAAGCACATTCATGATTTTTTTTTACAAACGTTAAAAATTTTCACATTGTGTAGCAATGTACTGAAACAATTATAAAAATATTTGTTTTTATTTTGGATGATGCGGGGCATCCGAAGAGAGATTTTTCTAACAAAATGAAAGTATAATTTTTAGCAATAGGTATCTAGGAAAAGGCCACTACATATGTTATAAATTTCAAATTTCCACAACCTGGCAAATACTGGTACACGCTAGCAAATTTAGATTTGCAATTACAGAATATGATTCTAATTTTTTCCTTTGCTCTTTATTCTAACACTACACTAAGTTTACTGTTTTATTTCGCTACAGTTGATATTGTGCAGAACAATAAGAAAATCATAGTGAACAATGCATTCAACAAAATTTCACACACATTTCTAGATACCTATATCTAATAAGTTCAAAAGAAAGGACACACTTAGGGAGGTATTTTGGTGGTCAAGTCACTAAATAGAGATTAGCTGGTTTCCCGGCATAGCCCAGGATGTAATATAGATTGACTGAAATACATGTTCTAGCTGGTTTCTAGGCGTTGCCAGGGATGTAATATAGACGCATTATGTTGTATATTACCTGTTCTCTTCTCCCTAAGGTAAAACAATTTCATATACATGCTGTAAATTACCTATGCTAGGGATAAAACATGAACAATACCAGTCCTAGGGTAGATAAAACAAATAATACATAGAGATGAAAGATTCCTCTCCCCTAAGAATAAAACATATGTTTAATATCTGCTTTTGTTTTTTCATTGTTTATACGGTCCCGAGCAACGCCAGGTAGCCCTGCTAGTTTTATATAAAAATGATTTTATTAATTTAACAGTAGGTTCTCAATTTAAACTACAATTTATTCTGGACTAAGTCACTGCGGGGAAACTTATAAAGCTTCCTCTCGGTGCAGGCAATCAATCGATTTGATTGGAAAATGGCGAATTCAGATTTCGATGACAATAAAAATACGGGAGTGGGAAACATTCGTCATCATTCAATCCCGGGCAACGACGGGTCTCCTTTCTAGATCCTAATATTCATAAATGACATCCCTGATGAAATTGCCTCTAAGATAGGTATATTTGCTTAGGACACTGCACTCGATCACACACTCGAGAGTAAAACTAACGAACACATATCTAAGGCAATTGTTAAAACTCTAGAGAAAGACCTCCTTGATAATTACAAGACTCCTTCTTAACCACTCATTGCTATGAAATTACTTGATAGCATTTCCCTTCAAGATCCTAAGACATTCACAGTCAACATAGATTGGAGCAAATACATTGAGGTAATTGCCAAGGCTGCTGTGAGGACGGTGGGTTCTTTCCGCCGTCGGGCTAGAAGGTTACTTACACCTGAAAGTATCCAGTGTCTCTACAAAGCCACTATTCGCCCATGGAGTATTGTTGTTACATCTTGACTGGTGAATCTGACACTGGTCGCTCGTCCCTAGATAGGGTTCAAAAAGAGTCACTAACTTAATAGTTCTCGCACCGTCGCCAAACTCCAACCTCTGTGTCATCGCCGAAATGTGGCATCTCTGCACCTGTTTAAAAAGTACTTTCATGGTAAGTGCTTGGAAAGCTCAAAGTACTAGTACCTTCTAAACATAAGTACCCTCTCAACATAAATACCCTCCCAACAATAAGTACCCTCTCAACATAAGTACCCTCTCAACATAAGTACCCTCTCAACATAAATACCCTCTCAACATAAATACCCTCTCAACATAAATACCCTCTCAACATAAGTACACTCTCAACATAAATACCCTCTCAACATAAATACCCTCTCAACATAAATACCCTCTCAACATAAATACCCTCTCAACATAAATATCCTCTCAACATAAGTACCCCCTCAACATAAAGACCCTCTCAACATAAGTACCCTCTCAACATAAGTACCCTCTCAACATAAATACCCTCTCAACAAAAGTACCCTCTCAACATAAATATCCTCTCAACATAAATACCCTCTCAACATAAAGACCCTCTCAACATAAATATCCTCTCAACATAAAGACCCTCTCAACATAAGTACCCTCTCAACATAAATACCCTCTCAACATAAATACCCTCTCAACATAAATATCCTCTCAACATAAGTACCCTCTCAACATAAATACCCTCTCAACATAAGTACCCTCTCAACATAAATACCCTCTCAACATAAATACCCTCTCAACATAAGTACCCTCTCAACATAAATACCCTCTCAACATAAATATCCTCTCAACATAAATATCCTCTCAACATAAATACCCTCTCAACATAAATATCCTCTCAACATAATACCCTCTCAACATAAATACCCTCTCAACATAAATACCCTCTCAACATAAATACCCTCTCAACATAAGTACCCTCTCAACATAAATACCCTCTCAACATAAGTACCCTCTCAACATATATACCCTCTACACATAAATACCCTCTCAACATACGTACCCTCTCAACATAAATATCCTCTCAACATAAATACCCTCTCAACATAAGTATCCTCTCAACATAAATATCCTCTCAACATAAATATCCTCTCAACATAAATACCCTCTCAACATAAATACCCTCTCAACATAAATACCCTCTCAACATAAATATCCTCTCAACATACGTACCCTCTCAACATAAGTACCCTCTCAACATAAATACCCTCTCAACATGAATATCCTCTCAACATACGTACCCTCTCAACATAAGTACCCTCCCAACATAAATACCCTCTCAACATGAATACCCTCTCAACATAAGTACCCTCTCAACATAAGTACCCTCAACATAAATACCCTCTCAACATAAGTACCCTCTCAACATAAATACCCTCTCAACATAAGTACCCTCTCAACATAAATACCCTCTCAACATAAATACCCTCTCAACATAAAGTCCCTCTCAACATAAATATCCTCTCAACATAAATACCCTCTCAACATAAGTACCCTCTCAACATAAATACCCTCTCAACATAAGTACCCTCTCAACATGAAGACCCTCTCAACATAAATACCCTCTCAACATAAGTACCCTCTCAACATAAATACCCTCTCAACATAAATACCCTCTCAACATAAAGACCCTCTCAACATAAGTACCCTCTCAACATAAGTACCCTCTCAACATAAATACCCTCTCAACATAAGTACCCTCTCAACATAAATACTCTCTCAACATAAATACCCTCTCAACATAAATACCCTCTCAACATAAATACCCTCTCAACATAAATACCCTCTCAACATAAGTACCCTCTCAACATAGATACCCTCTCAACATAAATACCCTCTCAACATAAATACCCTCTCCACATAAGTACCCTCTCAACATAAATACCCTTTCAACATAAGTACCCTCTCAACATAAGTACCCTCTCAACATAAGTACCCTCTCAACATAAATACCCTCTCAACATAAGTACCCTCTCAACATAAGTGCCCTCTCAACATAAATACCCTCTCAACATAAAGACCCTCTCAACATAAATACCCTCGCAACATAAATACCCTCTAAACATAAATACCCTCTAAACATAAATACCCTCTCAACATAAATACCCTCTCAACATAAATATCCTCTCAACATGAAGACCCTCTCAACACAAATACCCTCTCAACATACAGACCCTCTCAACATACGTACCCTCTCAACATAAATACCGTCTCAACATAAGTACCCTCTCAACATAAGTACCCTCTCAACATAAATACCCTCTCAACAAAATACCCTCTCAACATAAATACCCTCTCAACATAAGTACCCTCTCAACATAAATACCCTCTCAACATAAATACCCTCTCAACATAAGTACCCTCTCAACATAAAAACCCTCTCAACATAATACCCTCAAAACATAAAGACCCTCTCAACATAAATACCCTCTCAACATAAGTACCCTCTCAACATAAATACCCTCTCAACATGAGTACCCTCTCAACATAAATACCCTCTCAACATAAAGACCCTCTCAACATAAATACCCTCTCAACATAAATACCCTCTCAACATAAATACCCTCTCAACATAAACACCCTCTCAACATAAGTACCCTCTCAACATAATTATCCTCTTAACATAAAGACCCTCTCAACATAAGTACCCTCTCAACATAAATGCCCTCTCAACATAAATACCCTCTCAACATAAAGACCCTCTCAGCATAAGTACCCTCTCAACATAAATACCCTCTCAACATAAGTACCCTCTCAACATAAATACCCTCTCAACATAAATACCCTCTCAACATAAATACCCTCTCAACATAAGTACCCTCTCAACATAAAAACCCTCTCAACATAATACCCTCAAAACATAAAGACCCTCTCAACATAAATACCCTCTCAACATAAGTACCCTCTCAACATAAATACCCTCTCAACATGAGTACCCTCTCAACATAAATACCCTCTCAACATAAAGACCCTCTCAACATAAATACCCTCTCAACATAAATACCCTCTCAACATAAACACCCTCTCAACATAAGTACCCTCTCAACATAATTATCCTCTCAACATAAAGACCCTCTCAACATAAGTACCCTCTCAACATAAATGCCCTCTCAACATAAATACCCTCTCAACATAAAGACCCTCTCACATAAGTACCCTCTCAACATAAATACCCTCTCAACATAAATACCCTCTCAACATAAAGACCCTCTCAACATAAGTACCCTCTCAACATAAATACCCTCTCAACATAAATATCCTCTCAACATAAATACCCTCTCAACATAAATACCCTCTCAGCATAAAGACCCTCTCAACATAAAGACCCTCTCAACATAAATATCCTCTCAACATAAAGACCCTCTCAACATAAGTACCCTCTCAACATAAATACCCTCTCAACATAAATACCCTCTCAACATAAATACCCTTTCAACATAAATACCCTCTCAACATATATACCCTCTCAACATAAAGACCCTCTCAACATAAATATCCTCTCAACATAAATACCCTCTCAACATAAGTACCCTCTCAACATAAATACCCTCTCAACATAAGTACCCTCTCAACATAAATACCCTCTCAACATACATACCCTCTCAACATGAAGACCCTCTCAACATAAAGACCCTCTCAACATAAATACCCTCTCAACATAAGTACCCTCTCAACATAAATACCCGCTCAACATAAATACCCTCTCAACATACGTACCCTCTCAACATAAATACCCTCTCAACATAAGTACCCTCTCAACATAAAGACCCTCTCAACATAAGTACCCTAACAAACCTGGCAAACAGCAATCTCTAGATGCCGTAAACCCTTCTACTCACATAGTTTCTTCCCACGAACTGCCAGACTTTGGAATTCCCTCCCAGCCCCTGCTTCCCTGGTTGTACTGACATGCAGAAGGTCAATATTTATGTGAACAAACATCTCACTGTCGAACTCCCTACATAGTATGCCTGCAAATCTGGTCCCAAATAGTAGTTCCTTATAACTTAGTGGCACCTTGCCTTGTTTTGGATGAGCAAAAACAATTTTTTTTTGCTGCAGATTAATTTGTCTAACGTATCCATGTCCCTATTTATTTGCCTCCCCACGAGGGCAGAATCAGACACAAGGTCGGTTTTTAATGTGAGAAAAATTCAGCTCCCCAAACTTAACTGTCTGAATATTTTACCTTTGTCGTCACCTTGCTTAATCATTTTTATTACTAAGCTAGACGCTGAGGGGTAAAACATCTACCAATTCGAAGGTAGCACAAACTAGTCTTTAAAAAAATCGAACATAATGCTTCCGTAAAATATATACATCGGACATGTACTATTTTATGCGGTATTTGAAAGGGGAAGAAGTTTCTTTTGACAAACATTTTATAGATGGATATTCCATCTTGAATCCAAAAATGTATCAATCTCACAAGTAAGTTTTTAACTTTTAAAGTGAGATAAACATATCTTGGCTCAAACAAAAATTAATTAATCGAAATATCACCATCAGAATCAACTCAATCTTACCAACGCAAAAAAAGGTGTATTTATGCCAGTAAGGTAAAAAAAATCTTGCGTTCCTGGAAGCGATAAAATCGCTGAAGACGTTTTTGAATCGTTTAGGTTTTTGAAGCATTTCTCGCGCAGAAAGTTGTCGAGAACTTGAAAAAGTGATAGGAGAGAATGAGGCAAAGTTTCGTAGCCCAAAAGTCGGTTTAGCCATGTACAGTCGGGCATTGTCGTGGAGGAGAATTGGGCCTTTTCTGTTGACTAACGCTGAGTGTTGTTGTCGAAGTTTCATCCATTTGTTAAAAGTACTAAACCGCCGTAATGGTTTCTGCCTGCATTCAAAAAATTGTTGAAAATACATCATTTGAAATTAAAATAAAAAATTCTGCAAGTACTTTCTTTTCAACCTGATAACTTGTGTTCCTCTTTGTTCATAATTGAATTTTTATTTGTCATAATATAATTTATTCTAGCATTAGTTTCTCTTTGTGATGGAGGGGGCCGCATAATATATATTCGTTCCTTTTATATCTCAGTATCTGTTATGTTGTCATAATATTAGCCTTGATTTTTTTTTTTAGCGGGAGGAGCTAGTGTATTATATATGCTCGTTCATCATATCATTCTCTCAGCTATTACATCCTTCTTTTGGGGTCAGTGCAGTGTATATATATATATATATATATATATATATATATATATATATGTATGTATATATATATATACATATATATATATATATATATATATATATATATATATATATATATATACTAGCAAAAGTACCCGTCGTTGACTGGGTTCAAAAACAGCCTACAGAAAATGGACTCTGATTTATGAAAGTATGATAGGTTATGAAAAGGAAGGGTTGTAAATTTGGGTTGAATTTGGGGGTATCAAATCCAAAGCAAAATATGGTGAAAGTAAAAATAAAATAGATAACCCCCATAATTTATTATACCATACCTGTTCACACTGAAACACTTATCGCAATATTGTGAGGATCTATATTAAAAAATCTTGTTAAACTTTGTGACATATTTCCATTCTATGGAGGTCAGGTGCGAACGAACGCCCTATAATTTTATTATACCATATTTCTTCAAACTGAAACATAATTATCAAAGTATACTTACGCAGATAGATATGAAAAGTCTTTATTAAAGTGTGTGCCTATTTCCATTCTATGGAGGCCAGGCGTGAATGCAGACCCCACAATTTTATTATACCATCCCTATTTAAGTTAAAACATACTTTTCAAAGTATTCTTATGTACATCTATATCAAAAACACTTGTAAACGTTTTTTTTTAATTTTTAAATTTTTTATTTCCATTCTTTGTGGACCAGGCGCGAACGCAGACCCCACAATTTTTATGAGCCACCGTACTGCCAGATCAAACATACCCATTCCTGTATCTCGATACATCTTCTATCATTATATGCAATCAGTTTTTTAAAATAGTCAATCATATAGGAGCCTATTCGTGACCAGACACACACACACACACACACACACACACACACACACACATTCAGCTTTATATATATATATATATATACATATATATATATATATATATATTCACCATGACACCAGACTTACAAAAATATTGCACATACATTCGAAAAACAAAAATAAATAATTACAATCTGTATTCAAGTAATCAAAAATATTAATTAGGAATCATTAAAATAAAACATCATGATTTTTTAAAGTTATTCAAAGTTATCCTTTGTATTAAGAAAAATTCCATAATCCATTGATTTGAAAAGATAAACTATTTCCATGAGAGGATTAGCATCGGTAAAAAATACATCAATGGTTAGCATACATTTGAAAATACATTTAAAAAATTGTGAACTAAAAGGCGTTTTCGACAGAATAAACGATAAACAATATAATTGATTAATTAAAAAATTATCAATGAATAAAAAAGTAAACCGCAAGGCTACAAAAACGGAATACTGCAAAACCTATGCTGGAATCGATTAGAGTGTAGTCGAAAAAAATCGATTAATTTGAAAAATCAAACAATCGATTAAGTTGAACTTTATAATGAAAAACGTGCAATCGTAAGTGTAAAAGGATTACAGTAAAGTTCAAAAAATTAATTTAGTTCAATCAAATTGTACACTATAAATTAAAAAATTAATTTATAACATCTTATATTTTGGATATTGTATATTCTTATCGTAAATTGAACTCATTAATAAGAAAAAAATTAATTTATAACATCTTGTATTTTGGATATTGTATATTTTTATCGTAAATTGAACTCATTAATAAGAAAAAATTAATTTATAACATCTTATATTTTGGATATTGTATATTTTTATCGTAAATTGAACTCATTAATAAGAAAAAATTAATTTATAACATCTTATATTTTGGATATTGTATATTTTTATCGTAAATTGAACTCATTAATAAGAAAAAATTAATTTATAACATCTTATATTTTGGATATTGTATATTCTTATCGTAAATTGAACTCATTAATAAGAAAAATTAATTTATAACATCTTATATTTTGGATATTGTATATTTTTATCGTAAATTGAACTCATTAATAAGAAAAAATTAATTTATAACATCTTATATTTTGGATATTGTATATTTTTATCGTAAATTGAACTCATTAATAAGAAAAAATTAAAATAAAATGGTGAGGTACACCGTGCTTGAACACGGGATCATTCGATCTGTAGTCAAATGCTCTACCACTCAGCTTTATCTCCAGGTTATAATAAATCTGTTTTTCTATAAGAAATGGTTTGCTGAGATTTTATTATCTCCGTTGCCGATGTAACATAAAATATTCCCCAGTCAAAATTATTATTTTTATTTTTAAATTAAAAAAAGTAATTTTTAAGATCAGATGTTTTTCAATTTTCGATACTTATCGGATGAATTTCTGTACAAAACATATCTAAGAACACTGCCAGACATATAAATTAGCTTTGTGTGAAATTTGGGGAAGATAGGCTCAGCCGTTTCGGAACCTATGGGGAAGGAAGTCACACACAGACACAAACACACAAAGTAATTTTTATATCATAGATATACTATGATAGAGATATTCAGTGATTTTTGTTGTCACATAAGGGATACGTTTAACATTTAAACGTTCATTTGCAGTATTTTGAGGGCCTGAATTTTCAACAAGTTGGTATTAGTTTTTAAATTGTAAGTTTTAAAAAAGAACCCCCTCCTCTCCCATCCGCAAACACACACTCGCTCAGGTGAATTGAGTGAATTGATTTCTTATTTTCTTGGATTTTCATTAGATCTTTTGTGAAAAGATAAAATTGAAATTACCAAAATATTAATGGTTAATAATTTATAATATATGTCTTTGGTTGGACTGGCATTAATGCTGAATATTGTGCTGTCTGTATAAACAACTGAGAGAGAGAGAGAGAGAGAGGGGGAACATGTCTGTCTTTCTAAATGCTCTTTGGCTCGTCGTGTGCTCATAGAATGCAATTGCTTAAGTTCTTGCGGCTGGTGAATGCATTCTCCCACTTGTGTAAGTACGGGCGAATGGCCGCTACCCGAAAAAAGGACTGACTTCAATTTGACGACCCCGTCTCAAATTACACCACTTCTACTAGGTTTCCTGTTTGTTCTGTACTCACAAAGGACGACGAAAAAGAGGAGAGGGAGGTGTCTCCCGTTTCAAACCAGCACTACTACTATTGCTGGTGCTAGACACCCGACCCCCAAGCCCAAATATACACGGCATCCACATCAATGTTGTTTAATAACGAAAATATCGGACGAAATTTTAATAAAAAATATTTATTCAATCAATTCATTTTTTATAAGCAATACAATTTTTAAAATTTCAAATAGTTGCAGATGAGGGAATCTTAAATTTGTATCAGATTAAATATGCCTTTTAAATATGTTGATACTCTTAAAAGCTGGACCCTCTCTCTCTCTCTCTCTCTCTCCCTCTCTCTCTCTCGCTCTCTCTCTCTCTCTCACTCACTCACTCACACACACACACACTATATATATATATATATATATATATATATATATATATATATATATATATATTCTCCACGTTAAAAAACGACCCTGGTGTCTAACTCTGTCCCGTGGGGAGGCATAGTAAATAGGTATATATATATATATATATATATATATATATATATATATATAAAAAATTTTTCGGCAATATTTTTAATACTAGTAAAGAAGTCTACAATTAAGTTGGGGGAGTCCTTAGTAAGCTCTTTCCTGCCCTCTATAGCGGTTGTAAGTTCGGATGTAGGTTTTGCTGACTTTTACTTTTTCTTAAACGTTATTTTCTTGTCTTTTTTATTATTACTTCATTCGTTTTTTTATTTAGAAGACTTTCTCTTGTACTACAGAGTGACCCCACAAATTCGTAACTATTTCTGCAGTTTAACAATATTTGGTACAAATCAAGTTCAGTTGACACCCGAATTGTGAAGCCGAAGCCGGCTTCAATCATGAATGCCCAACAATTTTTGTTCATATCGCCGTTCAATGATCCAAATGATCAACTGTTGCGTTGATTAATGCTGAATATTAAGAAGTTTTGGGTAACCTTAGGCAGAATATGATGTGAGTGATTTTCACAGAATAAAGCACCCCACATACTTCAAATAGCCTATTAAAATGATTACGAGACACTTTAGTGATCGTCTCATAAAGAGGTGTTCCTTTGGATGGACTTCACATTACCGAACCTTAACTTCTATATATTCTCATCTGCGATGTTTTCTACAAATTAATGTTCCAATCCCTAAGCCATTCTTGAACAAAAGAAGGCCCAAAGAAACTGCGTACAAAAAAAAAAAACCATTATTGACGACCAAGAAAAACAAAACAACAAAACGCGATCGTAACGAACTATACAAAACACAAAAACAAAACCAGACCACTCAGTAAATTCAGACTGTGAACACAGGGACGACACAGTAAACTATATCACGAATGAATGCAGCAAACACACACACACACACACACACACACACACGCACACACACACACACACAACGTTGGAATATCCTTTTTACAGCATCATTTCAATTTTAATTTTCTAATCCATGTGCTAATAAGCAAAATTTATAATGACTCACATCTATTTTGCTAATAAAATTTCCTCTAATGAGATGAGCCATTTATTAAAAATCCATGGAATAAAGAAAACACTTTAATAATTATTTGTCAAAACATTAAATTTGTGAAACAATAAAAAATTTGTGAAACAATAAAAAATTTGTAATAATTCTACAAAATTGAATTCAGAATTTCCATTCATATGATTGCTCTCACATATTGAGCTTTCTTTATCTGCTTTGGGATTGACATACAAATATTGATACTAATGTTTGTTTGCACTTTATGTTTGCAGTATTATACAACCTGTGACCCTACGACAATTCAGCATTTCATAAAGTTATGCAACTTCAAAGTTGTCTATATATGCGTATGTATGTGTGTGTGTTTTCGCCGCCCCCCCCTCTTATTATCTGTGATGCCAGACTGACTGAGGAACGTACAAATGCTAAAACAAACCATTAAGAAATTTTGATTACACAAATCAAACTAATTTCTGTTTCTTCGTAAACAATTAAACTACCCCCCCCCCGTTCAATGCCGGGCAGTAAGAATTAATTTGATGCTTAAATAAAATGCCATGGGATGTGAAAACTCTGAGGAAGACGGATACCTTAATCTGCCCTCTTATCTGAGTTTCCTATTTGACAAAACCTGCCACAGCATGAAATCATTTGTCGAAAAACGCTAAAAACAATTCCATATTTCGATGATAACAAATCATTTTTTTCGTTTACTCAAAACACATTTATATTTCGTTTCAGCGAAAATTAAACAAAAAATATTTTTTCCATTAAAATCCGACGATTCTTGCGATAATAATCTTCGGTATCTTTTTAAAGCTGAGTTAATATTTGTTTGTTTGTTTGTTTGAAACATTTCACCTATATATTTGAATCACAAAAATACATATTAAAATATTTTTTCAGTATTGGGATTGAGTTATGCTTACAAGAACTTTTAATTAGCTGCAATTTGAAGCTTCCTCATTAAGTGACCAATCTTTAATTTATATCTACTGCTGTTACCCTTTCTAACTATATGTGGCTTGACCCCATTAACAGTCGACGTTAGAATTGAACAACTCAAATTTTCAACAATAAAGTGTTGAGTATAATATTTCAATCAGAATAATTGTCTTTGCACTTGTTGCAAAGACAATTATTCTGATTGAAATATCATACTCAACACTTTATTGTTGAAAATTTGAGTTGTTCAATTCTAACGTCTAAATTCTTTGCTCAATATAGATTTCGGATCATGTTTAGTTAGTAAGAATTTAATATCGACTTCGCAATCTAGTCGAGAATTATCCGTCCTGAATTAGAAAGATGCCAGTCCATAACGGCGTTTCTTTTGGTTCTCATTCAATTCGTGAAGCACCCATTTATGAAGTTTTTGTTTTTCCAATCACTCTCAAGTAACATTTTCCCGGTAAAAAAACAAGTGGTGTAGCCATAGGTTAGTGTTAATTACAATGAAAATAAACCTTTCCAATAGTCTTCATACATTTCCAATCGACGTCTAATTGCTGCTTTCTCTCCTTGGTATTTCCATCCTCTTAGAGCTTTCACATTCATTTTCTGTAGTATTACCGATGTTAGTACCTATGCGATTATTATTCACTGACTAAAATTCACACACTGGAACCATTACTGAACGCACAGCGCAATGGTGGTTTAAGAAATGTCGTAGCGGTTGAGAGAGTCCTGACGAGGATGAACGTAATGGTCGGTCATCAGATTTTGACAACAATCAATTAAGAGCTTTAGTTTGAAGCCAATCTACGAATAACTGTTCGAAAACTTGCTTTTGAATTAGATGTAACGCATACAACGATTTTCAACCACTTAAGAGAGATTGGAAAGACAAAAAACTTGATAAATGGATGCTTCACAAATCGAACGACAACCAAAAAGAAGGCCGTTATGAAGTTCCATCTTTCTTTCTTTTACCCAATGATTGCTCACAAGCAATAACAAGTAGTATTGCCCTGTGCCAAGTCTCTTCAGATTTTCAGCACTGTTTCGTTCCATAAGTATTGTAAATATCTTGTGTTAATGTTTATCATTGATTTCTTGTAGATAACGACCGTTGGCTTTCTTTGGAATTCGTGAGATAATAAGTCTCTCCAGGATTCCACTACTGTGTCATTCTAGTTTATGTGTGTGGGGGGGGAGGGTCTGCCTGGTATGTTCCTTCATTCTTTCTTGAGTTTTGTCTATTTTAGCTTTGTTATAGAGTTTTCTGATTGTATTATTCTATGCGGCTGTCAGTAGCGATTACGTTTCTATAGTCAAGTGACTTTTTCATAGACCTAATCAGATTATTATTTGTACTCACTAGGAGTTCTATCACAGCTTATTATCAAAAATTAGTTACTGACAAAAAACAGTGATGTTGCATGGAGTCTGGGTGACAATACGTCTCCCCAGATTTCCAGTATTTTTCACTTCATTCGGTAACATTTTTTGCAAATGAATTTTGCATCATCACAACGCTTGTTATTGACTTCTCGCTGGCAATTATCAGTATTCTTCACTGGAATTTGGGTGGCCATAAACCTCCCTAAGGTCGTAGTCCACTTTGAACTCATCCAGTGCGGTCTGGTTAATGCTGTCTCTCCTCATCCTCCTTAAACCTTCTCAACTATTTGGCTTGACATCAGTCGATGCCGACACTACAATTGTGGCCAGAGGTTAGGGTTGTTAAATTACAATTTTGTGGTTTCAGGTTTCTTGGTTCCATGTCCTTCTATGTCTTTGTTTTATTATTATTTTATAGTAGTAGTAGTAGTAGTAGTAGTAGTAGTAGTAGTAGTAGTTTATGTTAAGGATTCTTCATGCAAACTTGGATAGAATTATAAAGTTCTCATGTTGTGACTATTATTGGCCATGAAAAAGTATGTTTATTTAAAAGTCAGGTTTATTTTTTTAACATCTACTTCGAAAAAAACGTCGTCCCAGTTAAGAAAATTGGTCGACGAGAGGAAATTGCATCGGATTTTATTAATTCTATTAATTTCATGTAATTGCAAAACAAATATGTGCGATCTTTAAATGAATATTTGATCAAAACGCGTTAGCAAATTTCGCCATAAAAAAGGTCAGGCAGGTAATTACTTGAGTAGGTTTATACATCATTTGGTAGTGACCATTTCAAATGTAATATTAGTGGTCCATAATGACATTAATAAGTGAGCTAAATATGTAGTGACGCAGACATGTTCATAGGTAGTTCATCAGTGACAATGACTTCATTTGTAAAAAATTGAAATATAATTCGTGTAGGTCAATAAGCTCATCATAAATAATCAATATACCCTAGGTATGTGTAAGAAACAACGACGTATATAAATCTCCAAAAGCTCACAAGAATACTGCTATCTGCTGGAAACCCATCTGTCTACACTACACCATAACAACACTGACAAAATAATACTACATTGTAAGAACATTAAAAAAATATTACTACACCGTAACAACACTGAAAAATATTACTACACTGTAACAACACTGAAAAATATTACTACACCGTAGCAACACTGACAAAATATTACTACACCGTAACAACAACACTGACAAAATTATATTGCACCAAAACAACACTGACAAAACAATGCTACACCATAACAACACTGATAATATAATACTATACCGTAACAACACTGACAAAATAATACTACACCATAACAACACTGACAAAATATTACTACAAAATGATAATACTAAAAAAATATTACAACACCGTAACAACACTGAAAAAATATTACTACACGTTAACAACACTAACCAATTATTACTATATCGTAACAACACTGGAAAAATATTACTACACTGCCACACTGACAAAATAATAGTGCACCGTAACAACACTGATAAAAAATTACGACACCATAACACAACTGGCAAAATATTACTACACCGCAATAACACTGACAAAACAATGATGCACTGTAACAACACTGAAAAAAATGTTGCTACACCACAACAGCACTGAAAATTATTACTACCCCGCAACAGCACTGAAAAATATTACTACACCATAACAACACTGAAAAATATTGATACACCGCAACAACACTGACAAAATAATACTACACCGTAAAACACTGAAAAATATTACTACACTGCAACAACACTGACAAAATGATACTACACCATAATAACACATATTACTACAACATAAGAACACTGACAAAATAATACTACACCGTAACAACACCTAAAAAAATAATACTGCACTGTACCAACACCGAAAAAATGTAATTACACCATAACAAAACTAAAAAATATTACTATACTAACGCTAACAAAATAAGACTACATAATAGCAAGACTGACAAAATAATACTACACCGTATAAACACAAGCAAAATAGTACTACCCTGTAAGAACACTGACAAAATGATACAACACTGAAAAATATTACTACACTGCAACAATACTGAGAAAATATTACTACGCTGTAACAACACTGACAAAATATTACTACACTGCAACAATACTGAGAAAATATTACTACGCTGTAACAACACTGACAAAATATTACTACACCGTAACAACACTGATAAAATAATACTACACAGTAACAACACTGACAAAATTATATTACGCTGTAATACTGATAAAATATTACTACACCCTTACAACACTGACAAAATGATACTACCTCGTAACAACATTGACAACATGATACACTGTAACAACACTGAGAAAATAATACTACACCATAACAACAATGACAAAATAATACTACACCGTAACAACACAATGATAAAATATTACTAAACCATAACAACACTGACAAAATATTACTACAATGTAACAACACTAACAAAATAAGACCACACCATAATAACACTGACAAAATATTACTATACTATAACAACACAATCAAAATATCACTACACCGTAACAACACTGACGAAAGAATACTACCCTGCAACAACATTGAAAAAAATATTACTACACTGTAACAACATTGACAAAATATTACTAAGCCGTAAAAACACTGACAAACTGTTACTACACCATAACAACATAAAATAATACTACCCCATAACAACACTGAAAAAATACTACTACATCGTAACCCCATTGACAAAATAATACTACATGGACCAACACTGAAAAATATTACTACACTGTAACAACACTGACATAATAATACTACACCATAACAACACTGACAAAATAATACTTCACCTGTAACAACACTGACAAAATAATACTACACCCTAACAACACTGACAAAATATTAATACACTGAAACTGCACTGACAAACTATTACTGCACTGTATGCTTTTTGAAAGATATATTCAATTTAATGTTTTTTAAACCATTTAATTGAATTAAATGTTCTTAAACATTTATTTAATTAAATGTTTTCAATTTATATATCCAATTAAATGGTTGTTAAACATTTATTCGATTAAATGTTTTAAAACATATATTCAATTAAATGTTTCTTAAAAGATTTATTCAATTAGATACTTTTGAAATACTTATTCAATTAGATGTTTTAAATACATTTATTAATCAGATGTTTTAAAACATTTATTCAAGTAGATGTTTTCTAAAACATTTTTTTAATTATATGTTATTAAAACAATTATTCCAGTATATGTTTTTAAAAAAACATTTATCCAGTTAGATTTTTTTACATTTTCTCAATTAGATGTTATTAAAATATTTATTAAATTTGATGTTTCTGAAATCATTTATTCAAGTTACTGTTTTTTAAAAAAATATTCAATTAGATGTGTTTTAAACATTTTTAATATTTTATTAAATCATTTATTGAATAATTTTTTAAAAAATAATTTACTTCATTAGATTTTTAAAGACACTTATTCAATTAGATGTTTTTTAAGCATTTATTTTTTTATTTTATATAAAACCTTTATTAAATTAGAGGTTTTTAACATTTATTCAATTGGAGGTGTTTAAATAATTTATACAATCATATGTTTTTAAACGTTGATTCACTTTGATGTTTTTTTTAAATATTTATTCAATTAGATGTTTTTAAAACATTTTAATTAGATGTTTTAGAACATTTAGTTAATTAGATGTTTTTAAAACATTTGTTTTTATTACGTTTTAAAATATGTATTTAATTTGAGTTTTAAAAACAGTTATCCAATTAGATGTTTTTAAAAACATTTATTCAATTACATGTTTTTTTTTTACATTTAATTTTATATTTTCAACATTACTTCAATTTGATTTTTTATAATTTAATCAATTAGATGTTTTTAAAACATTAAATCAATTAGATTTTCTTAAAAACATTTATGCAATGAGATTTTTAAAACATATTTATTTATTTTGGTTTTTATTTATGCATTAAGTTATATATATATATATATATATATATATATATATATATATATATATATATATGTGTGTGTGTGTGTGTGTGTGTGTGTGTGTGTATTAAAGATAGAATCAAAGCGAAGCAGAATTTCCTATTCAATATAAAACATGGATATCTAATTATTTTGGAAAGGGGTTTCATCTAGCGTCATTGCAAATTGACTACGACTGACAATTTGTCCCTAAATGACTCGCTCTAGTAAGAAAATAAACACATGAATTTTACAAGAAAGATGAATTTTTACTGGAAAGATGGTGGGATCCTTCTACCGCTCCAGAAGATATCTCACTACTGATGCAATTCTCTATCTATATAAAAGCCAAGTACGTCCAAGGATGGAATACTGTTGCCATATCTGGGCATGAGCTGCTAAAAACAGCCTATCCTGCCTTGACAGAATACAAGATAGACTTCGTGGCTTAGTGGGGGATGCCCTTTTCTCTACCCTGCAACCTCTCTCCCACAGAAGAGACGTTGCGAGCCTGTCCTTGTTTTATCGTTATTTCCATGGCAGGTGCTCGTCTGAACTCCAATCTCTGGTCCCCCCTCGCCAATTTTTCACGAAAAACACCCGTCTAGCTGAATCCACTGTGAAAAATTTCCCCCACTCTATATCTGTGCCTAAATCAAAACGCGGATTCCATGAGCAAAGCTTCTTTCTTAGAACTGCACGCCTGTGGAACTCTGTTCCGTCTGCCTGGTTCCCACTGGACTACAACTTGGATGTCTTCAAGTCCAATGTTAACAAATTCCTAATGAACCACCCCCTTAAGTAAACACTTCATCAAATCTCCACACTAACGTAATGTACTTGCAATAACCCTTATCCCTGAGTGGCTTCCAGGCCTTCATAAGTGGTGATCACTGTGTAAAAAAAAATATTTTTAAATACAACGACCAGAAGTCGAAATGTTGCATTAGTGCTTAAGTTTTTTTTTAATTTCCTAAAAATTTATATATATATATATATATATATATATATATATATATATATATATATATATATATATATATATATACTAGCATTTCAGCCCGGCGTTGCACGGGTGTTTGGATGTGTATGGTGAGCAAAAAAAAAAGTGGTAGTAGGAAGGCAGGCTCGAACCCGTACCGCAAAGGAGGAAAAGAACGGGGTAAAACCGAGCGTTTATGCTGTTACAACCACCGCCAAACCGCAAGCGATATTTTTTTAAAATTAAGGCTAGACAATCTCAAGGAGAGGATAACTTTCAAAAATATCGGCGGAAAAAGTGCCCCCCCTGTAGAAAAGTGCCTAGTTGAAGGGGAAGATATTAATGTTTTTAGCCAATTTTTCGATATTTGTCGTATGAAAGGTCGACCTGTAAAACGATACTGATCTTGGTAAAATCCGTCGCCTCTATTGAAAGCTTAAGGCAGACATGCAAACAGACATAAATACATACATTTATATATTGGTAACTAAATATTTTTGACCCAAACTAATGAAAAAGCTTGCCCTATCTCTGAGTACCCTTTATGTAAAATTTCAAATATTTAGACGAGAAATTGTCTGAGTAATTTGGAAGAGACCGCAGAGGTCAATTTTTTAAAAACTTTGACCCCTATTATGACCCCTTAAAATTTATTGTTTTGGGCTCAAGTCAAGTTATTAAGTTAGATCCATGTCCAAGGAACCTATATCTAAAATTTCAAGTGCGTAGACCCAAAATTGTCGGAGGAGTTTGGTAGAGTTCTCAAAGACCAAATCGTTGAACATTGACCCCTTAATCACCAAATTTCTGACCCAAAACCGATCACATCGATTTTCCCAAATCTCAGTACCCTGTATATCAAATTTCGAGTCTGTAGACTAAAAATTAACAGAGTTATTGCGTAGGGAAATGTACACAGACACACACACAGACACACACCCACACATACACAGACACGTTCACTTATATATATATATATATATCATATTATATTATCTATATATCTATAAAAGTGAACGTGTCTGTCTGTCTGTCTGTCTGTCTGTCTGTCTGTCTGTGTACATTTCCCTACGCAATAACTCTGTCAAGTTTTAGTCTATAGACTCGAAATTTGAAATACCGGGTACTGAGATTTGGGAAAATCGATGTGACGGGTGTCAGCCAGAAATTTGGCTGTTAAGGGGTCAAATTTCAACGATTTGACCTTTAAGAACTCTACCAAACTCCTCCGACAATTTTGGGTCTAGACACTTGAAATTTTAGATATAGGTCTCTTGAACATGGATCTAACTTAATAAAGTGATTTGAGCCCGAAACTATAAATTTTAAGGGGTCATAATAGGGGTCAAAGTTTTAAAAAATTAACCATTTTTTTTGTTTTTTTGCTTTTTTTTTGCACAGCATACACCTCCAAACACCCGAGCAAGGGGTCAAAGTTCAACGATTTGACCTTTGAGAATTCTACCAAACTCCTCCGCCAATTGTGGGTCTAAACACTTGAAATTTTAGATATAGGTTCCTTGGACATGGATATAACTTAATAACTTGATTTGAGTCCAAAACAATAAATGTTAAGGGGACATAATAGGGGTCAAAGTTTAAAAAAATTGACCGCTTTTTCTTTTTCTTTTTTTTTTTCTCAACATACACCTCCAAACACCCGGGCAACGCCGGGCTGAAATGCTAGTTATATTATATTATATTATATTGGACCCAGCATATACTGACGATTAAAAAAATTACACGTGCGCCACTACAGGGAATCGAAACCAAAACGTTTAGCCTTCGATTTATTTTTTCCTAAAAATTAAAACATGGACCAATAGCTATTA
Source organism: Euprymna scolopes (assembly GCF_053919585.1). Lineage (NCBI taxonomy): Eukaryota > Metazoa > Mollusca > Cephalopoda > Sepiida > Sepiolidae > Euprymna > Euprymna scolopes. The sequence continues at coordinate 24,631,994 of NC_136526.1, read as the reverse complement.
TGTTACGCATGCATATTCGTAATGCCGTCATTCGATCTTCACCTGACAAATTTCATTTTTTTTTAATTTTCGCATTTTTGTACCGATTTTCTCAGGTTAAAACCTAAATATAAAGTTTTGCATGTGTTCGAATACCCTATATACAAAGTTTCATGTCTGTAGACCAAAAACAGAACGAGGAGTTTGGTAGAAAAAATTATTTAAACAAATATGCATATAATATGAAAGGGATGTGTGTTTACTATAACCTTTTGACGCAAATATTACACAAAGTATAAATCATGTAGAATATTTGCATGAATATAATTACACGTAATAGTTAACAATATAATATAATTACACGTAATAGTTAACAACATAATATAATTACACGTAATAGTTAACAACATAATTACACGTAATAGTTAACAATATAATTACACGTAATAGTTAACAACATAATATAATTACACGTAATAGTTAACAATATAATATAATTACATGTAATAGTTAACAACATAATATAATTACACGTAATAGTTAACAACATAATTACACGTAATAGTTAACAACATAATATAATTACACGTAATAGTTAACAACATAATTACACGTAATAGTTAACAATATAATATAATTACATGTAATAGTTAACAATATAATATAATTACACGTAATAGTTAACAATATAATTACACGTAATAGTTAACAACATAATATAATTATGCGTAATAGTTAACAACATAATTACACGTAATAGTTAACAACATAATATAATTACACGTAATAGTTAACAACATAATTACATGTAATAGTTAACAACATAATTACACGTAATAGTTAACAACATAATATAATTGCACGTAATAGTTAACAACATAATATAATTACACGTAATAGTTAACAATATAATATAATTACACGTAATAGTTAACAACATAATATAACTACACGTAATAGTTAACAACATAATATAATTACACGTAATAGTTAACAACATAATTACACGTAATAGTTAACAACATAATATAATTACACGTAATAGTTAACAACATAATATAATTACACGTAATAGTTAACAACATAATTATACGTAATAGTTAACAACATAATATAATTGCACATAATAGTTAAGAACATAATATAATTACACGTAATAGTTAACAATATAATATAATTACATGTAATAGTTAACAACATAATATAACTACACGTAATAGTTAACAACATAATATAATTATACGTAATAGTTAACAACATAATTACACGTAATAGTTAACAACATAATTACACGTAATAGTTAACAACATAATATAATTACACGTAATAGTTAACAACATAATTACACGTAATAGTTAACAACATAATATAATTACATGTAATAGTTAACAACATAATATAATTACACGTAATAGTTAACAACATAATTACACGTAATAGTTAACAACATAATATAATTACACGTAATAGTTAACAACATAATATAATTACATGTAATAGTTAACAACATAATATAATTACACGTAATAGTTAACAACATAATTACACGTAATAGTTAACAATATAATATAATTACATGTAATAGTTAACAACATAATATAATTACACATAATAGTTAACAACATAATTACACGTAATAGTTAACAACATAATATAATTACACGTAATAGTTAACAACATAATATAATTACACGTAATAGTTAACAACATAATTACACGTAATAGTTAACAATATAATTACACGTAATAGTTAACAACATAATATAATTGCACGTAATAGTTAACAACATAATATAATTACACGTAATAGTTAACAACATAATATAATTACACGTAATAGTTAACAACATAATATAATTACACGTAATAGTTAACAACATAATTACACGTAATAGTTAACAACAAAATATAATTACACGTAATAGTTAACAACATAATTACACATAATAGTTAACAACAAAATATAATTACACGTAATAGTTAACAACATAATTACACATAATAGTTAACAATATAATTACACGTAATAGTTAACAACATAATATAATTACACGTAATAGTTAACAACATAATTACACTGTAATAGTTAACAACATAATATAATTACACGTAATAGTTAACAATATAATTACACGTAATAGTTAACAACATAATACACTGTAACAACACTGATGATCATCCTATAAGAAAACCGAAAAAACTAATAGGGAATGAATTAAAATGAATGTTTAAAGAAATATGCAAATTAGCTAGATCTTTTGCTAGTGAATGCAATTTAACAACCCATGACTGTTCCTAATATTTATAAATGACCTCCCCGACAAAATTGCCTCTGAGATTGGTATATATGCTGATGACGCCACACTCTATAACAGGCACGACAGGAAAACAAATGAACACATATTTAAAGAAATGGCAGAAACACTAGAGGATGACCTCCAATCTATAATGCCGTCAACACTAAACTAGTTCCATTCAATAATTACAAGAAACCTTCTCTACCACCTATAGCAATGGCCAATGACTCTTTATCTGAGAGTACATCTTTCAAACTCCTTGGCCTAACGTTTACAGGAAACATGAGTTGGAACAATTACATTGAAGGCATTGCCAGGGCCGCTGCAAGGAATGTGGGCTCTTTCTACCGTGCTAGAAAACTACTAACACCCGAAAGTATCCTGGCAACCATTCGCCCATGTGTGGAGTATTGCTGTCATATTTGGGCTGGTGCATCCGCTACTAGTCTCTCACTCCTTGACAAGGTTCAAAAGAGAGTCGTAAATCTGATAGGCCCTGAACTGGCGCTAAGCTTCAGCCTCTGTCCCATCGACGAAATGTTGCATCCCTATGCCTGTTCTACAAGTATTTTAATGGTGAATACTCTGACGAACTGCAAGCACTTGTGCCCCCACGACGTGAACAACCTCGAGAAACCCGACAGCTGCTAAATCCCCCCTCACACACACTGTAGAGATCCCTAGATATAAAAGATCTTTCTACTCCAGTAGTTTCTTCCCCAGAACCGCTAGACTTTGGAATTCCATTCCAGGTCCCTGCTTCCCCAACTGCACTGACGTGCAGAAGTTCAAGTGTAACGTGAACCGACATCTTGCTGCCCAAATCCCTACATAGTACCCCAGTAGTTGTTGCCTCTGATAGTAGCCCCTACACCAAAGTGGCAATGTGCTTTGTTTGGGGTGAAAATGGAATAAAATATATATATATATATATATATATATATATATATATATATATATATATATATATATGTATATATATATATATGTATATATATATGTATATATATATATATGTATATATATATATATATATATATACATATATATATGTATATATATGTATATATATATATATGTATATATATATATATATATATATATATATATATATATATATATATATATATATATATATATATATATAAGAAAATTGTATTTTCTTTTTAAAAAAATAGAAAAAGACTTGCTTTTTCTATTTTTTGACCTTCGGACCGAGATCAAAGAGTATTTTTTTTTTTGTCTTTTTTTTTTTCTCCCTTTGTCCTCGACACAAATGAATTATTGTATGATTTTTGTTCCCTTTTTTGTTTTTACACGTCAATAAAAAAATGTTTCAAATGATTGGGTTCTAAGTAGGATGTTCCCCAGTATGATTGCTTAGATGCGGTATTATGGTGAAAGAGGATACTAGCTAAGAGAATTTCTTGTTTCTTGTGACAAGGATGACCAACGACTCCCTTCCCAATCCCCTTTTTTCAGTTGGCCTTGTGTCTAAATTTTTTGTTCATGTTTGATTTATATTGTATTTTTTTTAATTTGAATAAAATATTTGATATTTCAAAGTGTAGTATATGTTTTGATACTTCGCTTAAGTTAATTGGCCCTTGGTTAATATAGGGGGGAACACTTCATACTGAGATAATTACTATTTTTTATACTGCCAGAGTGTCTCCTTAATGCTCTTGTCTTAGGGGAATTGTTCCCCCCCCCCACATTAAAAAACAACCTTGTGTCACATTTACTTTAGTGTGGAAGCAAATAAATACCTAAATAAATAGGAAAAAGAGATTTAAATATGAATATCAATACGCAAAAAACAAAAAACAAATATATATGTGTGTGTGTGTGTGTATGTGTGTGTGTGTGTGTGTGTGTGTGTGTGTGTGTGTGTGTGTGTGTGTGTGTGTGTGTGTGTGTGTCCGTCCTGTAACGGGAATATCAATACACAAAAAACAAAAAAACAAAACAAAGGTATATATATATATATATATATATATATATATATATATATATATATATATATATATATGTCCTGTAACGGGAAGCAATTTTTTAAAGAGTTCCTGCCGCAACGTTTCATATAACTTGGCCTAAAACAGATTGAAGAGGCCAATCATGTGACCTCGCTTTCCACGTTTACTTAACACCGGAAATAACAAATTTCTGATCCACTCGAGTTCATAATTTGAAATCTCTTCTCCCTCATCTTCCTCTTCCCAAAAAGCATCATCATTGTCAACAGGCAATTTCTGCCAATCCAATATCTTTGACATTCGAGCGCCAACTGGACGACCCACTTTAAATCGCAATTAACACTATTTTCGATATTGCAAAGATATTTTTTTTTCATTTCGCCTTTTTGCCAGTCATTCATTCTGTGAGAGAAGGTTGCATTTTATTTCGTGCATCTTGTTAGAGCGGATATTTCGTTGACGTCTGTAACGGAAATGACGTCATATTCTCTAAAAAATGTGTTTTATTAAAAAGAATTTTATTACCGGAAACACAAGAGCGCATTATCAAGTTGTTAATGATTCAGAGGCAGATAATTTACACCTGGTCTAATGAATATTTACAAATAATTACAAATAATTACAAATAATTGCAAATAATTACAAATAATTACAAATTACAAATAATTGCAAATAATTGCAAATAATTACAAATAATTACAAATTACAAATAATTACAAATAATTGCAAATAATTACAAATAATTACAAATAGTTACAAATAGTTACAAATAATTACAAATAATAATGCTGCCAAATTGAACTTCTATCGGACCAATTGTTCAATGATGCATTAATACTCTTGCGAAAAATATAGCAGATCATTTTGAAAGTCTTCCAAACGTATATCAAATGTATTCCCCTAGAAATCGTTGGCAGACAAGCAGTCATTTGCTATGAGCAAACTGCAGCGTCTCTTCTAATATAACATTTCCTCTTTTCTGTTTTTACTCCTTCCAGAATATTTTTTGAAATGTTTGTTCGGATCTAGAGTGTCCAGTTAAGGAGGATTTCCCTCACATTGTGCCTAACTCTGCCCTTGGTGGGAGGCAGGTAAATAAGGACAAACTAAATCAATAAAGATTAATTGTCTAGTGGTCGTCACAATTGTTATATTTCACATGCTGAACGGGATCGCTATCTTTGTATCCCCTCTTTGTTATGCGAAGCTATCTTAGGATCAACGCATGAATACTGACAGACTGATAATTCACGACATCAATTCATTTCATTTTGCAAATCAAACTTTCCAATTGAAATGAATGCATCATCGAATCCGCCAATTTTTTTTTTTATGTAACACTTTGGCCAACACTGATTACTTGTGTTATACATTGGGACCCTACGCTATTATGTAACTAGTATAAATGTTGGTTACATAGGTACATGCCAGGATAAGCTGGCGGCAAACGGAAATATATTCTATACATGTGGCGTGATTGACACAGAAGAGGGGGTTATAGTTATTTCCCTAGACAAAACGCTCTAAAAATCCGGGTGATATTTTACGAAGGTCCCAAAAGTAAAGTCTTCTATATTTTTAACTCAAAAAGTTGCAAAGCTACGAACGATTTTTTGTGCCCCAGAATTTATTTTTTCTACATAATCACCACTACTCTCCATGCACTTTTGCCAGAAATTCAATGACGCATCTCTGCTTCTGACGCATGTCCATGATATGGGTGGCTCTCTTAGTCTTACACGATCAATATCTGCCACAGAGAGATGAAACTTTCAGGTCATGCATATGTTCAGCCATCCTATTCAATTTGCAATCTCCTCTGTTCAAGCGTAATAAAAAAAAAAGAGGGCATTACTTTTGGGATGTCCATCGTACATCACGTGTTCGGAATACAGAACAGAGTTTAGAGCAGTCAGTCACCGAAAGCAAGCGAGACGAGATGTGTTCTGAAGATGTAAAAAAAAATGTAAGTGACTGCCTACATTTGAAGGTAAAGTAAGAAACGTTAGAAATAATTTACGTGGTCCCTCCCCCAAAGAGCAAACTTTCTACAGAAAATCTGTGAAATTCCAGCCAGTTTCCATTGTGCTTCTATTCATGAGCGGATTCGTTTGGAGTTAAGGAGAAGTCAAACAACAATGAGAGGATTGCGACCCACACATAGAAAGAATGGAAAGCAGCGACCGCGCACGTATGTAAAAAGACTTTGTTGGTTGTTGCTTTGTTGATCGCTCACTAGCGGTAAACACATATGTGCACAACTACGAATTTGTTGGAAACGACATGTGCGAATAGTCTGTTAAACGTTTTTTGTTGCATGAAAATGTTGCACGTTTAATTATTTAAACAAACGCGTCTTTGCTTGTTAAATAAAAATATTGGCATAACACATCATCCATTCACTATAAACAAACTAACTGTCCTTAGCAGGCGTTTATCAGGATAATTTTCATTAATAATTGTTTACCTGAAAAGATTTAACACAAGGAAGTAACTTGATATTAACAAATAGGATGGCTTCCCTTTTTACGTAAAAAATTGGCCAAACAAAGGATAGTAAATCTGTATCAACGAATCAATTGTTAATTAATGGTGTGATTTAGAAATTTATTTATTTTTTATTTAATTACAAATTAAATTATCAATATTTAAATTTAATTAGAAAATCTATATAAATAAAACAGATGCAGGTATGTGTGTCTGTATGTAAATATTTAACCGATAAACTATTAAACTACTAGTCACATAACACTGAAATTAATAGGAAACAATACTTATATACTAAAGATGGTTTATATTCAGTAAAATCTTTGTTTGAATGAATCATAAAGCGTACGGAAGTCAGCAAATCTAAATGCAATCTTAATTTCAACTTTCAGATACATTTCTATTAGTTTGAGCCTCTAAAACTAATCGTAGCTAAAAGTAGTTTAAGTTGAGAACTATTTTTATATGTCCTTCGGGTTTGCTCAAACGGTAGGGAACACGGCTGGAGCACTAAATGTTTTACTTTCGATTTTAGTTTCTGCATTTTTTTCTTTAGAAATCGGTAAATATAATATTAAATAGAGAATTGGCTCTGTAATAATAAATACGCAATCTGCATGAATTAAAAATATATTTAAGCGCATTTTAACGACCGGTAAAATCGTTCACCCATTGCTTGTTATCAATATTTTAAATTGAATTAATTATGAAATTATAAATATGTTAAATTAGATACATTATTAAATCATTATTATTGATTTAATTATTAAATAATTAATTTTAACTTAATAACTTATGATATCATTATTTATTCATTTTAATAAATTATTTAATTACTAGCTGTACCCGGCCACGCGTTGCTGTGGTTCAGTTTGTTAAAATGGAACACATTCCTCAAGAAAAATTGCATTTTGTTCGTTTATTTACTTTTATTATTTTTTTCAATTTTTTTAATCAATAAAAGTTGTTATTCCCCCCCACCCCCCAAAAAAAGATTAATTTTTTACCATAAATTGTAAGGTGAAAGTTTTATTTTCAGGAAAAATTGCACTTTTTTTTAAAAAGAAATTTGGCAGTAAACGTTTCTCTTTGAAAACGGAATTTTCATTATAAAAAGAACAGATGAATGCTTTGAACAATGTAAATAGGTATGTGAAAGTAGAGAAAAGTTTGATTCTTTTTTTTCAAGAGAATGTGTATACAAATTATTTTTTTTTAACAAATGTTCAGAAAATAAACAGAAAAATACTTCCATCATTAATTATGCAAAAAAAAAATAAAATAAAATGTTGATTTAGTGTTTCAACATTATGCTTATAAATTACGATAAAACTTGCTGAGTATGCGCTGTTTTACGGTTGTTGTAAAAATGGAACAGAAACTTAAATTTCACTTTGTTTTAATCTTTCTTAATTTTTTAATTGTACCCCCCCCCAAACGAATATAATCAAAACAGTAACATTCAACAATTGTACTTTATGCATATAAAACACAAAATATTTATAAAAAAAAAACAAAAAAAAGCGTTAATAACGTAAGGGAAATAATTCCATTTATAAACGAAAAAGTCAGTTTGGTATATCTTTTTGTTATTTTTTACATAAGTCCAGCTTACCGTTCAAATGTCGACATTTATAGGTTGTCGGGTACGTTTTCAACGAATAAACACTCCAATCTAGTAGATGTATCAGAATTTTTGTAGGAATTTTTGACACCCCTATCACTAAACTGCGAATAAAATATAAAAAACTCGTAATTTCTCCTTTAAAAGTGGGTTGTTTATTTTCTTTATGGATTATACTTCCAAAATAAACTATTAAAGTTGTTTTAAAAGTAATAGAAATATTTTTTTATTTAAAAAAAAAAACAGTAATGAATTTTACGAACTCAATATTTTTCAATTTTTAAACTTTAAAAATCTATCAAAATTTTTCTATTGATTCTATTTTTACGATATTTTCTTGTGAAATTTTATGCTCTTTCCAATAAACCGAATATAATATTTTAGACAAACGTTTTTTTTTAATTCACACCCACCCATTTTCAAGTGTCTATTAAAAAGTAAATAATTAATTTACTCACCAAAGTTTTATATATCACAAATTGAAGAGGAAAGGTCAATAAGTAATATATTCAAATTTAAAACAAAAGCGTAGTGTTTTTTAGAAATTTACCTGTAAAGTTCGAAGTTTAAAACCTTTTTTTTTAAACCACATTGTTTGTTTTTTCTTTTGTTTTTTTTCATGAAACCGTGGTCTTTGCTCCTTTAATTGAAAAAAAAAAATTAGGGCTTGAATTACATTTATACAGAATTAAAGTTATAAGCTTGGAAAACAGGGGGTCGAATAATTCACGCCTCCTATTTTGAAATGTCTATTAAAAAGTAAATAATTTACTCACCAAAGTGTTATATATCACAAATTGAAGAGAAAATGTCAATAAATAATATATTCAAATTTAAAACAAAAAAGTAGTGTTTTTTTAGAAATTTACCTGTAAAGTTCGAAGTTTAAACCCTTTAAAAAACACGTTGTTTGTTTATTTGATTTTTTTTTAATGAAACCTTGGTCCTTGCTCCTTTAATTGAAAAAAAATAGGGCTTGAGTTACATTTTTCGAGGAGTTATAAGTTTAGAAAGACGGAGTGGAATTATTCACTATTTTTCACGAAATTTCTGACACACCTACCAATCTACCGATGTTAAGAACGGCTTTCGGAATAGACACCCCTAACCTTGCCAGCATACCCGAAAAGCTATAAAAGTTGACGTGTCGAATGTGAACGATGAGTTGGACGTAATGTAAAAATGTACCGAATTTAAAAGGGAACGAAATTCAAATTTCCGTTCCATTTTTACAATAACCGTAAAGCAGAGCATTCTATGCAAATTTTACCTAACTTATTGTATTAATGCTATTTTTTTTTAAGCAAAAAAAAAATATTTAGTTTTGGCTATAAATTCCTAAACTCATTTCATCCTAATAATTTAGGTGACTGAAATAAGAATCTAATTGAATCTTTAATTTCCTGAATAGTATGCGAGAATTCATTTTTCTTCGAGTTATATCGAATTCATTAATACGGACTTTAGGGGCTTTTTTCGTAATGTTACTGTAAAAATTATTTTTTATTGTTACAAATTACGATACTTTATTTATATAAAAAAGCAAAAATAAATTCTTGCGTTTTTTATTTACTACTGAAATAAATTCTTGCGTTTTTTATTTACTACTTTAGTAAAGGTATTTTTTGTTTAAACAAAATAAAACATTTTCACTAAGAGTTAAGTAAAAATAATAAGTTCATTATATTCTGCGGTCATTATTTGATAAATACTGCAATTTTCATTAAAATTCGTTAATTTCCTGATTTTTTTGGTGAATTTTTAAGTAAAGGGAGGGGTCAAGATGTTTATACACTTTGAGCGTCGGCATTCATTTTATCTGTACCTACCATTTTCCGATGAATATTTGATAGGAAAGCGACCACGTGTGGTTAATTTAAATCAAATTTCAATCACGTGGTTACATTATCAATAATCATGTGATTAAACCCATTGAAAATTTACCGATATTGTAAACACATTCTGTTTACATTAAGCCTGTAGTGTTTTTTTTTAGTGACGCAGTTTTGGCAACTGGGATTTAAAAAAAAAAAACGCGAGATCAGGAGAAAGAAAAGTCCAGAAAATCGCTAGATTTTTAACTTTTATCATCTGAAATTTTAAAAAATCGCTAATTCCCCCTCCCCCAACTCCATATTTTAACTTCCTAGCATAAAAAAATTATAAATATAGTATATTCAATATATAAAATGTTCCGTGTTTTCTCACTATATGTTTCTGGAATTATATTGAAGCGGTTAGCTCCCCAGAAGGCTTACATATTTTATCAGTTAGTTTTACCTGTTTTTCAGAGAGGGTATTTTTTTTTTGCAGGAAACAAATCATAAACTCAAACTTTTTAAAATAAAAGTTAAATTGAAATATACTGCAAATTAAACATCACAATAATGGTGCAATATATTTTGAAATTAGAAAAATAAAAAAACAAAAAAACTTTGTTTTAGCATGTTAAAAGTATTTAGATAATTAAATTCTACTGTATTGGTATCAGTTTTTTTTTTTTTTTTGCTGTTGTTTCTATCGTATTTTAAACTAAACTTCGGAGGTTGGAATGCCCCCCACCCCACCTAAAATGTACTTGGAAAAATCGATTTTATAGCGAGATTTAAGAATGGTTAGCCGAAAAAAAGGTGAAAAACAAAACATATAATGAATAAATAACTGTTACCAAAGGTAATAAATGCTACTTTTTTTTACTTACATGAATGAGTTCATTTTATGTCTTAAAGTATTTTCAAGCGCTTTTCTTTATTTTTTAATCTAAAATTGCGGGTGTGTGGGTGCGAAATACCTCCAAATTTTCTAGAATTCCCCGCTAGATTGCAAACGAAATCTCTATATCTAGCAGGAAAACCGCTAAATTGGAACCACTGGTCACGTGACAGGAAGCGGTAATAAATAATTGTCCCTAAATAAAAAAAATGGCCTATATGTACAAAGGAAACCACCTATTTATAAAAAATTAAGTATAATGTTATAATTAAAAAGAAATATATAAAAACACACATGGATATAGTAAACATATTATACCAAAACGTGGAAGTCATACGTCCAGTGGTTTTTTAGGCTATTAATTGCGAACGAACCAAGAGTTACATTTTTATATATATAGATTAATATTTTAATGTTTGATTATAAAATTAATATTTTAATGTTAATTATAAAATTTTTAATTTATCAATTATGAAATCATTAATATTTTTGATCGAAGTTATTATTAAGTTATTAACTTAATTTAGTCGTGATCATTCAATATTTTATATACTTAAGAAGCATGTATTCATTCTAGTAAATTATATTAACCAACAAAATCAATTATATTAACTAACAAAATAAATTATATTAATCAACAAAGTAAATTATATTAACCAACAAAGTCAATTATATTAACTAACAAAGTCAATTATATTAACTAACAAAGTCAATTATATTAACCAACAAAGTAAATTATATTAACCAACAAAGTAAATCATATTAACCAACAAAGTCAATTATATACACTAACAAAGTCAATTATATTAACCAACAAAGTAAATTATATTAACCAACAACATAAATTATATTAACTAACAAAGTAAATTATATTAACTAACAAAGTAAATTATATTAACCAACAAAGTCAATTATATAAACTAACAAAGTAAATTATATTAACCAACAAAGTCAATTATATTAACTAACAAAATAAATTATATTAATCAACAAAGTAAATTATATTAACCAACAAAGTCAATTATATTAACTAACAAAGTAAATTATATTAACCAACAAAGTCAATTATATTAACTAACAAAGTAAATTATATTAACCAACAAAGTAAACAAGTGCGAAGAAATATGAAATTAAAAAGCGGATTGGAAGAAAAGAAAGGGAAAATGGAAAGGATGCTAAACGCTCGCACAAGAATTAAATTAGATTTGCGAACTTTACTGGATTATGGTCGATAGAAATTCTAGAAACACGAATCAGTTACAATAACAAATGTAATAATTTCGGTACGAACTTGGATGTTGCCTTTCGTTCTTCGTCTTCGGGACATTTTGTCGGGAACTTCCAAGGAAGAAAGCAATAGAAACGGAACATGGATAACATCATCATTAGATGACTAAGGTGGCTTCATCGATCGGAAAGTGCAAAAAACGCGGCTGTTTTTGATTCTTACCGTTTATAACCGCAAAAAAAGAAGCTTCTCAAAACTAAAACTTATTAAATGTTATTTACGATAGAACAGGATCGATTTTAAAATTATCGATCTTATCAATTAAGCATGAGAATGTAGATTTATGAAAATATGGCATTTAAACTACATAGAAATTTCCGCATTTCATCCTCGTCAAGCAATAAATTGATTTTATTATTATTATTATTATTATTATTATTATTATTATTATTATTATTATTATTGTTGTTGTTGTTGTTGTTGTTGCTTATTCATGGCTATCATAAACTAAACTATATTATGTATTTGTTATTTTGCTTATACACTTTAATACATTTTAGGATTCGCAATCCCAAGTTTTAGTTAGGATTTCGATTTTCTCGTTCAGACATAAACTACATTGGTCGTCTAAATTCCTACATGCAATATATTATTTTCCACTCAACAATCGATAAATGTTCACGCTCTTTGGGCTCTGAGTTTTTTTACTTATTGAATGTGCTTTTGTAATCGTAATATCTGGTGTTAAAATTTCGGGAAGTCATACATACCCACGTAAGGTTTCTTGTTATTCAGATTTTCTTTGGCAGATATCGTTGTCTGGTAAACTATACCTTTGGTTGGACATTTATTTTGTAGTAAACAGTGTACGAGCTCTACAGTTGCAACTTTTCTGTTCATTATTAAGGTTTTTATATCTATTAAGGTGGTTATTATTTGGGTTTGTGTTATTACTATTTATTGTGATTGTGTTTTTGTCGATTGCGTTATTGTTATTGTTGCTATGTTGATCATATTTCTCATTTATTTTTTACTATCTTTTTCTTTAATGCTCCCGTTTAATATGATGTCATTATATACTAAAGCACATAATTATCATCTATAAGCTTTCGCAGTAACTGGAGGTTATTTTTTTAGTTTTTTGTAGGCTCTGTGTTAGGGATTAATTACAAGGAAGTGTTTTCCGATGAGATTTAGGAGTTTCTTGTTTAGTTTTTAGGGTCTGATTATAGGATGGCGTATACCAGATTATATTTCTTTTCCTTCTACTTTTAATCTTATACACATTGTCGTACTGTTACTTATATTTTATTTCGATATTATGACGCTTACTATTTTACAGCTGTGTTGTAAATGTTGTTTGTATTTTAACGCATTTTCGTTGCTAGAATTTTTGTTAAGTCTTCTTTCAATAGATATTGATAAAATCTGTTTTATTATTGATTGGAGGTGATTGGACTTTGCGTATATTGGATTGGGGTTATCTTTTAATACGGCTCGTAAATATTTTATTTAAGTTTTAAATAACATCTAAGAAAATAGTTATTTTTATGTTAGTAACACTGCCTAACTTTTTTCATTTCAATGTTCATAATTTTCTTAAAATGCTCGCTCTTTCTTTTGTTATAATCTCTTATTAGAAATAATTAATTAACCATATATAGATATCATCAAATATATCTGTTATTGTATATAACGTGAATAACTCCACAATGTCTAATGCCTTTGCAGAGGTCAGAGATCCCATGGCGAGATCGAAGGAGTTTGTCATTTTTGTTTTTATTCATTGGTCATTATTACTGATTAAGATTGATCTACATTTTCTAATGGTGTGGGTTTCATCATTGGATATATTGGTATATATCTCGCAAACTCCAGGGCTGTGTTGAAAAGTTCTTCGGATATGGATGGATAGAAACCCACGATGTCAAATCATAGGAAGGTATTTTTTAAATTTTACATAGGAGTAACTACTTATCAAGGCCCGGATGCCACTTGGGGATAAGGGTTAGTGAGTGTACAGTAGTCAATGGGATAATATCGTAGAAATCGTTAGTATTGGAAATTTGGTAAATTGGATTACTTAAGGGGACGATACATTTTTATCAAGTTTTTTTTTAATTTTTCATAATGTTTTCTATGCTTCGTTTGTTTGTATATTTTATCAAATTTCTAATTTTACAAAAATATTCTTAGAGTTGTTTAGATTTCTAACGATGTCGTGTAATTGCTTGTGGAAACTGTTGTGTTGCTTGTGGAACTCTAAAACGTACATTTAAAAAGAGATATTCGAAGTTAATGATAAGTTCTATTCGTTTTGCTTTTTTTCAGGCTTTTAAATGGTAAGGATTCTGTTGTACCTTGTATGTGTTCATGTTTGTTAAGGAAGAAGTGTGCTCACCGACGCATTCGGCGTATTAGTTCGTTCGGTTTTTTTTAAATTATTTTAATAACGTATCCATGCTTACTAGGTGTTGGGATGTCTTTAATGTTTCTAAGTAAATATTGCTGATATTTTATCATGTAATGAAATCAATTTTATTGAAAGTACTTGACTTTTTGAGCAGCTAATTATTATTTCATATATCCACACCATATTTACTTCAATATGTGAGTAGAGCTAGGTAGTAAGTTATGGAAATACACACACACAAACACACACACGTGTGTGTGTGTGTGTGTGTGTGTGTGTGTGTGTGTGTGTGTGTGTGTGTGTGAGAGAGAGAGAGTGGGGGGTAGTTTGTGTGTACATATGCACGCACGAGCACTTATATCCGCACGTGTGCTGTGCGTGTGACTTCGGTCTCAAGAACTGACGCTATAAACAGATTGAATCATTTATTAACATTTAGATTTTATTTATTATTTTTTTTATCAGCCGGACAGTGACGCCATTACGGAAATGACGTAATCGGAAGCTGTGGGCCTTGACTTTGTTTATTATTCCAAGTTCGTTGTTTCTGGTTAACGTTGGTCTCTGGAAACGTTTTCTCAGCCCGCAAAAGCCCTAACAAGTGTCAGCTGTCAAGAAGTCGGCGGCCTTACAAAGAACATATCCACGAGGAAAACATTATTTCTCTTTTATCAAAATAAGAAACCAAAAAAAAAAAAAAAAAAAAAATGTCTTCGACATTAAATCTCGTCCTTTTTTGTTTTCAAGCAATGACAACCTTTTCTAGTTCACAAATATTTTTAAGAATTTCGTTTTCTAGTTTATATTTAAATTCATTTCACTTGGTCTTTAAAATTATACTAATTTTCAGTTGAAAGCCATGTATTCATGTCCATTATTAAAGCGATTGGTTCATTTAATACAAGATTACTCTAGGGTGATCCAAAAACTAGGATAGTAAATAAGAATTATAAGATGTTAACGAGATATAAGTTAAAAGTGTGAGACGTCGCGTTTGGCATGAGACTATGATTGTTTTTATAATTTTAACGTTAAGACAGGAATGGAAATATAAATATTTTATTGTATACATTTTATAGTATTGGATTAGCGAATGTGTTTAAAAACCATTGCCAGAATTATATCATTAATCGAATAGAGGAAATGGACAGACATACCGCCTTTTGCTCCCTCCAGCGGGTGCTGAGAAATTGATTATGCATGTCGTATTTCTACTACAAATACATTGTAAGTAATGCAAAACCTCTCATGTTTCGAGTCTTCGTTTAAATTGTAATGCATTTCACGTTTTTAGGCCAGTAAAGAACGAAGCATAAACCGACAATACAGTGATTCATTATCATCATAATGTAGTTATGGTAGTTTTTGATTATTCAATTTTCACCCCAAACAAGGCACAGTGCCACTTTGAAGTAGGAGGCTACTACTAAGTAGGGGACATAAGTTGCAGGGATATTATGAAGGAGATGAGCTGCAAGATGTCTGTTCGCATTACACTTGAACTTCTGCATGTCAGTACAGTTGGGAAAGCAGAATTCCTCAAGGTTCCAAAGTCTAGCAGTTCTGGGGGAGAAGCTATTGGAGTAGAAGGCTTTCTTACACCTAGGGATCACTACTGTGAAGGGGTGGGATTTAGCTGCTTGTCGCGTTTGTTGAGGGTATTTACGTCGAGGGGTTACAAGGGCTTGTAGTTTGTCAGAGCATTCACCATTAAAAGATGGAGGCAACACTTTGTCGATGGGACAGAGGCTGAAGCATAGATGACAGTTCAGGACCTATCAGGTTGGCGACACTCTTTTGAACCCTATCCAGGAGACTAGCAGCAGATGCATTAGCCTAAATGTTACAACAGTACTCCACACATGGGTGAATGTTGGCCTTATTTTGTTTGCAATAAGAAAGCATTAATGTCGGGGAAAGTGACAGAATACCCCAAAAGAAGTATTAATATGTCTTTTATCCACGGAGTTTCCAAGAATGCGCTCTTTTCATTAGAGGAAAGATATTAGCAAATGATTATTAAAGCGAATCTATGGATTTGCTATAAAAATCATTCATATATGCAAAACGAAGTTCACAGAGTTCAAGAATTTGAGAAAAGAAATGAAAAATGAAAAAGCAAATAAGAAATTTAAACATCCAAATCTTCATTGTGTAAAAGATCAAGAGAAGCAGTTTATGTGAACAAATAATTAAACAACTAAAGTACACGAAGCCATAAATAATAATTGTAATAAATAATAATTGTAATAAATAATAATTGTAATAGATAATAATTGTAATAAATAATAATTGTAATGGATAATAATTGTAATAAATAATAATTGTAATAGATAATAATTGTAATAAATAATAATTTTAATAAATAATAATTGTAATAAATAATAATTGTAATAGATAATAATTGTAATAAATAATAATTGTAATAGATAATAATTGTAATAAATAATAATTGTAATAAATAATAATTGTAATAAATAATAATTGTAATAGATAATAATTGTAATAAATAATAATTGTAATAGATAATAATTGTAATAAATAATAATTGTAATAAATAATAATTGTAATAAATAATAATTGTAATAAATAATAATTGTAATAAATAATAATTGTAATAAATAATAATTGTAATAAATAATAATTGTAATAGATAATAATTGTAATAGATAATAATTGTAATAAATAATAATTGTAATAAATAATAATTGTAATAAATAATTATTGTAATAGATAATAATTGTAATAAATGATAATTGTAATAAATAATAATTGTAATAGATAATAATTGTAATAAATAATAATTGTAATAGATAATAATTGTAATAAATAATAATTGTAATAAATAATAATTGTAATAAATAATAATTGTAATAGATAATAATTGTAATAAATAATAATTGTAATAAATAATAATTGTAATAAATAATAATTGTAATAAAATAGAATTGTAATAGATAACAATTGTAATAAATAATAATTGTAATAGATAATAATTGTAATAAATAATAATTGTAATAGATAATAATTGTAATAAATAATAATTGTAATAAATAATAATTGTAATAATTAATATTTGTAATAAATAATAATTGTAATAATAATAATTGTAATAAATAATAATTGTAATAAATAATAATTGTAAGAGATAATAATTGTAATACATAATAAGTGTAATAAATAATAATTGTAATAAATAATAATTGTAATAAATAATAATTGTAATAATTAATATTTGTAATAAATAATAATTGTAATAAATAATAATTGTAATAAATAATAATTGTAATAAATAATAATTGTAATAAATCATAATTGTAATATATAATAATTGTAATAAATAATAATTGTAATAATTAATAATTGTAATAAATAATAATTGTAACAAACAATGATTGTAATAAATAATAATTGTAATAAATAATAATTGTAATAAATAATAATTGTAATAAATAATAATTGTAATAAATAATAATTGTAATAAATAATAATTGTAAAAAACAATGATTGTAATAAATAATAATTGTAATAAATAATAATTGTAATACATAATAATTGTAATAAATAATAATTGTAATAAATAATAATTGTAATAAATAATAATTGTAATAAATAATAATTGTAATAAATAATAATTGTAATAGATAATAATTGTAATAAATTATAATTGTAATAAGTAATAATTGTAATAAATAATAATTGTAATAGATAATAAATGTAATAAATAATAATTGTAATAAATAATAATTGTAATAGATAATAATTGTAATAGATAATAATTGTAATAAATAATAATTTTTATAAATAATAATTGTAATAGATAATAATTGTAATAGATAATAATTGTAATAAAATAGAATTGTAATAGATAACAATTGTAATAAATAATAATTGTAATAGATAATAATTGTAATAAAAAATAATTGTAATAAATAATAATTGTAATAAATAATTATTGTAATAGATAATAATTGTAATAAATGATAATTGTAATAGATAATAAATGTAATAAATAATAATTGTAATAAATAATAATTGTAATAGATAATAATTGTAATAAATAATAATTGTAATAGATAATAATTGTAATATATAATAATTGTAATAAATAATAATTGTAATACATAATAATTGTAATAGATAATAATTGTAATAAATAATAATTGTAATAAATAATAATTGTAATATATAATAACTGTAATAAATAATAATTGTAATAAATAATAATTGTAATAGATAATAATTGTAATAGATAATAATTGTAATAAATAATAATTGTTATAGATAATAATTGTAATAAATAATAATTGTAATAGATAATAATTGTAATAGATAATAATTGTAATAGATAATAATTGTAATAAATAATAATTGTAATAAATAATAATTGTAATTAATAATAATTGTAATAAATAATCATTGTCATAAATAATAATTATAATAGTTAATAATTTTAATAAATACTAATTGTAATAGATAACAATTGTAATAAATAATAATTGTTATAAATAATAATTGTAATAGATAATAATTTTAATAAATAATAATTGTCATACATAATAATTGTAATAGATAAAAATTGTATTACATAATAATTGTAATAGATAATAGTTGTAATAAATAATAATTGTAATAGATATTAATTGTAATGGATAATAATTGTAATAAATAATAATTGTAATAAATAATAATTGTAATACATAATAATTGTAATAAACAATAATTGTAAGAAATAATAATTGTAATAGATAATAATTGTAATAGATAATAATTGTAATAAATAATAATTGTAATAAATAATAATTGTATTAGATAATAATTGTAATAGATAATAATTGTAATAGATTATAATTGTAATAGATAATAATTGTAATAAATAATAATCGTAATGAATAATAATTTTAATAAATAATAATTGTAATAGATATCAATTTTAATAAATAAGAATTTTAATAAATAATAATTTTAATAGATAATAATTTTAATAAATAATAATTGTAATAAATAATAATTGTAATAGATAATAAGTGTAATAGATAATAATTTTAATAAATAATAATTTTAACAAATATTAATTGTAATAAGTAATAATTGTAATAAATAATAATTGTAATAGATAATAATTGCAATAGATAATAATTGTAATAAATAATAATTTTTATAAATAATAATTGTAATAGATAATAATTGTAATAAATAATAATTGTAATAAATAATAATTGTAATAAATAATAATTGTAATAGATAATAATTGTAATGGATAATAATTGTAATAAATAATAATTGTAATAGATAATAATTGTAATGGATAATAATTGTAATACATAATAATTGTAATAAATAATAATTGTAATAGATAATAATTGTAAGAAATAATAATTGTAATAATTAATAATTGTAATAAATAATAATTGAAATAGATAATAATTGTAATACATAATAATTGTAATAAATAATAATTGTAATAGATAATAATTGTAATAAATAATGATTGTAATAAATAATAATTGTAATAGATAATAATTGTAATACATAATAATTGTAATAAATAATAATTGTAATAGATAATAATTGTAATAAATAATTATTGTAATACATAATAATTGTAATTGATAATAATTGTAATAGATAATAATTGTAATAGATTATAATTCTAATACATAATAATTGTAATAAATAATAATTGTAATAGATAATAATTGTAATAGATAATAATTGTAATGGATAATAATTGTAATAAATAATAATTGTAATAAATAATAATTGTAATAGAAAGAAATTGAAATAGATAATCATTGTAATAAATAATAATTGTAATAGATAATAATTTTAATAAATAATAATTGTAGTAGATAATAATTGTAATAGATAATAATTGTAAGAAATAATAATTGTAATACATAATAATTGTAATAGATAATAATTGTAATAAATGATAATTGTAATAGATAATAAATGTAATAAATAATAATTGTAATAAATAATAATTGTAATACATAATAATTGTAATAAATAATAATTGTAATAGATAATAATTGTAATAAATAATTTTTGTAATAAATAATAATTGTAATAAATTATAATTGTAATAAATAATAACTGTAATAAATAATAATTGTAATACATAAAAATTGTAATAGATAATAATTGTAATAAATAATAATTGTAATAGATAATTATTGTAATAAATAATAATTTTAATAAATAATAATTGTAATAGATAATAATTTTAATAAATAATAATTGTAATAAATAATAAATGTAATAGGTAATAATTGTAATAGATAATAATTTTAATAAATAATAATTTTAATAAATAATAATTGTAATAGATAAAAATTGTAATAAATAATAATTGTAATAAATAGTAATTGTAATAGATAATAATTGTAATATATAATAATTGTAATATATAATAATTCTAATATATAATAATTGTAATAAATAATAATTGTAATATATAATAATTGTAAGAAATAATAATTGTAATAGATAATGATTGTAATATATAATAATTGTAATAGATAATGATTGTAATAAATAATAATTGTAATAAATAATAATTGTAATATATAACAATTGTAATAGATAATAATTGTAATAGATAATAATTGTAATAAATAATAATTGTAATATATAATAATTGTAATAGATAATAATTGTAATAAATAATAATTGTAATAGATAATAATTGTAATAGATAATAATTGTAATAAATAATAATTGTAATAAATAATAATTGTAATAAATAATAATTTTTATAAATTATAATTGTAATAGATTATAATTGTAATAAATAATAATTGTAATAGATAATAATAGTAATAAATAATAATTGTAATAAATAATAATTGTAATAGATAATAATTGTAATAGATAATAATTGTAATAAATAATAATTGTAATACATAATAATTGTAATATATAATAATTGTAATAGATAATAATTGTAATAGATAATAGTTGTAATAAATAATAATTGTAATAAATAAAATTGTAATAAATAATAATTGTAATATATAATAATTGTAATAAATAATAATTGTAATAGATAATAATTGTAATAAATAATAATTTTAATAGATAATAATTGTAATAAATAATAATTGTAATAAATAATAATTGTAATAAATAATAATTTTAATAAATTATAATTGTAATAGATAATAATTGTAATAAATAATAATTTTAATAGATAATAATTGTAATAAATAATAATTGTAGTAGATAATAATTGTAATAGATAATAATTGTAATAAATAATAATTGTAATACATAATAATTGTAATAGATAATAATTGTAATAGATAATAATTTTAATAAATAATAATTGTAATAGATAATAATTGTAATAGATAATAATTGTAATAAATAATAACTGTAATAGATAATAATTGTAATAAATAATAATTGTCATAGATAATAATGTTATTGTACAAAGAAAACCAAGAAAAAAAGATATTTTAGATGTGTAGCGAGTTGCTACTACGAGACTAGGCTGTACTCTCACCTTAGTATTCTCTTTCTCTCTACTGTTTTCTCTTTTCCTTCCTTTCTTCTTATACGTCATCAGAGGTTCCAGCCAATAAAAAGCGAGGACGGTTTATGTGGGACATTCGAGTTAAGGAAACGTCCTTACTTCCACGGCGACTAGAGACAGAACACACGCCTCACTCCTCAGCTCCCGTTAGGTAGCCAAGAGGAGCATTGAACATTAATACAGACTTTACAAAATGCACTGTCTTTCTTTGTAACCCGAGTTTCGGGAAAACACACATATATATTGGATATATAAAGTCGCGTTACACGTCCTCACTTTTATAAGAAAACAATGTCTTCTTTTACCAGTATTTCTTTCTATTTCAGCGCTCCAGTTCTCCCTGTTAACGGAGGCGCCCTGAAGTGGGAGCCTACCAAAATGGTGACCTCTAATTAGTACCCATGTTAATGTATGGTAATAATACCATAATAATGTGAACCCCGTGCGCGTATATACACGCAATCTTCCAGAAAAACCCAGGAGGACGGGACGGAGTAAAAAAAAAAAAAAGAAAGAAAAAACGAACTTTCGAGGACAACAGTAAACCATACAAAAATAAGGTATATATGAATCCGCTTCCTAAGAAATGCCAGTCATATATATATATATATATATATATATATATATATATATATATATATATATATATATATATATATATATATATATTGCTATTTTTGTGAAACGGTTTTACACTAAAGAAAAAAAAGATAAAAGTCATTTCACATTATTTTCATCAGGTAAATTGCTAAATTAGAACCAGGTCTAAAAACTATTCTCCGACGAAAGCGGCCCGAGCAGTTAAAACAGATTTACAAACGGCGTGCTGACACACACACACACACACACACACACACACACACACACACACACACACACACACACACACACACACACACACATACAAAAACTTTCTTTGAAACGCACGTGCATGACAACATACGCCATCTTTGGAACACAAGTTGTAAATTTCACCAGACGAACTCTTTTTTCCCCCCGAAGAACATTTACTGTATATATATATATATATATATATATATATATATATATATATATATATATATATATATATATATATATATATATATATATATATAACAAAAAACTAATAATAATCAATCCCAGTAACGGCTGAATTTAACCTCTGGTGAGTACGTTTTTTTCTCTCTCTCTTCTTTCTATCACACCTTTTCCCCTTTTCCCCAGTAATTTCCTTTAGTCGCCATTACAAGTAAATAAAAAAGAAGAAATAATATTAACTGATAGTAGCTAATAACCATAGTAGTAGTAATAATATTAATAATAATAACAATAATAATAATAATAATGGATGCACAGCAAGCTAGTATTAACCCTCCACAATTCATGGAGACTAGTGTAAACGGTTGGTTTTCTATATTAGAAGCGCAGTTCCATCTCCGAAACGTGACGACCGACGATACAAAGTTTTACACAGTCATTAGCGCGTTGCCACCGGACGTAGTGACAAATATTCCCCCAGCAATCTTACAGTCACTTACTTACGCTAAATTAAAGGAGTCAGTGTTATCTGCCTATGAAAAGACCAGACCCGAACTCCTGGAGAAGTTGATGAGGACCACTACATTATCTGGTCGTCCATCGTTATACCTCCAGGAGATGGTAACAGTCGCGAATAGGATAGGAGCGAGCGAAGAGATAGTGCACCACAAGTTTATACGTGCGCTTCCGAAGCAAATAACACCAGTGGTAGCAGCCCACGCCGGGATGCCGTTAACGGAATTGGGTCGACTGTCCGACAATTTGATGCCGTTGATAGAGAATATGTCAATATTCCAGGCGGTTAGAAGTCATACTCAGGCAAACGATTATAGTACCACCAGACACGCTTTTGAAAACATCCCGGCCGGTTTACGTCCATATCGACGGAAACAGCAACCGAAGATGTGTAGATCACATATTTATTTTGCAGAAGAGGCTCGCATATGTAAGCCCTGGTGTAAGTGGCCAAAGAAGAAGAGCAGTATACAAATGCTACCTAATTCGCGCCCCTCCTCCCCCGCCCCAAGTGATCGGAAAACTAGACAGGCGGACTGCGTTTGCTCCAGTGGTCCCGCCGTTATTACAAGTCTCTGCCAAGATAGGAGCAGCTAAAGTTAATTTTATTGTAGATACAGGGGTCAGTGTTTCCATTTTGCCACGTTCCGTAATAAATGGAGTTACCCTGGAGCCAACCCCTGTGCATATCTCAACCGCTAATGGTGAAAGTATAAAATGCTATGGTCAAACGAAGTTAGAAATAAAAATTCCACGTTTGAGAAGATCTTGCCAATGGAGTTTTGTGATCGCAGATGTCACTAACCCTTTGCTAGGATTCGATTTCTTGAACAAATTTCACATCATAGTGGATTGCAAAAATCGATCCATCCGTGATAACGTAACGGAGCGTGAGATTACAATGAATGCAGTAACAGGAACCGATGTGGTAATAATTAATAAAATCGACCTAGCGGATTATATTACCGAGGTAATAAGTAAATATGATAATATACTTTCACCTCATAGCGGCACAAACAAAGACTATGGTGGAGTGTATCACAGGATTGATACAGGCAGCCGAGTACCAGTCTTTGCTAAAGCCAGACAACTTTCCGGCCCTAAATTAGACGCAGCGCAGGCAGAATTTAAAAAGTTATTAAATACTGGAGTTATCCAGCCTTCCAGTAGCGAGTGGGCAACCCCGTTGCATTTAGTAAAGAAGGCGGATGGTTCGTATCGAGCTTGCGGTGATTTCCGTGCACTAAATAGCATTACGAAAACAGACCGTTATCCGATACCAAATATAAATTCGTTCTGCACGCAGTTAGCTAGCAAACAGTATTTTTCTAAAATAGATTTAATCTCAGCGTATCATCAAATTAAGGTACACCCTGACGATGTGCCTAAAACAGCAGTCGTGACACCTTTTGGCTTGTTTGAGTTTAATTACATGCCATTTGATTTAAAGAATACTGCGGCTACATTTCAGCGTTTTATGGACAAGATATTTTTAAAGTTAGACTGCGTATTTATATACCTAGATGACATATTAGTCTTTAGCGATAGCAAACAACAACACAAGGAAGACTTAGATAGAGTATTTAGAATCCTTAGCGATAACAATTTAAAGATTTCCTTAGATAAGTGTGTATTTGGAGTACCAGAGTTAGACTTTTTTGGCTTCCACGTAAACAAAGAAGGTTTATTGCCTACTTCAAGGAAAATTAAAGAGTTGGAAAATTTTCCAGTCCCTAAGGACTCAAAAAGCTTACGCAGATTTCTGGGGATGACAGGTTTTTACCGTAAGTTAGTCCCTAATTATGCATCCGTAGTTTTACCGTTAACTGAACGAATGAGGTTGGATCCGGAAGCAAAGACCGAGCTTAATGAGGAAGAAGCTCACGCTTTCAAAGCAATAGTAAGCAAGTTGTCTGAATTAACGGCGTTAGCTCATCCACAGTCTTCAACTACGGAGTACCACCTAGTTACGGATGCTAGCCAATTTGCCGCGGGTGCTGCATTGCACCAGTTGGTAGATAAGAAACCAGTACCTTTAGGTTTCTTTTCCAAAAAATTTTCCAAGCCCAAACTAAGTATTCCACGTTTGACAGAGAGCTACTGGCAGCTTATTTTTCAGTGATACATTTCCGCCACCTCATAGAAGGTCGCCACGTGACATTATTCACTGATCATAAGCCTCTGTGCGGAGCATATTACAGTCAGACACCGGCAAAGACAGATCGACAACAACAACACTTGTCAGTACTTGCCGAATATATTGCTGACGTGGAGTATATTAAAGGAGCTGAGAATATAGTTGCAGACTGTATGTCTCGGCCTGCATTAGCTGTGCAGATGGATGCATGCGATTTGCTGAAATAGCAGAGGCACAAAGAGGTGATGACGAGATAAAGTCATACACTGATTTAAAAGAATATTGTGTGTCGAAGGAAATCGGCTCAGTCCTGTGCGATATTTCGACGAAGTACCCCAGACCGTTTATCCCAAAAGAACTTCGTCAGGCTATTTTCAACAGTTTACATAGCTTAGCGCATCCTGGTACGGGAGCGTCTATTATTGGTTAAGTCCAGATACTTTTGGCCCAGCTTAGACAGAACAATTAAGACATTCTGCGCAGAATGCATAGAGTGTCAGCAAGCAAAAGTTCACAGACACACAAAGTCTGTGGTCCAAGAATTCGAGTTACCATCTGCACGTTTCCAGACGATACATATTGATATTGTTGGTCCCTTGCCCTTAACGTGCAATGAGTCTAACCCTTACCTAAGCCCTTACAAATACTTGCTTATCTGCATCGACCGTGCAACTCGCTGGATTGAAGTACAGCCTATGACTGAAATAACTGCACAGTCGGTAGCAGAGGCATTTATCAATGAATGGATATCCAGATTTGGAGTCCCACTGCATGTGGTAACTGACAGAGGTAGTCAGTTTGAGAGCGAGTTGTTCCAGGAATTAGCCAAGGTAGTAGGGTTTTACCGACTGAGGACAACTTCGTATCACCCTCAAAGTAACGGGATGATCGAAAGAGCACACTGTACTCTTAAAGCAGCTATAATAGCTCGCAAAGAATCATGGATGAAAGCCATACCGGTGATTCTACTTGGTATACGTGGCACCCCTAACGAATCAGGTTTTTCCCCTTTTACATCTGTTACTGGAGCTCCGATATTGATTCCTCAGCAGTTTAATACACAAACGGAGAACAGGAGAGACTCCAGTTAATAATAAGTACATACGTAATTTGTGTGAATGGATGTCCCAAATTGATGTACTTAACAATGGAAAAGGACATATCCACAATTCAAAAACTTTCATACCAAAAACCTTACGGTCCTGTGAAAAAGTATGGCTCAGGGTCGATCGAGTTAGAAAACCGTTAGAAGCACCGTACTCAGGTCCTTATAAAGTCTTGACTCGATCAGACAAGCATTTCCAGATCGACATGAACAACGGTACTCACACACACGTATCGATAGATAGATTAAAACCGTATTAGTATTAACTATTAGTAATAAAATTAGACAGACGGAGAAGTCACAGACAGATAAAGTTAATACTAGTGATAAGATTATTAGGACAGACGATACCGACAAAGTCGAAGATGGAATTGCTACTGACACATATAAGTCTAGAGCAGGAAGGAAGGTGACATGGAAGAAGAAAAACGAATACTTTTATTTTTAAACAAAGAACAGATTTAATAATTGGGTATAAGTTACTTAACTCCGTTAATTGGAGGGGGACTCTTGTAGCGAGCTGCTACTACATCGAGACTAGGCTGTATTCTCACCTTAGTTCTCTCTTTCTCCCTACTCTTTTCTCTTTTCCTTCCTTCCTTCTTATACGTCATCAGAGGTTCCAGCCAATGAAAAGCGAGAACGGTTAACGTGGGACATCCGAGTGAAGGAAACGTCCTTACTTCCACGGCGACTAGAGACAGAACACACGCTTCATTCCTCAGCTCCGTTAGGTAGCCAAGAGGAGCATTGAACATTAATACAGACTTTACAAAATGCACTGTCTTTCTTTGTAACCCGAGTTTCGGGAAAACACACATATATATTGTATATATAAAGTCGCGTTACACGTCCTCACTTTTATAAGAAGACAATGTCTTCTTTTACCAGTATTTCTTTCTATTTCAGCGCTCCAGTTCTCCCTGTTATCGGAGGCTCCCCGAAGTGGGAGCCTACCGAAATGGTGACCTCTAATTAGTACCCCTGTTAATGTGTGGTAATAATACCATAGATGATCCGGTCGAAGTAAATCCCTGAAAATGTTGTTGTAGTCGATCAGCGGGAGGAAGTGGTACCAAGAGGAATGAGGGAATTGGTGATTGTTCATTTTTTCCTAAAAACATGGTTAATATTCTGAAAAAAAAGTGAACCCACAAATTTAAAAAAAATGTTTCCTTTAAATCGACGTAAAAACATCGTTGTATAAAATCCTTTGTACTTGTAGAATTCAAAAATAACGTGATTCAAATATAAACTATCCATTCTAAAAACTGAATTCTTTCCATTTACGAATTACATGTCTACCCAGTGAAAGTGGATATCTCCTTTTGTTCTCCTGTGACGTCACACACACACGTGTTCTCTGTTAAGATTTACAGTATTACACTCCCCCTCCCTAGTATGTAGCAAGTCTATTTCTTGGATCTTGAAGTACATTTAATTAAAACCGTTATTTAGCATGGCCATTATTTTCACCCAACCTTAAATTTTCTCAAATTTCCATTCGTTTGAAATGAAAACGTATATTTAAAAACTTGTATTCTTTATCCTATGGATAAAGTAAAGTCACTTTCCCCGACATTAATGCTTTCTTATTGCAAACAAAATAAGGCCACCATTCGCCCATGTGTGGAGTACTGTTGTAACATTTGGGCTAATGCATCTGCTGCTAGTCTCCTGGATAGGGTTCAAAAGAGTGTCGCCAACCTGATAGGTCCTGAACTGTCATCTATGCTTCAGCCTCTGTCCCATCGACAAAGTGTTGCCTCCATCTTTTAATGGTGAATGTTCTGACAAACTACAAGCCCTTGTAACCCCTCGACGTAAATACCCTCAACAAACGCGACAAGCAGCTAAATCCCACCTCTACACAGTAGTGATCCCTAGGTGTAAGAAAGCCTTCTACTCCAATAGCTTCTTCTTCTCATAAAAGAACACGATTTAAAACTTTAAATTATAATTTACAAGAATTTATTGTTCAACAGAATAGTTCAAAAGAAGTATTAAGATGTCTTTTATCCACGGAGTTTCAAAGAATGCACTCTTTTCATTAGAGGAAAGATATTAGCAAATGATTATTATAGTGAATCTATGAATTTGCTACGAAAATAATTCATATGGGTAAAAAAAACGTGCAAAGAGTTCATGAATTTGAGAAAAGAAATGAAAAATGAAAAAAGGAAATAAAAAATTTTAAAATCCATCAACATCTTTATTGTCCTGATAGGTCCTGAACTGTCATCTAAGCCCCAGCACCACCACCGCTCCCTCCCCAATGTAAACAGAATTTTTGTGAAATGGTAAATGTCGGCACATTACTTACGGAAAAACGGTTAATTAAACTGCAGAAGCACCTAAAAAGAACGAAAAACATAAAAATATGTTTGGTGGTTATGTTTTGGTAAATCGCTCGTGAAAACTTTTTTAGATTGATTAAAAAAGCATTAAAACTACGTAAGACAAAAAAAATAAACAACTTTTTTAAAAACTTTATTTAAATGATCGCTTAAAGATTCCTACGCGATATAATAAGACATCCCACTACGCCCGTTCGCACGCGAACGTATCATGTAAGAAAAACACTACCGAAGGCGGTGAAATAGTCCCAAGGTCTAGGGGTTCATACCATGAAAACGGTAAATTTGTGGCGGATTTGATTATCAGATTCGTTGTCAGCGACCTCGAATACCCCTAAAAAAACAAATTAGTGGTCGGTGTTTTGTTGTGGCGTAAGGTAACATTTACCGTTTCGTCTTTATTTCGTTGATGAAAACATAACTCGGTTTGTTCCTTTTCATTTCTCTATTTCGTTGGAATACTATTTTTATTATTCTCATATATATATATATACGTGTGTGTGTGCATATATATATATATATATATATATATATATATATATATATTCTTGCTCATAGAATACAATAGAAGTCATGCACCAGCCTGCTCCTGGCAACACGTACCAGGAACCGAACATCCAAGTAAATGGTCAGAGCTTGAAAGCAGTAGACCATTTCACCTACCTTGGCAGTACACTCTTTCATGCTGCCAACATCGACATTGAAATCACCAACCACATTGCCAAGGCCAGCAGCTCCTTTGGCAGACTAAGGAAAACAGTCTGGGAGCGAAGAGGAATTCAGCAGTACACAAAGGTCAAAGTGTACAAAGCAGTGGTCCTGACATCCCTTCTATATGGTTTGAAACGTGGGTCCTCTACAGACGTCACGAAAAACGACTAAACCACTTCCATCTTCGATGTCTTCGGAACATCTTGAACATTGGCTGGCAAGACAAGATCTAAGACATTGATGTTCTCGAGAGGTCTAAGCTCCCAAGCGTCATCACTACGATCCGCAAAGCGCAAACCCGCTGGGTAGGCCACGTGTATCGGATGACAGACTCGCGCATACCAAAACAACTGCTCTATGGTGAACTCCGGTGCGGAATGAGAAGAGCTGGTGGACAGCGCAAACGGTTCAAAGACACTCTGATGTCCTATATGAAAGACTTCAACATTGACGTGAACTCATGGGAAAGCAGTGCTTCCGACAGGCCAACCTGGCGCCGCTTGGTACACGAGGGCTCTCTGCTCGCGGAGGCAAGACGAACTGAATCTGCAAAAGAGAAGCGCGAAAAGCCCGAGATGCTGAAGTGGCCGTCTTCAGCCACTGGTGTCCAACATGTGGCAGGGGCTTCCGCGCCTGGATTGGACTGATCAGCCACCTGCGGACACACAACTAGTTGTCTATGGTCATAATCGACTCCGATTGACGAACACACATATATATATATTGTAACTATCATGAATGGGATAGTTGGCATAGCATAACAATTAACGCCTTGCAGTAGATTATGTCCGGAGTAGTATGTGTGTAGTACATGAAGTACAGAAAGCAATGAAAGAAATGAGAATACTTACAGTTGATGTAGACATTTGTTTGCAGAGGCAACATATAAAATGATACAAATTACATCTATCAGTCTCAGTCCGATATTACTTTAGTATTCGTTGTCACAATTATCACCAACAGAAGTAATATTTCTCCATCTTAATTTAGCAGAATTCAAAGTCATTCTTTCAAATGGCACCCACCAGCGTTTTTCTTGTCCCGTTCTCGCATGTCTACGCGAGAAACTCGTATAACAGAGTTAAAAGGGAGAGGAATAACGCTGCCTGCGACAGAAAAATATTAGCCCCCCTCGGTCGTTTTCTATCGTCTCAACAGTAACGTATGCTTGCTATCTCCAATTAACCTGACTTCATCAACATGTGTACTAAGATATGAAGTGAGAAATTTATTTAATTTTTTTTGAACGAAAAAAAACTCATTCCTTTTAATGTTTATTTCCCCTCAAGGAAAAGATATTAAATCCTTTCCCTTTTATTATTTCTCTTTATTTATTTTTTTTTTTACTTCAGTAAGTTTTAAGAAATCAAGGGGCTCTCTCCTGGAGCTAACACTTGATTCTGTTATGATTTAAATTTGTATCCGAGGGCTCTTTTAAGAATAGATGCTGTTCCCTTTGTTGCTGCTATCTGTATTTCGTTACAGCTTGGTCTTCCAGGGATTGCTTCTAAGTATTTCTGAAGATTCTTTTTTATTAAATCAGTCGCTCCTATCACAACCGGTATAATGTTCATTTCTTTCAGAGACCATATTTATGTTTTTCTTTCAGAGACCATGTTTATGTTTTTTTGCCGTGGACATATAAGTAGGGGTTGGCAACAATGTGCTGTGAATTTGAACTCCCCCTCCCACTCCCGCTATTTTAGGATCGTCATAAAAATCACTGAGAAGAAAATTCGAAAAAAAAAATGTTTATCAAAGATATTGATCTTTCGGCATGACTCAACAAACTAGAGGACACGACCCGCCGATGAACAAAACTCGACTAGAAAATTATCTAATATTCCTTTGTCGATTAGAAAAAACAAATACAGAATTTAATCATCAATTTAAAAAACTCAATCAGCAAATACAGCATCCCAAAAAGAACATTATGGAAAGGTGTCAGCCGAAAGATGATCCTATGAAATCAACTTTGTAATCTTTCAATTTCTACATCGTGTTACAAAATCCACAAAAAAAAAAATGACATTTTTCTTTGACTTTTTTTCTCGCATTTTTCTTTGCCTTTCATTTCTACAAATTCTCATTCTTTTCAGTCAAACAATATTCTCTATTTATCTTGATTGTTTCCATACCCTGGTCTTGAAAATAAATATTTATTTTAAAATTATCCGATTGTTCTTTTGCGCCATTTGTGTGAATTCTTCTTTTTTTTTTCTATATTTTCTGAACTTTTAGTTCGCTCATATGTCAAACGTTTATAATACACACACACGCACGCGCGCACACACACACGCACACACACACACACACACACACGCACACACACACACATATATATATAATTGAAGAAACATACTCCCACATAAATATATATACATATGTATATATATTTATGTGGAAATATGTTTAATCAATTATATTTCACTTTTTATTCAAACCAATCCTTTAATTTATGAAGCTCGATGTCATTACAGAGCAACAAATAAATAACAAAAGTGTATATTCCAAATTTCAAGATGTTGACCATTTATTCCTTTAAGTATGTTGACATGTACAATTCTTGACAGCACCTGTTTCGTAGCGCAGAATCATTCATTTAATTATTATAGAAATCAATCAAATCCGAAAATTGGGAGAAAAGTTGCAATTACTATATCTTTCATTTTAATTGCAACTTCTCTCCCAATTTTCCCATTTTTTTAAATATGCACATATGCTTTTATTTTGATTTAGTTTTGTTAATTATTGAATTCTGTGTTGTTTTTTCTCATTGATAAGAGCTATTTCTTAATGAGTTAAGGGCAAAATAAATTAATTGATTGATAGAATAATTAAATTAATGATGTTGCTGCTACGAAACAGGTGCTGAGACTCCATTCAGTCTCCAAAGACAATGGATACCTCCTGTAAAGGTAGCTGCGTGTGTAATTATGAGGCAAAGGTAGCGCAATTTCCAAACATACCTCTCCTGAATCGGCTCTGCTTGAGTCCAGTTACAAGGAGACGTGCGAGACGACTGGAAACAATGCCAAGATAAGCGCACATACAGCAGCTTAAATTCCCAAATGGTCACCTATTTTAGTGTTTACTAGGCTGAACGTTGCTTAATTTCGGTGATCTCACGGGAACCAGTAAGTCGACAAGGTTATGCCGTATGTTTACTTAGAAATAAATCTTATATTTTATGTATGTGTCCATTAATTATTACTTATGCATACCCAACAAAATTTTTGAGAGAGAAAGAGAGAGGGGGTATTTTGTTATTCTCACTCGACTGAATTGCTATCGTGCAATACCACACACTATCTAAAATAAGAAATTGTCGGATGAGATATGACCTTTAAAAGTCTTTGCAGTTGATCTTTTACCGTCGATTTGTTTTCTTACAAATTTGTTTTCGCACAGAAGCTTGCATTGCTTTCCTTACTCAAAGAAAAGAAAGTGCCGGGCAACATTTACACTTTGCCTTTAAAAGTCCATAAGGCTGAATTTTTAAAACAAATGTAATAAGAATAAGAATAATAAATAAGAAATGATTACTTATTTCGTGTGTTTTTTTATTAAAAAACACACGAAATAAGTAATCATTTCAATTGAAAAGTATACATTGAATGAAATGCGATGTATAATCCAAATTAAAGTTTGGAGCTGAAAATAGTATGACAGGCCAATACGTATATGAATTTAGAAGATCCGTGTAGATTATATCTAAACGAAAAATGTGAAATTTTAAAGTTTAAAGACCAAAAAATCTATTAAACTATAGAAGTAAAATAACAAACAACTGTATCAAACTTTGTTTTAGGACTAGCAGGGGGTACCCAGCGATGCTCGGGTGTTTTGAGGTGTGTGTGGTTTTGGGTAAATCCAAACTTCGGGGGTGGGTTGGGGTTAAAATAAAAAAAAAAGGTTTTGTAGGTGAGTATGAGGATCGATCCCTTGAGGCAAAGTTGGAAATTAAAGTGTGACAAAAAACCCTGCGACGCTAACCACTGAGCCACCACGATATACAAAGGAGTTGTTTGAATTTATTTATTTAACTATTGACAGGTGGCAGCAATAAAGTTAACTCTGCTGCTTCTATTTGACCTAATTATTGAGGTCAAAATAGAACAGTTAACTTGGGTTTGTTTACCCAACTTTGACTGTTTTTTCCCCAACAGATGTTGGGGAAGGGGAAACCAGCTCCCCATTTTCCAGATTGATTAGCAATTGTCTGATATAAGAGGACTTTGTCCCTACATTGATCAAAGCTGATTGCTCCTGGACATTTCCCTGCGCAATGCCAAGAACGCTGCAAGCTTCGAATTAGTTTCGCTTTTTATACGAAAAAGCTGAATGAACATGTGAGAAGCCAAAATAGCAATAATTTTGCAAAAATCGACGTAAATAAATCTACACGCATTCTCAAATCCTAGATATTATTATCTACGGCCTATATAAACAGTTGCAAGCGATCATAACCCCCCCCTCCTCGGGAGCGTGTGCGAGAAAAGCCTTTGCGAGACACACACAAAATGGTCACACACATTTTGCCTTTTATATATATAGACTAGCGGAGGTACCCGGCGTTGCCCAGGTGTATGGAGGTGTGTGTGCTGTTAAATAGAAAAGAAACCGGGGGGGGGGGGTAAAAGTTGGTAGGATCGAACCCGAAGCCCTGAGGCGAAGTTTGAAAATAAAATCGGCCAGCCAGAATGAGTTACTGAAAGATGTTTAAATTTATTTAAATAAGAACCAAATTGACAGGCGTATGCACGGAAGTCATTGAGCGTTACGACGACGACGACGTAAGCAATAGCTATTCAGCAAATGAAGTCAATGGTCAATGACCAGGTTTGTTTGTTATAAGTGAAGTAAAAAAAAATAAAAATTAAGCGGGGGGGGTAATCAAAACATCGAAGAAAAAACACAAAAAAAAACTAACGTAAGGCAAACGAATGATGTTAAATGTAAAACTCGAAAAAACAAAAAAGAAGACAGAAAAACGAACACGTGAAAAATGGCTTAAATAAGCCTGTTTCGATATTAAAATTTAAAAAATCGGTGGGTACCCGGGTGTTTTTGGGTGTGTGGTCGGGGGTGGATAAGCAAAGTAAAAAAATACAGAAAAACGAACATTACGTGAAAAATGGCTTAAATAACACTGGTTCAATATTTAAATTTAAAAAAATCGAAAAAGAAAAAAGATATCTCACACCACGATTCGAACCCAAAACGTTTAGATAACGAATCAACGTGCTAACCAACTGAGCTAACGCGACATACATGAAATTTAGTCAGTTCTTCAACTATTTAAAGTAAATCAGGTCATGACGTTATCTTACGCATGCGTAGAACCGGTCGTCGTCATGAGGGGGACCGTTTTAATTGCCCCCTACCCACGTGTCGAAAATTGTTGATTTCGGGGTGAAAAATTTAACGTTTTTGGCCAATTTTTCGATATTTTTCGTGCAAAGGATGGGGCTTCAATATGATATCGAGTTTATGAATTTTCGTCGTGTCTGTCGAAAGTTTTTAGCGGACACACAAACACACATACAAACATACATACATACACACATTTTCGCTTTTATATTTCTAGACTAGCGGGGCTATCTGGTGTTGCTCGGGACCGTATAAACAATGAGAAAATTGAAGTTGATTTTGAACATATTTGTTATTCTTGGGATAGAGGAATTTTTAATGTCTGTGTATCATTAGCTTTTTCGAGTAAATGAATATTTTACCTACCCTGGGATGGGTATTACACGTATCAAATAATTGTACCTTATCTAGGATAAGTAATTTATACCATATATATGAAATAATGTTTCCTTTGCAGGGATGGGTAATATACAACACATATTTAAAATAATTTTACCTATCCTCGGACGGGTAATTAAAATACATACATGAAACAATTTCACATACTATCGGGGGGTATTTTACAACATGTTAAATAATTTCTCTTACCACTAAGGCTACCATAATTTTAAGAAAACTGAAACAATTTTAGAAAGTAACTCGGGACCGTATAAACAATGAAAAAATTGAATTTGATTTTGAATATATTTGTAATTCTTAGGAGTATGAAATTTTTAATGTCTATGTATCATTTGCTATTTCGAGCAAAAGAATATTTTATCTAGCTAGGACGGGTATTAGACGTATGGAATAATTGTATCTTACCTAGGGTAGATAATTTACAGCATGTATATGAAATAATTTTACCTTTGCAAGGACGGTGAATATACAACACATATTTAAATAATTTTACCTGCACTAAGACGGGTAATTTAAATAGATATATTAAACAATTTCACAAACATTTTTTACCCCAAAACGGACATTACTTTCTCCAACATAACCCCCAAAAGAAAACTCAAGAGTACGTTTAAAATTGACATAATCATGCTTCTTTCTACCCACTTCTACAACCATCACATGATTCCCGTATGAATACATAAAACATTTTGAAAAATATAGATCACCCTCTATAGAAACTGGCCTAGGAAACTTTCATAGAAAACCAACAATACATATGTATTGATCTAATTGTGAAATCATTAACTGTTTAAGCCATATCTGGAATCGACATCACAAATGAAGTAATTTTGAGATAGAAAATTGTTTAAGCCATTTCCGGTACCACCCTTATTTAATCCAGGGCGACGCTGATTATCTTGCTAATATATATTTTCCCCTATTTCATTCAATCCCGGGCAACGCCAGGAATTTTGCTAATATATATTTCTATCAATCTCCTTCAATCCCGGGCAACGCCGGGGATATTGCAAATAGATTATCTCACGTATCTCATGCAAGTTTGAGTAATGCCGGATATTCTGCTTTTGTATAAGTGCAGCTATCAAATACAATCCTGGGCGACACCAAGTATTCGTCTATTCTGTATTTATACCTATATCATTTAATCCCAGGCGATGCCAGGTATTCTGTTAGTATTTATCTGCACCTGCATTATTAAATCCTATATATTTCCACCTATCTCGTTCAATACGGGCGATGCAGGGTATTCTGCTAATATATATTTCCACCTATCTCATCCAGTCCCCAGGAACGCCAGGTATTTTGCTAATATATATTCTAACTTATTTCATTTGATCCCGGGCAACACCAGATGTTCTGCTAGTATATATCTCAATCAATCCAATGAAATCCTGGGCGATGCAAAGTATTCTGTTAGTATATATTTCAATCAATCTAATTCAATCCAAGGCAACGCCAGGTATTCTGCTAATATATATTTGCATCTATCTCATTGGATCCCAGGCGCCCATGTATTCTGCTTGCATATATTTGCATGTATCTCATTCAATCCTGGAGGATTCCGGGTAATCTGTAAGTATATATGTGGACGTATGTCGTTGAATCCCATAATTCTTGGATATGTTACAAATTTCCACAATCATTTTTCATAATTAAACCAACATATCTTCCCACTCTTACTAAAATAATAACTTTGATACATTTCCCATGTAATCATTTTTCATAATTCTTGGATATGTTACAAATTTCCACAATCATTTTTCATAATTAAACCAACATATCTTCCCACTCTTACTAAAATAATAACTTTGATACATTTCACATGTAATCATTTTTCATAATTCTTGGATATGTTACAAATTTCCACAATCATTTTTCATAATAAAACCTACATATCTTCCCACTCTTACTAAAATAATAACTTTGATACATTTCACATGTAATCATTTTTCATAATTCTTGGATATGTTACAAATTTCCACAATCATTTTTCATAATTAAACCAACATATCTTCCCACTCTTACTAAAATAATAACTTTGATACATTTCACATGTAATCATTTTTCATAATTCTTGGATATGTTACAAATTTCCACAATCATTTTTCATAATAAAACCTACATATCTTCCCACTCTTACTAAAATAATAACTTTGATACATTTCACATGTAATCATTTTTCATAATTCTTGGATATGTTACAAATTTCCACAATCATTTTTCATAATTAAACCAACATATCTTCCCACTCTTACTAAAATAATAACTTTGATACATTTCACATGTAATCATTTTTCATAATTCTCGGATATGTTACTAATTTTTAAAATTATTTTCACGATTGAATTCACATAATTCCCCCTTGTACTAAAGTAATAACTTTGATACATTGTCTGGGCTGTTTATTTTCTTACAAACACACCAATAAAATAAATCACATTTCATCATTTTTCATATTCTTGGATATGTTACTAATTTCGACAATCATTTTTAATGATTTAACCAGCATAATCGCGCTTCTCTTACTAAAATATCAACCTTGAGACATTGTCTGGCTGGTGATTTCCTTACAAACGCACCAATCAAATAACTCACATTTCAACACTTTTCATAATTCTTGGATATGTTACTAATGCCGACAGTAATTTTTCATAAAATAACCCACATAACCCCCCTCCTCTTACTAAAGTAATAACTTTGAGACATTGTCTGGCTGGTTATTTCATACACACGCACCAATCAAATAACTCATATTTCATCATTTTCATAATTCTTGGATGTGTTACTAATTTCAACAATAATTTTTCTTGATTTAACCCAAAGTATAGCCCCGCTCTTACTAAAATAATAACTTTGATACATAATCTGGGCTGTCTATTTCATTACGAATACACCAATCAAATAACACAAATTTCATAATGTTTCGTAATTCTTGGATATGTTACTAATTTCCACAATCATTTTTATGATTTAACCCACATAATACACCTCCTCTTTCTAAAATAATAAATTTGAGACTTTATCTGGGCTGTTTGTTTCATTATAACACACAAATCAAAAAAACTTTTATTTCATCACTTTTCATAGTTCTTGAATATGTTACTAATTTCGACAATCATTTTTTCATGATTTAACCCACAAAATCCCCTTCCACTTACAAAAAAAAATAACTTTGAGACGTTATCTGGCTGGTTATTTCATTCCATATACATCAATCTAATAAATCATATTTCACCGTTTTTATAATTCTTGGATATGTTACTAATTTCGACAATCATTTTTCTTGATTTACCCCAAATAATCCCCTCCCTCTTGCAAAAATCAATAACTTTTTCACCTCTCAAATAACTCACATTTCATCATTTTTCATAATTCTTGGATATGTTACTAATTCCTACAATTATTTTTCTTGATTTAACCCACATAATCCCCTTCCTCTTAATAAGCTTATAACTTTGAGACACTATCTCGGCTGGTTATTTCATTACAAACACACAAATAAGATAAATTAATTTTCATCATTTTTCATAATTCTTGGATATATTAATAATTCGACCATCATTTTTCATGATTTAACCGACATAATCCCCTCCCTCTTACTAAATTAATAACTTTGCTACATCGATCTACATAAAGAATTTTGTATTCCCAAGTAGTCACCCATCTGATAATGACCAGACTCCATGTTGGTTAACTTTGGTGATCTACATAAAGACTTTTGTATTCCCAAGAAGTCACTCATTTGATAATGACCAGACTCTATATTGCTTAATTTTAGTGATCTGCATAAATAATTTGGTAATCGCAAGTCGTCACCCATCATAGAATGACCAACCTCAATGTTGCTTAACTTTTGTGATCTACATAAAACATTTCGTATTCCCAAGTAGTCACCCATCTTAGAATGACCAACTTCATTGTTGCTTAACTTTGGTGAGCTACATAAAGCAATTTGTATTCCCAAGTCGACACCCATCTGATAATAGCCAGACTCCATGTTGCTTAACTTTAGTGATCTGCATAAATCATTTGGAAATCCCAAGTAGTCACCCATCTTAGAATGACCAACCTCATTGTTGCTTAACTTTGGTTATCTACATAAAGCATTTTGTATTTCCAAGTAGCCACCCATTTGTTAATAACAAAGACAATCTTGCTTAACTTTGTTGATCTACATAAAGCATTTGATATTCCCAAGTAGTCACCCATCTGATAATGACCAAGACAATGTTGCTTAACTTTGGTGATCTATACAAAGCATTTGGTATTCCCAAGTTTTCACCAATCCGATAATGACCAAGACAATGTTGCTTAACTTTGGTGATCTACATAAAGCATTTGGTATTTCCAAGTAGTCACCGATCTGATAATGGCCAGACTCCATGTTGCTTAACTTTGATGATCTTCATAAAGCATTCGGTATTCCCAAGTTGTCACTCATATGATAATGGCCATACTTTATGTTGCTTAACTTTAGTGATACACATAATTATTCTTTATTCCCAAGTAGTCACCCATCTGAAATGACCAAGACAATGTTGCTCCACTTTGGTGATCTACAAAAAGCATTTGGTATTCCCAAGTAGTCACCCATCCGATAATGACAAAGACAATGTTGCTGAACTTTGATGAACTACATAAAGCATTTGGTATTTCCAAATAGTCACCCACCTGATAATGACCAAGACAATGTTGCTTTACTTTGCTTATCTACATAAAGCATTTTGTATTTCAAAGTAGTCACCCATTTGTTAATGACCAAGACAATGTTGCTTAACTTTAGAGATCTATACAAACCATTTGGTATTCCCAAGTAGTCACTCATCTGATAATGACCTAGACAATGTTGCTAAACTTTGTTGATCTACATAAAGCATTTGGTATTTGCAAGTAGTCACCCATTTGATAATAACCAAGACAATGTTGCTTAACTTTGGTTATCTACATGAAGCATTTGGTATTCCCAAGTAGTAACCCATCTTCAAAATTGTCAAAATTGTAGTGCAGAAGCACCTTCAAAATTGTCAAGTCCGATCCATACTGCACAAGACCTTAAAAATCGTCAAATCGGACCTATACTGCACAAGCATCTTCAAAATTTTCGAATCGGACCTATACAACAGAAGCACCTTCAAATATTTTCAAATCGGACCTATACTGCAGGAGCACCTTCAAAATTTTGGAAATCTGACCTATACTGCACAAGCACTTTAAAATTTTGCAAATCGGACCTATACTGCCCAAGCACCTTCAAAATTGGCAAATCGGACCTATACTGCACAAGCGCCTTCAAAAATAATAATAGGACCTATACTGCACAATGACCTTCAAAAATGTCAAATCGTACCTATACAGCACAAGCACCTTCAAAATTTTGCAAATCGGACCTATACTGCACAAACACCTTCAAAATTTGCAAATCTGACCTATACTGCAAAAGTACCTTTAAAATTGTCAAATCCGACCTATACTGCAAAAGTACCTTTAAAATTGTCAAATCCGACCTATACTGCACAAGCACCTTCCCAATTTTTAAAATCGGACCTATACTGCACAAGCACCTTCAAAATTTTTCAAATCGGATCTATACTGCACAATGACCTTCAAAAGTGTCAAATCCGACCTACTAAGAAAATAAGGAGGAGGTCATGCTTTGCATGTCAAGGTTTAGAGAAACAAACGTCACTCGAAAATAAGGATGGCCTTCTAAATAAAAATGTTTTTAGTTCAGATGTGAATTTTGGAATATGACATCTTGTCTGAATGTAGTAATCGATTAATATAAATTAAGCATCTTTTTTATGCTCTCCCTCATCATCTCGGATATGCCGGAAAACCGCCTCCTAGGGATGAAAAAGGAAGACATG
This sequence comes from Euprymna scolopes, assembly GCF_053919585.1. Taxonomy (NCBI): domain Eukaryota; kingdom Metazoa; phylum Mollusca; class Cephalopoda; order Sepiida; family Sepiolidae; genus Euprymna; species Euprymna scolopes. The sequence continues at coordinate 24,590,250 of NC_136526.1, read as the reverse complement.
GCAGGGCTCCTACATAAGCTAAATATCCCGGTATTATACCTGTACCAGAGGAGCTACGCCATGTGGGACATCCTCCTACCCACCAAGGAAGATGCAGAGAGACTCTCCCTCCAAGAAATAAAGCATGGGAGAGTCAAACTAACACCTGAATACCAGGGCAAGAGAAGGACTCGGGTGCAGGTATTTAATGTGCCAACCCAAATACCTGCGGAAGTATTAGGATGCCTCTTCAGCCAGTACGGTGAGGTAGAACAGGTGACCCCAATACGGTCAAAAACTGGGACTCACCTGGGCTGCTACACAATAGCAATGAGGCTGAAGAGGAAAGGTTTTCAGGCAATACCACCGCTGCTGACATACAAAGACGCCAGCATAACGGTAGTGGTGGAGGGCCGTCGTCCACACTGTTGGTTCTGCCAAAAGCAGGGCCACATGGCTAGGAGTTGCCCCCAAAGGGTAACCCCTAATCCAATAACCCAAAAGGCGGTCACATCCACTGAGACAACGCCCGCACCAAAACAGGCGGCAACAACCCCTGCAACTGCAGCACCAACCCCAGCTCCAAGGAAAACTCAAACCACCCAGGAGGCCAAGGGGGAAGAATGGAGCACGGTAGTGAGACAAAAGCGGAAACACTTAATCCCTTCTGCCACCGTCCCACCACCAGCCCAAAAATCGAGGCAGGAGCCTCTGCAAATGCAGAAACAACAACAGCCACCGCAGCCAATGCCGCGGAAACAACTGCAGCAGCAACTACTGCAACAGCAAAATCAGCAAGTGCAGCAGAAGCAGCAGCAGCAACGACACCAGCGAGAGCAGCAACAACAAAAACAGCTGCAGCAGCAAATAGAGGAGCAGACACAACCAACGGTCCCCACACCAATCGAGACGGGGATCAAGCGGAGAAAAGACTGCTCCTCTGAGGATGAATCCGCAAGTGAGAGGGAGAGGAACTCAACCTCACCTCTCCCCGGTTCATTCGAAAGAATGAAAAAGAAAAACAAAAGAAGAAAAGAGGAAGAAAAGGTGGCCCCCACTCCCTGTGAACATACACCACCCCTAACAACAAAATCCACTTCCACCCCCAAACCACACACTGCAACAACACCAGACACCGCACCAACACCAGACACCGCACTAACACCAGACACCGCACCAACACGAGACACCACACCAACACCAGACACCGCACCAACACCAACACCAGACACCGCACCAACACCAAACACTGCACCAACACCAACACCAACACCAGGCACCACACAAACACCCGTCCCCACACCAAGGCAAACTGAGCCACTACCCCAAAAAGAAAATGAAAAGAATGAACCGAGGGAGAGGAGAGACTCCTCTGCCTCTTGCAGACCAAAGGTCCTTGCCCCTGAGGAACTATGTTATGTAGACCCTCTATCTGTGGCCACAGACATTTCCCATCGGCAGAGGAAAAACTTAAAACCTCTGCTCGATTACAAACAGATAGAGGGGAAAGATGTAAATATCCCCTCAAATTTCCCGGACGCCCCACTCCTAATAACCTTTGTCAGAACTCCAGAGGCCTGCAAGACCAACTTGTGGACAAGGCTGCAGGCCGCTGAAGGGGCGTTTCCGGGAATTGAACTGGTTAAAAAAAATGACCCTTCTCTTGATGAACTGTCAAAACAATGCAAGGGAAGGGTCCCAGTGTTGGTCCATCCGTCACTCTATAGGGCCCTTAAATTGACCTACCCTTTGGATGTCGGCGGCATTGTGAGAGAAGGTCAGGACATGAAAAACCTGACCACCTTGAGCATTGCACACAACGTCGGTGTCCTTTCCCCGGCTGACTTCGGAGCTGAGTGTAACACACCTTAAGGTAGGTACCATGGCTTTGAATTTGGCTAGTCTGAATGCGAGGGGCTTGAGATCATCGGGCCGGGCGGCTCGCCTCCGGCACGACCTCTTGTCCCTGGGAGTGGATGTCGCTGCGATTCAGGAGACGCATTTCGTTTCCTCTGTGGACTGTCAGGTGCTGGCCCGAGACTTTGAGGTTTTCTCAGCATATGGCAGCCCGCGGGGGAAGGGAGTTTCCGTGCTGGTTAAACGTACCCTGTCGGCGACGGTCGACGTTGTCCATAGAGATGCAGTGGGTAGGCTGGTTGTGGCCGATGTTGCCGTAAAAGATTCTGTGTTTCGGGTGATTGCGGTTCATGCGCCCAGCACCGCTCGTGAGAGGGTCTCATTCTTCAGTCAGCTTGACGCGTTTGTAGATTGTCGGAAGCGGGTAGTGCTAATGGGGGATTGGAATTCCATCTTAGACCCCGACATAGATAAGGTAGGAGGCGGAGCTAGAGGATCGGAGAGGTGCGAGTCCAGCCTGGCTGATCTGATGGCTAGATGCGGTCTGGTCGACAGGTTTCGGGTCGAGCATCCAGGGCGGGAGATGTGGACGTGGACCAATAGTGTTTCCTCCTATCCAAATACTTATTTGGACAGGATGTTAGTTAGGAGAGGCGAAGTAGACTTCTTATCTTGTCCCACGTTCACTTGGCTAGGCCAGACGGACCATAAATTAGTTATGGCCCGGCTGAAGCTAGGAAATAGGCCTAAGTTAGCGGGGTACTGGAAGTTAAACACCTCCCTTCTGGAGAGACAAGACTTCCAAGATCAGTTAAGAGAATTGATTAAAAAGGCACTAGTGGGGGCGGTTACCGGGAGTAAGTGGTGGTTAGGTCTCAAAGCCAAGATCAGAAGCTTCTCCGTCAAGTATGCCCAGCGCCTCGCACTAGATAAGGCCAAGACGAAGAAGAAGCTAGAGCAGAAACTAACCCAGGCTACCGGGGAGGGTGATAGGGTTAGTCAGGAACTAGCTAAGCAGGACCTTCTACGCGAGACTAGCGAGCGTTACGAAGGCCAAGTAGTTAGAGCTAGGCTTAGAAAGATAGGCAACGAAGCAGTCAATTCTGATGCAGACGTGCGCCGTGAGGTTTCTAGGCGTGGCTCGGACAAATATATTGCAAAAATCAAACATCCGAATGGACGCACCCTGGAATCGACTCGGGAGATCTGCGAGGGGTTTCGAGAACATTTCGAGGAGCGTTTTACGCAGCAGCCCGATCTTCCGGTCCTTGAGTTTAGCGACTATTTGGCCGACTCTCCCCGCCTCGAGGCGGCTAGAGCGGCTGGTTGCGAGGGCCGGGTGACGGAGCAGGAGGTCTTTACTGCGCTGAAGCAGGTCAGCTGTGACAGATCGCCAGGACTTGATGGTCTGCCATACGAACTGTACTTGAGGCTGTCGCCCATGTTTCTGCCTCTTCTGACGGATATGTTCAACCATTGGTTTGCTCAGGGATCCATCCCAGGGCAGGTGACCAAGGGAGTGATCACATTGCTGAAGAAAGGTGACGGGCATGGAGGGGAAGAGTTAGATGACTACAGGCCCATAACTCTGCTAAACACAGAGTTGAAGATTTTGGCCAAGGTCCTGTCGAATCGGCTGCAGGTTGTTATCGACGAGTTGGTTGAACCAGAACAGAACTACGCTGTGAAGGGGAGATCGATTCAGAACAACTTGCACCTGATCCGCATGATCCTAGAGGGGGGAATAGATGACGACACAGAAGCCGCGCTGATAAACTTAGATCAGTCCAAAGCTTTCGATAGGGTCGACCATCGTTTCCTGGCATCTGTCTTAGAGGCCGCCGGTTTTAAACCGGACTTTTGCAAGTGGATCTCCATAATGTATCGGCAGCCCATGGCTGTCGTGCAAGTGAACGGAAAGCGCTCGAAACCCTTTGTTATCTCTCGGTCGGTTCGTCAGGGTTGTCCGCTGTCGCCCCTGCTTTATGTCCTGGCTTTGGAGCCTCTTCTCCGCAAGCTGAGACATGGGGAGGCAAATTCGGCCCTGCGCGGAATGGCTCTGCCTGGCGGCTCAGCTGCCAAGGTATCCGCGTTCGCCGATGATGTCACGATCTTCGTGTCGGGCTCCAGAGACATTGAGGTCGTGTCGGAGGCACTCACACAGTACGAAAGAATTACAGGGGCCAAGATAAACCGCAACAAGTCGGTAGGACTGCGGTTGGGCGCATGGAGTGGCAACGCAAACCTCCCTGCGCCCTTCAGCTGGACAGATGGCCCGGTCCGGATCCTCGGCGTGTGGTTCGGACCGGGTCTCCAGCTTGACAAGAATTGGTTGGAGGTACGGTCAAAGGTGGAGGCTGCAGTCAGTTCGTGGCTTCCTAGGAAACTTTCCTTAAAGGGTAGAGCTGAGGCGTGCGCCACTTACGTCTTTCCTCTCATCCTTTACCGACTGGCCGTACTTCCCCTGCCTGCACAACACCTAAAAGCTCTCGTCGAACTCTTGTCCTCGCTCCTTTGGGACAGAGGAAGACACTGGGTGAGCAGACAGGTCTGTATTCAACGTCCGTGTGAGGGAGGCTTGGGAATGCCGGACTTGAAGTGTCATCGAGATGCTGAGAGACTGGCCTTCCTGAGCAACTATATGCAGGAGGACCAACCGTGGCACCCCGTGGTTACTGCCGCCTTCCCCGACCTCGTTCTCGACCCTTCCATCGAGAGCCGTCGCAGGCCGCGGGGAGAATCTGCCTACATGAAAGAGTGCCGAGCCGCGCTAAAACGACTACCAAGGTCCAGTGACCTTGTGACTGCTACCCGTAGGGAACTCCACAGGGATCTAGTGAGGGAGGCCGCTGACGACCCGCTATGCGCGCGTTTGGGGTGGCAGCAGAGTGAGATCCGCTCCGCGTGGAGCTGGGCGCCAGGTTCGAGTCATCTGAACAATTCGGAGTTCTCTCTGACCTGGCGATTGGCCCGAAATGCACTTCCACTCAACAACATACAATGCAGTTCTGGGTTTCTGGAGTCGCCCGATTGTCCCCGTTGTGGGACAACGGCTGTGGAAACTACGGATCACGCTTTCTTTGATTGCCGCGAACTCCGCCAGTACTGGTCGTATGTCAGTGGGGTGACGGCTCGCATCGATCCTGAGCATCCTTGCCCAATTACTGTATCCAATGTTGTGGACAACGTGAGGCCGCCGTGGGACCGGGAAAGACAAATGGTCTACGTTACGATTCTGGCCGTGGCGAGAATGGTGATTTGGACGTCGCGTCTGCAAGGTTGCCGGGGGGTGTTGTCTTTTTCTGATCAAGATCTGATCGCGTTCTTTAAACACCAACTACGGGTGAAGATCAGATGTGATAGAAGAAGGCTGCATCGCGCGGCATTTGACAGAAGATGGATACATGTGGCAAGTCTGTGTGTACGAAGAGGAGCCAAATTCGAATACGTGTTCCCCGCCTAGGTGTGGAACGCGCAGTTCTGTAAAGTTAAATTAAACAAGTAGTCTCTCAGCTAGCTGAGTGTGTGTTCCATCCCTCCCCGATTAGGAAGCCTCCAAGATCCCCATCCCCTCTTACCTGCAATTTTTGTTTTTCACCCCTTCCTCTAAATTTTACCCATCTTGGAGAAAAAGAAATACAAACTAACCTCCATCCCTTACCCACAAAATTTTCTTTTCTCCATTCACCCCCATCTAGAGGGCATCCCCACCTAGAGACTGACCCGCAGAAGCGAGGTTCCTTTTACAAACCTAGTGGAACGGGCAGTCTATCAACTAGACGGGGTTGGGAGGGTCCTACTAATCACCTTTTGTTTTTTCTTCCCCCTCCCTCGACACAAATGAATTATTGTTACCATTTTATTGTTATCTTTTTTGTTTTTACACGTCAATAAAAAATGTTTTAAAAATTGGGAGTTACTAGGACGTCCCCCAAGATGAAAGGGCGAATGCGGTATTATGGTGAAAGAAGATACTAGCTGGGAGAAACTTTTGACTTTGTTTAGTTCTGGAGCGACAAGGATGACCAACGACCCCCAAAATCCCCCCTTTTGAGTTGGCCATGTGCCTAAGTTTTTTGTTCACCGTTAATTTTACTGTATTTTTTTAACATGAATAAAAGATTTAATATCTCAAAGTGTAGTATCTGTTCTCTGATACATACACAGCGATAGGCAGTCGTGTTCTGGCGACACATTCTCGTGCCCGGAGAGCTTGTTGGGTAGCGTTCTGTCCGCACCCCCACTTTGTCTGTCTTTCTCTGCTCTCCCCCCTCCCCCACGGGGGGGGATCCGAGCTGATAATTTACGACCTTCCCGCGAGGGAGGGTCGGAAACACTTTCTCTCTTCCCTCCACTAACCTCCCACTCCCTCTCTCAGTTCTATCTCCCCTCTTGCCGCCTTTGGCGCCACTTCTTTTTGGCGCCAAAGTCGGCTCCCAATTTGGACGCCGACTCCACGTCACTCATTTTGGTGAATTATACAGAAGAGAGAGAGCTTTTTTCAAAAATGGACACCCCCAGCCCGGGGACCACCAATACAGATACCCCCAGCCAGGAGGCTACCACAAGAAAAACTGCTCCCCAAGAGGACGGCTCCCCAACAGAGGAAGCAAAAAGCAACGGGGCATACCGCCCGGACACGAAACCGAAGGACGCCCCCCAGAAGGGAGAAAACTCACCAGCAGCTCCCCAAGAGGGCGACTCCCCACAAAGGGGAGAAAAAACAATGTTGGACAGGGCATCCCGCTCTGACAACAAAAATCAAGAGGCAGTAGCCCCAAAGGACGATAAGAGAGACAGTGCTCCCCAGGAGGGCTACTGCCCCAAAAGGGGAGCAAATCAAGAAAACGAGGGGGCATACAGCCTAAACCTCCCCAAAACAAAAGGGGCAAAAGCTCCCAAGGACAATGCTCCCCAGGAGGCCGACTCCCCAAAAAGGGAAGTATTTCCTGGAAGAAGTATAGAGCAGGGAGAGTCGGTCCCAAAGGAAAGCGGAAAGGGAAATGCCCCTCAAAATAGCAACCCTTCCGCCAAGGAACAGCAAAAACAGTCCAACCTCACCAAAGATCCAACACCAACAAGAGGGTTGGCATGGGGGAAGACTGTAGAGAAGCAACTGTCCCCTCAAGAGTATAAAGACTTGTACTTGACCAAGTACAGACAATACATAGAGGGGGCAGAAATTAAACCAGTGCCAGGCGCTTGGGAGGCAATCGAAGACAGAGTGCTCTCCCTCATCATCTCGGATATGCCGGAAAACCGCCTCCTAGGGATGAAAAAGGAAGACATGGCAGGGCTCCTACATAAGCTAAATATCCCGGTATTATACCTGTACCAGAGGAGCTACGCCATGTGGGACATCCTCCTACCCACCAAGGAAGATGCAGAGAGACTCTCCCTCCAAGAAATAAAGCATGGGAGAGTCAAACTAACACCTGAATACCAGGGCAAGAGAAGGACTCGGGTGCAGGTATTTAATGTGCCAACCCAAATACCTGCGGAAGTATTAGGATGCCTCTTCAGCCAGTACGGTGAGGTAGAACAGGTGACCCCAATACGGTCAAAAACTGGGACTCACCTGGGCTGCTACACAATAGCAATGAGGCTGAAGAGGAAAGGTTTTCAGGCAATACCACCGCTGCTGACATACAAAGACGCCAGCATAACGGTAGTGGTGGAGGGCCGTCGTCCACACTGTTGGTTCTGCCAAAAGCAGGGCCACATGGCTAGGAGTTGCCCCCAAAGGGTAACCCCTAATCCAATAACCCAAAAGGCGGTCACATCCACTGAGACAACGCCCGCACCAAAACAGGCGGCAACAACCCCTGCAACTGCAGCACCAACCCCAGCTCCAAGGAAAACTCAAACCACCCAGGAGGCCAAGGGGGAAGAATGGAGCACGGTAGTGAGACAAAAGCGGAAACACTTAATCCCTTCTGCCACCGTCCCACCACCAGCCCAAAAATCGAGGCAGGAGCCTCTGCAAATGCAGAAACAACAACAGCCACCGCAGCCAATGCCGCGGAAACAACTGCAGCAGCAACTACTGCAACAGCAAAATCAGCAAGTGCAGCAGAAGCAGCAGCAGCAACGACACCAGCGAGAGCAGCAACAACAAAAACAGCTGCAGCAGCAAATAGAGGAGCAGACACAACCAACGGTCCCCACACCAATCGAGACGGGGATCAAGCGGAGAAAAGACTGCTCCTCTGAGGATGAATCCGCAAGTGAGAGGGAGAGGAACTCAACCTCACCTCTCCCCGGTTCATTCGAAAGAATGAAAAAGAAAAACAAAAGAAGAAAAGAGGAAGAAAAGGTGGCCCCCACTCCCTGTGAACATACACCACCCCTAACAACAAAATCCACTTCCACCCCCAAACCACACACTGCAACAACACCAGACACCGCACCAACACCAGACACCGCACTAACACCAGACACCGCACCAACACGAGACACCACACCAACACCAGACACCGCACCAACACCAACACCAGACACCGCACCAACACCAAACACTGCACCAACACCAACACCAACACCAGGCACCACACAAACACCCGTCCCCACACCAAGGCAAACTGAGCCACTACCCCAAAAAGAAAATGAAAAGAATGAACCGAGGGAGAGGAGAGACTCCTCTGCCTCTTGCAGACCAAAGGTCCTTGCCCCTGAGGAACTATGTTATGTAGACCCTCTATCTGTGGCCACAGACATTTCCCATCGGCAGAGGAAAAACTTAAAACCTCTGCTCGATTACAAACAGATAGAGGGGAAAGATGTAAATATCCCCTCAAATTTCCCGGACGCCCCACTCCTAATAACCTTTGTCAGAACTCCAGAGGCCTGCAAGACCAACTTGTGGACAAGGCTGCAGGCCGCTGAAGGGGCGTTTCCGGGAATTGAACTGGTTAAAAAAAATGACCCTTCTCTTGATGAACTGTCAAAACAATGCAAGGGAAGGGTCCCAGTGTTGGTCCATCCGTCACTCTATAGGGCCCTTAAATTGACCTACCCTTTGGATGTCGGCGGCATTGTGAGAGAAGGTCAGGACATGAAAAACCTGACCACCTTGAGCATTGCACACAACGTCGGTGTCCTTTCCCCGGCTGACTTCGGAGCTGAGTGTAACACACCTTAAGGTAGGTACCATGGCTTTGAATTTGGCTAGTCTGAATGCGAGGGGCTTGAGATCATCGGGCCGGGCAGCTCGCCTCCGGCACGACCTCTTGTCCCTGGGAGTGGATGTCGCTGCGATTCAGGAGACGCATTTCGTTTCCTCTGTGGACTGTCAGGTGCTGGCCCGAGACTTTGAGGTTTTCTCAGCATATGGCAGCCCGCGGGGGAAGGGAGTTTCCGTGCTGGTTAAACGTACCCTGTCGGCGACGGTCGACGTTGTCCATAGAGATGCAGTGGGTAGGCTGGTTGTGGCCGATGTTGCCGTAAAAGATTCTGTGTTTCGGGTGATTGCGGTTCATGCGCCCAGCACCGCTCGTGAGAGGGTCTCATTCTTCAGTCAGCTTGACGCGTTTGTAGATTGTCGGAAGCGGGTAGTGCTAATGGGGGATTGGAATTCCATCTTAGACCCCGACATAGATAAGGTAGGAGGCGGAGCTAGAGGATCGGAGAGGTGCGAGTCCAGCCTGGCTGATCTGATGGCTAGATGCGGTCTGGTCGACAGGTTTCGGGTCGAGCATCCAGGGCGGGAGATGTGGACGTGGACCAATAGTGTTTCCTCCTATCCAAATACTTATTTGGACAGGATGTTAGTTAGGAGAGGCGAAGTAGACTTCTTATCTTGTCCCACGTTCACTTGGCTAGGCCAGACGGACCATAAATTAGTTATGGCCCGGCTGAAGCTAGGAAATAGGCCTAAGTTAGCGGGGTACTGGAAGTTAAACACCTCCCTTCTGGAGAGACAAGACTTCCAAGATCAGTTAAGAGAATTGATTAAAAAGGCACTAGTGGGGGCGGTTACCGGGAGTAAGTGGTGGTTAGGTCTCAAAGCCAAGATCAGAAGCTTCTCCGTCAAGTATGCCCAGCGCCTCGCACTAGATAAGGCCAAGACGAAGAAGAAGCTAGAGCAGAAACTAGCCCAGGCTACCGGGGAGGGTGATAGGGTTAGTCAGGAACTAGCTAAGCAGGACCTTCTACGCGAGACTAGCGAGCGTTACGAAGGCCAAGTAGTTAGAGCTAGGCTTAGAAAGATAGGCAACGAAGCAGTCAATTCTGATGCAGACGTGCGCCGTGAGGTTTCTAGGCGTGGCTCGGACAAATATATTGCAAAAATCAAACATCCGAATGGACGCACCCTGGAATCGACTCGGGAGATCTGCGAGGGGTTTCGAGAACATTTCGAGGAGCGTTTTACGCAGCAGCCCGATCTTCCGGTCCTTGAGTTTAGCGACTATTTGGCCGACTCTCCCCGCCTCGAGGCGGCTAGAGCGGCTGGTTGCGAGGGCCGGGTGACGGAGCAGGAGGTCTTTACTGCGCTGAAGCAGGTCAGCTGTGACAGATCGCCAGGACTTGATGGTCTGCCATACGAACTGTACTTGAGGCTGTCGCCCATGTTTCTGCCTCTTCTGACGGATATGTTCAACCATTGGTTTGCTCAGGGATCCATCCCAGGGCAGGTGACCAAGGGAGTGATCACATTGCTGAAGAAAGGTGACGGGCATGGAGGGGAAGAGTTAGATGACTACAGGCCCATAACTCTGCTAAACACAGAGTTGAAGATTTTGGCCAAGGTCCTGTCGAATCGGCTGCAGGTTGTTATCGACGAGTTGGTTGAACCAGAACAGAACTACGCTGTGAAGGGGAGATCGATTCAGAACAACTTGCACCTGATCCGCATGATCCTAGAGGGGGGAATAGATGACGACACAGAAGCCGCGCTGATAAACTTAGATCAGTCCAAAGCTTTCGATAGGGTCGACCATCGTTTCCTGGCATCTGTCTTAGAGGCCGCCGGTTTTAAACCGGACTTTTGCAAGTGGATCTCCATAATGTATCGGCAGCCCATGGCTGTCGTGCAAGTGAACGGAAAGCGCTCGAAACCCTTTGTTATCTCTCGGTCGGTTCGTCAGGGTTGTCCGCTGTCGCCCCTGCTTTATGTCCTGGCTTTGGAGCCTCTTCTCCGCAAGCTGAGACATGGGGAGGCAAATTCGGCCCTGCGCGGAATGGCTCTGCCTGGCGGCTCAGCTGCCAAGGTATCCGCGTTCGCCGATGATGTCACGATCTTCGTGTCGGGCTCCAGAGACATTGAGGTCGTGTCGGAGGCACTCACACAGTACGAAAGAATTACAGGGGCCAAGATAAACCGCAACAAGTCGGTAGGACTGCGGTTGGGCGCATGGAGTGGCAACGCAAACCTCCCTGCGCCCTTCAGCTGGACAGATGGCCCGGTCCGGATCCTCGGCGTGTGGTTCGGACCGGGTCTCCAGCTTGACAAGAATTGGTTGGAGGTACGGTCAAAGGTGGAGGCTGCAGTCAGTTCGTGGCTTCCTAGGAAACTTTCCTTAAAGGGTAGAGCTGAGGCGTGCGCCACTTACGTCTTTCCTCTCATCCTTTACCGACTGGCCGTACTTCCCCTGCCTGCACAACACCTAAAAGCTCTCGTCGAACTCTTGTCCTCGCTCCTTTGGGACAGAGGAAGACACTGGGTGAGCAGACAGGTCTGTATTCAACGTCCGTGTGAGGGAGGCTTGGGAATGCCGGACTTGAAGTGTCATCGAGATGCTGAGAGACTGGCCTTCCTGAGCAACTATATGCAGGAGGACCAACCGTGGCACCCCGTGGTTACTGCCGCCTTCCCCGACCTCGTTCTCGACCCTTCCATCGAGAGCCGTCGCAGGCCGCGGGGAGAATCTGCCTACATGAAAGAGTGCCGAGCCGCGCTAAAACGACTACCAAGGTCCAGTGACCTTGTGACTGCTACCCGTAGGGAACTCCACAGGGATCTAGTGAGGGAGGCCGCTGACGACCCGCTATGCGCGCGTTTGGGGTGGCAGCAGAGTGAGATCCGCTCCGCGTGGAGCTGGGCGCCAGGTTCGAGTCATCTGAACAATTCGGAGTTCTCTCTGACCTGGCGATTGGCCCGAAATGCACTTCCACTCAACAACATACAATGCAGTTCTGGGTTTCTGGAGTCGCCCGATTGTCCCCGTTGTGGGACAACGGCTGTGGAAACTACGGATCACGCTTTCTTTGATTGCCGCGAACTCCGCCAGTACTGGTCGTATGTCAGTGGGGTGACGGCTCGCATCGATCCTGAGCATCCTCGCCCAATTACTGTATCCAATGTTGTGGACAACGTGAGGCCGCCGTGGGACCGGGAAAGACAAATGGTCTACGTTACGATTCTGGCCGTGGCGAGAATGGTGATTTGGACGTCGCGTCTGCAAGGTTGCCGGGGGGTGTTGTCTTTTTCTGATCAAGATCTGATCGCGTTCTTTAAACACCAACTACGGGTGAAGATCAGATGTGATAGAAGAAGGCTGCATCGCGCGGCATTTGACAGAAGATGGATACATGTGGCAAGTCTGTGTGTACGAAGAGGAGCCAAATTCGAATACGTGTTCCCCGCCTAGGTGTGGAACGCGCAGTTCTGTAAAGTTAAATTAAACAAGTAGTCTCTCAGCTAGCTGAGTGTGTGTTCCATCCCTCCCCGATTAGGAAGCCTCCAAGATCCCCATCCCCTCTTACCTGCAATTTTTGTTTTTCACCCCTTCCTCTAAATTTTACCCATCTTGGAGAAAAAGAAATACAAACTAACCTCCATCCCTTACCCACAAAATTTTCTTTTCTCCATTCACCCCCATCTAGAGGGCATCCCCACCTAGAGACTGACCCGCAGAAGCGAGGTTCCTTTTACAAACCTAGTGGAACGGGCAGTCTATCAACTAGACGGGGTTGGGAGGGTCCTACTAATCACCTTTTGTTTTTTCTTCCCCCTCCCTCGACACAAATGAATTATTGTTACCATTTTATTGTTATCTTTTTTGTTTTTACACGTCAATAAAAAATGTTTTAAAAATTGGGAGTTACTAGGACGTCCCCCAAGATGAAAGGGTGAATGCGGTATTATGGTGAAAGAAGATACTAGCTGGGAGAAACTTTTGACTTTGTTTAGTTCTGGAGCGACAAGGATGACCAACGACCCCCAAAATCCCCCCTTTTGAGTTGGCCATGTGCCTAAGTTTTTTGTTCACCGTTAATTTTACTGTATTTTTTTAACATGAATAAAAGATTTAATATCTCAAAGTGTAGTATCTGTTCTTCAGCTTACGAAACTTTTGCTCTTCCAATTGTCTGAGAGGGGATCTGCCACCGGGCTCTTGAGCCAGGTTCAAGGCATTTGTTCACGTCTGCAAGGACCAGACCCCCTCCTTTGGGGAGTCAGGACCTTCAGCATAGTCTAAGGTTTTAGCTTTAAGTTTTAGATTTAAGTAGTTTTAAGTTCTTCTTTTCTCCCTCTCTCTGGGAGGAATGTCTAATTCTCACTCTTAATTAACTAGCGGCACTTTGACCCACTAGTCTTTTGTCTTCCTTCGCTGCTCTCCCGTTGGATCGAGCAGACCGGGTCTCTTTGTCGCTTCCTGTTGGGGTTGTTTGTGGGAAGGGTTTTGGGGTTAATACCTTCGTTTTTGCCTTCTCTCTGGGCAAAGATGCCTTTCCCTCTCTCCTCTTAATTGCGACGCGGCACTCTGACCCGCTAGCCACCACTGCGTCTTTCTTCTCTGCTCTCCCCCCGCAAGGGGGGATCGAGCTGACTAACCCGACTTCCCCGCGAGGGGAGGTCAAACCACTTTCTCTCTTCGCCCCTGGCCACCCCCTCCATCCCTTTGTCCCCAAGACTGTTTTATTTTTCCTCCCTCCCAGGTCTGGTCTGCGTCAGCGACCAACGCCCCCACGATGCCGAGCAGGCGGGGATCATCACCCCAAATGCGGAGCAACGTTCCCCCAACTAAATCCCCGGAAAAGGGAGTCAAATCCCGGCCCCGGGCCAACGTAGAGGAAATGGAAGGCAAGGTAGGGCCGCAGCCCGCGGCGACCTTGGACACCATGGGTGGGGTAGGGCCGCAGCCCGCGGCGACCCCGGATCCTGCTCCCCGAAAAGGGCACTCCAAGCCCGAAAAGAAGGAAGAGGCGACAAGCGAGGTAAAGAGTCATGAGGCCCACGAACCACAAACAACGGAGGCCACCATGTCTCGATCCTCGCAGGTCGTTTCCAGTACGAGCAATGAAGCTCCCCTAAAGGACAAAAATCTCCCAAAAGGGGTAGCTAAAGAAGAGGCGTCCACGGTGACAACTGCAGAGCAAAAGCCGGTGAAGACAAGTGTCACCGGGACTCCAAGAAGGACACCAAGTCCTCCAACCCCCCAAGAAGTCAACTCCCCGGCCCAGGGGGAAGAAGAAGAAGAGGACGAAGATGACGCCAATCGAAGAACAAAGGCGCTCATCGATAACACCATCACGTCCCTCAAAAGGCTATTCTAGGTGGAACGGGTGCCGGACAACCATAACGCACCCACGGAGGATAGCTCTATAGGAGTATGTGGGGCTGAGCTACCATCACTCGGCAAAGCCCCTGACTCCAAAACCAAGGCGCCAGCGGCAGAATCACCCAGTCCGCAGACGCCCAACAAGAAGAGGAAGCCTTCCCAAGCGGAAAAGACGGAGGAATGGCCGACTCTAAATGCAACATCAACCAAACGACAGGCCCAGCCGATGCAGCAGCAGCAGCAGCAGCAGCAGCAGCAACAACAACAACAGGCCAAAGGGACCAAGTCAGACACTCCGTGCCCGGGACCATCAAAACCCCAGGCGAACGAGGCAGCGGCTTGGGGCCCTAGGAAAGAAAACCAAATGACACCGGAGGACTACAGGACTCTGTTCAAGGAAACCTACAAACAGTATACGGAGGGGATCAACATCATTCCCCTGCCGGGACAAGTAGAAGAGCTCCAGAATAGAGTCCTCTCCCTGGTCACCTCCAATCTAAAGACCAGGGGATTAGCCGGTGTCAACAAAGATGTCATGGTGGAGATGTTGATGGCCTTAAACATCCCGGCCAGCTACATCTGTCGCAGGAGCTTCGCAATGTGGGACATCCTGCTGCCTACCAAAGAAGAGGCAATCCGCCTGTCCAAGACAAACCTGAGCTGGCGAAACATCAAGCTCCAGCCAGAGTACATGAATAAAAGGAGGACGAACGTCTCCATATTGAACGTCCCGTGCCATTTGGAGGCCAAACAGCTGGGGGCTATTATGAGCCAGTACGGAGACGTTGAAACTGTTTCCCCAGTCCGCGGTCAGCGCAATGTCATGACCGGGGACTATAAATTGACTATGGTGCTGGAAAGAGCCGAATTTGACAGGGTTCCAGCGTTACTGAAGTTCGGGAAATGGACCCTGTCAATAATAGTGGAAGGCAGGAGACCACATTGCTGGCACTGCCAGAAGCAGGGACATATGGCCCGTGACTGTCCAAAGAAGCCACCATCAAGACCAGCTACCAAGGCCGCAGGAAGCTCCCAACCCTCGGCCGCAGGAAGCTCCCAACCCTCGGCCACGGTCACAGCCGCTCCCGCGACGTCTGCACCAGCAACCACAACAGAGGGTGAATGGTCAACGGTCACCAGAAGGAATGGAAAAAGCAACCCCAAACGGACGGTGGCCGTGGACCAAACTGACAAGCCAGCCCCCATGGACACGGAGACTCCTCTCTCCTCGACCAAAAGGAAGTTACAAGAGTCAGAGGAGGAGGAGGTGGTGTCCGAGGAAGAGACCAACCCAGCAACTGAGGCATCCTCAGACGAGGTGTCTAGAAAGTCAAGAAGGAAGAAGAGCAGGAAGACAAAGGGGAACCCCACACCCCCTGAGAAAGACTTTTTCAAAAAAGCCGAGGCTGAATCCCCCAACCTACCACCCCCCTCACAGCCAAAGCAATCAACCTCCACCCAATCCTCATCCCCCAGAGACTCACAACCATCCCCAACACCCAACTCAACCCCTGCTCTTCCTCCGCCTCCTACACCATCCGATAAGGAGAAAGCACCGGTTCGCACGGAGCGAACCAAGAAACTCCCCTTTCTACCCGGAAAGAGACTGTGTGAAACGAGTCGTCTGCCAGCAGCCCATGAGTTGAAGGGCAAGCAGAAGACTCAACACAATAAACTGAGGGATTTGGTGTACATTGGTTGTAACAATGTCACCGATCCCACTCAATTTCCAGACGCTCCAATGTTGACCACCTTTGTGCGAAAAAATAAAGACGCACGGACAGAATCCCTGTGGTCAATGTTGGAAGCAGCTAAGGAGGCCATACAAGGCCAAAAAATAATTGACATGGACCACCCTTCGCTGCTAAAACTAGCAGTGAAATGCGAAGGAAGGACTCCCATCTATGTCCACCCATCACTATACAGGGCACTAAAATTAATCTTTCCCCTGGATGTTGGAGGCGTGGCCAAGGATGGTCAGCCCGGAGAAGACTTACTCACCGGAAGCCTTGGTCAGGCCTACCACATCCTGTCTGCCAAGGATTTCAGACCCGTCTGTGACACTGCTTAAAGGTAAGTGAACATGACTTTAAACTTGGCTACATTTAATGTGAGGGGCATCAGGTGTCGAAGCAAGGCCTCGCGCGTTGTTAGAGACCTGGTGTCCCTTAAGGTAGATATCGCCGCTATCCAGGAGACCCACTTTATTTGTGACGAGGATTGTCAGGTGCTGGTAAACGATTACGATGTTTACTCAGCATATGGCAATACTTATAGTCGTGGAATCTCCTTGCTAGTGAAACGCACCCTGTCAGCGTCGGTGAATGTTGTTCACGCAGGCGAGGATGGGCGGGCGCTCGTTGTTGATGTTGCTGTTAATTGTAGTGTTTTTCGGATTGTTGCTGTTTATGCTCCCAATGCTGCTGTAGAGAGGGCAACCTTTTTTCGACGGTTGGAGGGCTTCTTAGTGGATCCGGAACGGTTAGTTTTAATGGGTGATTGGAATGCAATCCTTGATCCCAGTATAGATAAGGTCGGGGGAGCTAGTGGGTCGGCGTGGTGTGACAGCTCTCTGTCTGACCTGATGGCTTCGTGCGATCTCGTCGACAGATTTCGTCTTGATCATCCAGGGCGGGAGATGTGGACGTGGCATTCTGTAGTGCCTTCCCATCCGAGTACTTACTTGGATCGGATGTTAGTTAGAAGAGGCGATGTAGACTTCCTATCTTGCCCCACGTTCCACTTGCTAGGACACTCGGACCATAAACTCGTTATGGCCCGTTTGAACTTAAGTGCTAGGCCTAAACTGGCCGGATACTGGAAGTTCAACAACTCCTTGTTGGAGCTGGAGGACTACCGGTTGAAGGTCACTGAGCTAATTCAGAGGGCTTTAGTGGGGGCGGTTACAGGGAGTAAGTGGTGGGTTAGTCTTAAGGCCAAAATTAGGCGCTTCTCTGTCAAGTATAGCCAACGCCTCGCGTTAGATAAGGCTGAGGCAAAGAGGCGCTTAGAGGATAAGCTGACCCGGGCGGTGGAAGGGGGGGATCCCCTAGAGTTAGCACTAGCTAAACAAGATCTCAACCGCTTGGCTAGCGAGCGGTATGAAGGTCAAGTAGTTAGGGCTAGGTTAAACAAAGTTTCTAACGAGGCTGTGAATGTTGACGCTGTTGAGCGTAAGGCTGCTTTAAGGCGCGGTTCGGATGGGTACATTCGTAAAGTATATAACCTGGAAGGACACGCTTTAGTATCGACTCGGGAGATCTGCGAGGGGTTTCGGGAGCATCTATCGGTGCGCTTCACCCAACTACCCAGGCTCAGGGTTGATGAGTTTGGCAGCTATTTGGCTGACTCGCCCCGCCTCACGGCGGCTCGAGCGGCTGGCTGTGATGGTCTTATTACTGAACATGAGGTCATTACTGCGTTGAAGCAGGTCGGCTATAACAAATCTCCGGGACTTGATGGTTTACCCTACGAGTTCTACTTGAGGCTGTCGCCCATGTTGGTCCCTCTTCTGAAGGATATGTTCAACCATTGGTTTGCCCAGGGCTCCATCCCTGGACAGGTGACCAAGGGTGTGATCACATTGCTGAGGAAAGGTCAACGGCATGGCGGGAGGGAAAACTTTGATGATTTTAGGCCCTTGACTCTGCTAAACACAGAGTTAAAGATTTTGGCAAAGATTCTTGCGAATCGCTTGCAGGTTGTCATCACTGATTTGATCGAACCAGACCAGACTTATGCTGTGAAGGGGAGATCAATTCAAGACAATTTGCATTTGATACGCTCGATCATAGAGGGGACAGAAGACGACGCCGAAGCCGCACTGATCAGTTTGGATCAGTCCAAGGCATTCGATAGGGTCGACCATCGGTTCCTAGGATCTGTGTTAGAGGCCGCCGGATTTAATCCGGACTTCCGCAAGTGGATCTTTGTTCTGTATGACAGGCCAACGGTGGCGGTGCAGATCAACGGTAAGCTATCGGAGTCATTCGCTGTCTCTCGGTCGGTGCGACAGGGTTGTCCGCTGTCGCCTCTGCTGTATGTCCTGGCGTTGGAACCCCTCCTTCGCAATTTAAGGGACGAGGCGACTACACCAGTCCTGCGCGGAATAGCTCTCCCTGGAGGCACACGAGCCAGGGTTTCCGCGTTCGCCGATGACGTCACCGTGTTCGTGTCTTGCCTCACGGACATTCAAGCGGTGGTCGAGGCGCTCGCTCGATACGAAGAAGTAACAGGGGCCATCTTCAACCGTAGCAAGTCTGCTGGCCTGCGGTTGGGGGCCTGGACCGGGGTAAACTCGCTTCCAGGTATTTTCAGCTGGACCGATGGACCGGTCCGTATTCTCGGTGTCTGGTTTGGACCGGGACTTCAGCTGGAAAAGAATTGGTCGGAAGTACAGTCTAAGGTCAAATCGTCAGTCAAGACTTGGATTGGAAGGAAATTGTCCTTGAAGGGTCGGGCGGAGGCGTGTGCTACATACGTCTTTCCGCTCATCCTTTACCGTTTGTCTGTACTTCCTCTCCCTGCAGAACGCCTAACCTGCTTACAAGGGCGCCTCGATTCACTTTTGTGGAACGAGGGTAAGCACTATGTCTGCAGAGAGGTCTGTGTTCAAAGTCCGAGCGAGGGAGGCCTGGGTCAGCCCAGTCTCTTGTGTCATAGAAACGCCGAGAGATTGGCTTTCCTGGGTCGTTCGCTTGAAGGAGACGCTCCTTGGGTCCCTGCGGTTGAGAACTCGTTTCCCAATCTCAAACCCAACCCTTCGGTAGAAGGTCGTCGTAGACCGAAGGGGGAGTCCAAGTTCTTCTCCGAATGCCGGACCGCTCTTAGAGCTTTGCCGGGGACCAGTGTCCTCGATCAGCCAAGGAAGGAACTGTATCGGGAATTAGTGGAGGGGACCGCGAAGGATCCACTTTGTAGGCGGATGGGATGGTCGATGAAGGTTGTCCGTTCTCAATGGTGTTGGGCGCCGGGACGGGAGATTCTGAATAACTCGGAATTCTCCCTGACTTGGCGACTGGTCCGAAATGCGCTGCCCCTCTTCGACGAACTTTTCCGGTATAAAGAACATACCAGGCGCTTCTGTCCGTGCTGTGACGAACGCGAGCCCGAAACTATCGAGCACGCGTTTTTTAGTTGCAGCCGGATACAGCCCCTTTTAAAGTACGTCGAAGGGGTAACAGCTCGCATCGATGCCGAGTGTCCGCCCGATCTCGACGTAGCAACTTTTGTGTACAACATGGAGCCGCCGTTCCCCAGGGAGGAAAGTTTGGTTTTCCTGGCGATCCTAGCAGTAGCGCGCATGGTGATTTGGATCACGCGCCTCAAGTTGGTCCGCGAAGGGACATCTGTTCCGGATCGGGATCTGATCGTTTACTTTAAACATTTGCTTAAAGTAAAGATCAGATGCGATTGGAAGAGGTTGCCCAGAGTGGAGTTTGACAAGAGGTGGGTGCACAGCACTAGTTTGTGCATCCGTCGAGGAGCCAGGTTTCAATTTGTGTTCCCTCCATAAGCATGGCACGGGCGGTGCTGAGTCCTTCGGAACCCATCCCGCCTAGGTTAGCATAGTTCAGTAAAGTGACTCTTGACTGGTGGTACGAATGAGATCCTGTCCCTGATTTTATTTCTTTGGTATTAGAGAACCTCTGAGTCTGCCCAACCCCTCTGTTCCTCATGTTTATTTTCTGATGCCCCCGGTCATCCCCTTACTCAGAGGTCACCTTCCTACCCCCTCCATCCGTTGTTTTATTTTCTCCCACCTCTAATAAGGCCATTTCCCCAAACCCATTAGGGAGGCCCTGCTTGTTTTCGGTTCCCCGGAAAACAGTGGGAAATCTAACCACATAGAATAGTACAGGGGGGTCTTACTAACAACACATTAGTAGCTTTTTTCCCTTATTTTTTGGAAATGAACATTTTTATTAGTATAGTCCCACTCCACGAACATTTTATTCCAAACTAATTCAAGAACTCTTTTAATGAAATTGAACTTTATTTTCTCACACATGCACACACACACAAAAAAAAAAAAAAAAAAAAAAAAAAAAAAAAATGCACACACAACACACAGATAAGTTTTTACAAATTGTACATAAGTTATTTTTTACACTGAACGCTGGGGTATTAGTTAGATTAAGAGCCACAGAATGATTGAGGTATTTTGGTAAATGTTGCCAGTCAAGAGTAAGACTTCAAAGTCCCTTCTGTTAGATAGTCATAAAGACCCTGTACCCTCCCCCTCCCAGTTTCTTATAGGGCCTTGTGCCTAATTTTGTTGTGTTAATTTTTGTTTTTTATAATTTGATATTGTAAATGCATTTTTTGACTACAATAAAATAAATAAATAAGATCAAAGTGTAGTATCTGTTCCGGCAGATGCTGCAGGCTATGACTAGCTATGACTAGCTATGACTAGCAAAGACCAGATGTGGGGGCAACCCCACATGCCTGACCATTAACCAGCTCCCATTTCCCACCTCTCGGGAGCTGGTCCCCTTTTTCCCTTCCCCCTCCCTTCACTCCTCACATTAAAAATCGGCCTTGTGCCTAATTTGCTCGGTGGGGGAGCAAATAAATACCATCTCTTCTTAGAATTCAAGCGGTCTCATGTGTAAGTAAACAAACGCTGATTAACTCATATCATGCCTCCCACCTTCCTCCCTCTCAATAGAATCAGGTCATAGTGTAACTAATATAAAAAAGAAAATGGCCTTTTTTTTTTTTTTTTTTTTTTTTTTTTGTGCAAACAGGCACAAGTCATTTGGACGAAAATAAGGAGGTGGTCATGCCTGGCATGTGTAGCTTTTTAGTAATCCCAAGTAGTCACCCATCTTAGAATGATCTTAGATTTCTCTTAAACAAAGATGGAAAGAAAATGGCCGTATGAAAAAAACAAATAATCTTAGCTAATGTATCGTCTCAAACCTAATTTAATAAGCGTATTTTTTTTTTGTTCTGGAATGTTTTGCTCGGAATGTTTAGCTTAACTATCGTATCTAACTATTTTTAACCTGCTAATAACTTTGGTAAAGTTGTCATAACGTCTAAATTAATACTTTATTTCTATGGTACTTCGCATTTTCTGCCGATAAGAATCTGTTAATAAAAACATTGAATTCAGACATCGAGTGGTGATGTCACGTCACGTGACATGACTAAGCATTTTTTTTAAATTTCGTATAAATATCATTAGATCATCACATTATTACTACTTAAATACATAGGAAAAATTAAAAAATGTCACTTTTTTGCCCCCCCCCCCCATGCAGAAAAAACACCCAGCTAACACCCTTAGACTGATCCTAATGGGCCAAAAATTCGATATTTGTCGTCCGTCCAATATGAGAGCAAATTTGTGAATTTTTTTTCCGTGTGTCGAAAGTTTTTAGCGAACACACAAACACACATACATACATACATACATACATACATACACACATTTTCGCTTTTATATATATAGACTAGCGGGGCTACCTGGCGTTACTCGGGATAATATAAACAATGAGAGAATTGAATTTGGTTTTGTAATATATTTGTTATTCTTATGAGAGAGGAATTTTGATGTTTATGTATCATTTGTTATTTCGAACAAAAGAATATTTTACCTACATAAGACGGGTATTACACATATAAAATAATTGTATCTTACCTAGGGTAGGTCATTTATAGCATGCATATGAAAGGACGGGTAATATACAACACATTTATCTCATCAAATCCCAAGCGATGCCAGGCATTTTACTAATATATATTCTCGCCTATTTCATTCAATCCCGGGCAACACTGGGTGTTTTGCTAGTATATATCTCAATCAATCTCATTAATCTGGGTGACGCAAGGTATTCTATTACCATATATTTCAATCAATCTAATTCAATCCAAGGCAACGCCAAGTATTCTGCTAGTATATATTTGCATCTATCTCATTACATCCCAGCTGACCATGTATTCTGCTTGCATACATTTGCATGTATCTCATTGAATCCAGGGTGACTCCTGGTAATCTGTAAGTATATATGTTGACGTATCTCGTTGAATCCCATAATTCTGGGATTGTTACAAATTTCGACAATTTAACCCACATTATCACTCACCTGTCTAAAATAATAACTTTGAGACATTGTCTTGGCTGGTTTTTCATTACAAACACATCATCCAAATAACTCACATTTCATCATATTTTTTATAATTTTTTGATATGTTACTAATTTCAACAACGATGTCACATGATTTAACTTACATTATCGCCGCCACTCTTACTAAAATAAAAACATTGATACATATGTTACTAATTTCGACTATCACTTTTCATGAGTAAATCCATATTATCGCCCCCTTCTATCACTAAAATGATAACTTTTAGACATGGTATGGCTGGTTATTTCATTACAAACCCACCAAATAAGTAAGTCATATTATATCATTTTTCATAATTCTTGGATATGTTACTAATTTCGACACTTTTTTTTAATGAAGTAACCAAAATAATTACGACCTCTTTACTAAAATAATAACTTCCAAACATTGTCTGGTCTGTCTACTTCATTACGAATACACCAATCAAATAACTCACATTTCACCATTTTTCATTATTTTTGGATATGTTGCTAATTTCAAACGTCATTTTTTCTGAGTTCAATCACATAATCCCTCTTCTCTTACTAAAATAATACCTTTGAGACATTTCTGGGTTGTTTATTCCATTAGAAACACATCAATAAAGTACCTCACATTTCATCATTTTTTATAATTCTTGGATATGTTATGAATTTCGACAATCAAATTTAATGAGTGCACACATCTCCTCGCCCAATTCTTACTAAAATCATAAATTTGCTACATTGACTGAGCTGTTTATTTCATTATAAACACACCAATCAAATAACTAAAACTTCATTTTTCATAATTCTTGGATATGTTACTAATTTCGACAATAATTTTTCATGAGTTAATCTACATTATCGCCACCTCCTATCACTAAAATAATAACTTTCAGACATTGTATGGCTGTTTTTTTTTTCATTACAAACACAGCTAATTACTAACATTTGACCATTTTTCATAATTCTTGGATATGTTATTAATTTTGACAATTATTTTTAATGAAGTAACCCGAATAATCGCCTCCCTCTTTAACCGACATGATCCCCTTACTCTTATAAAAATAACAACTTTGATACTTCTTCTAGCCTGTCTATTTCATTACGAACGCACCAATCAAATAGCTCACATTTAATCATTTTTCATAATTCTTGGATATGTTACTAATTTCCACAATCATTGTTTATGATTTAACCCACATAATCGACCCCCTTTTACTAAAATACTAACTTTGAGACAATATCTGGTCTATTTATTTCATTATAAACACACCAATAAAATAACTTACATTTAATAGCTTTTCATAGTTCTTGGATATGTTACTAATTTCGTTTTTCATGATTTAACCCACATAATCCCTTCTCCTCTTGCTAAAATAATAACTTTGAGACATTGTCTCTGGTTATTTCATGATAAACACACCAATAAAATAACTCACATTTTATCAGTTTTCATAATTCTTGGATATGTTACTAATTTCGACAATCATTTTCCATGATTTAACACACATAATCGCCCCTCTCTTACTAAAATAACAACCATGCGACATTGTCTAGAGTGTCTATTTCATTACAAACATACACATCAAATAACTAACATTTCATCATTTTTCATAATTCTTGGATATGTTACTAATTTCGACAATCATGTTTCATGAGTTAACCCACATCATCCCCCTCCTCTTACTAAATTAATAGATTTGAGACATTGTCTGTGCTGGTAATTTCATTACAAACACACCAATCACATAACTCACATTTCATCCTTTTTCACTTTTACTAATTTCTACAATCATTTTTAATGATGTAACCCACATAATCGACCCCCTCTTACTAAAATATTAACTATAAGACTATCCGGGCTGTTCATTTCATTATAAACACACCAATCCAATAACTTTTCATAATTCTTGGATATGTTACTAATTTCGACAATCGTTTTTTATAATTTAACCCACATAATATCCTTTCCTTTTGCTAAAATAATTACTTTATTACATTGTCTGGCGTGTTATTTCATTATAAACACACCAACAAATAACTCGCATTTCATCATTTTTAATAATTCTTGGATATGTTACTAATTTGGACAATAATTTTTCATGATTTTACAACATAATCGCACCATCTTCCTATATGGGATATTCTGTTAGCACAAATATCCATCTATCTGATACGATCCCAGGTATTCTCCTAGGAAATATCCCATCTATTATATCCAATCCCAGGCAATGTCGGGTATTTTGCTAGTACAGATATCCACCATTCTTATACAATCCCTGACAATGCTGGGTATTATGCTAGTACAAATATCCAGCTATGAAGCCATATAAAAGAGCGTTCACTGGCATAATATTACATTGTTGCATATTAATCTAATGGTATTCAACAGTGAAGTTACATCAAAGAGATGTCACTCGCATGTTATAACAATGATTGTATATTAATGATCGAGAATGAATCTACATCCAAGGGAGGTCACTTACATATTATGACAATGAATGTATATTACTCTAATGGTATTCGAGAATACATCTAAGGGAGGTCACTTGTATATTATGACAATAATTGTATATTAATATAATGGAATTCTAGAATGAAGCTACACTCAATGGAGGTCACTTAATATTATGACAATAATTGCATATAAATCTAATGGTATTCGACAATGAAGCTTCACTCTATGGAAGTCACTTGCATATTACACCAATGATTTTATATTATTCTAATGGTATTCGACAAAGATGCTACATCCAAGGGAGGTCACTTACATATTATGGCAATGATTGTAGGTTATTCTAATGAAATTCGACAATGACTATACATCCAAGGGAGATCACTTGCATATTGTAACAATGATTGTATATTAATCTAATGGAATTCGACAATGAATCTACACCCAAAAGAGGTCACTCGCATATTGCAATGATTGTATTATTCTAATAGAATTTAACAATGAAGCTACATCCAAGGGAGTAACTTACATATCATAACAATTATTTTATATTAATCTAATTGTATTCGACAATAAAGCTCCATCCAAGGGAAGTCACTTAAATATTATGAGAATGATTGTATATTAATCTAATGGTATTTCACAATGAAGCTACATCCAAGGGAGGTCACTTACATATTATGAAAATGGTTTATATTATTCTAATGGTATTCAACAATGAAGCTACACCCAAGGGAGGTCACTTACATATTATGACAATGGATGTATATTGATTTAATGGAATTCGACAATAAGGCTACACTAAAGTGAGGTCACTCGCATATTATAACAATGATTGTATATTAATCTAATGGAATTCGACAATGAAGCTACACAAAAGGCAGGTCACTTGCATATTATAATGATTGTATTATTTTAATAGAATTTGACAATGTAATTACATCCAAGGGAAGTAACTTACATATCATAACAATTATTTTATATTAATCTAATGGTATTCGACAATGCGGCTACATCCAAGGGAGGTCACTTACATATTATGACAATGATTGTATATTAATCTAATGGTATTCCACAACGAAGCTACATCCAAGGGAGGTCACTTACATATTATAAAAATGATTGTATATAATTCTAATCATATTCGACAATGAAGCTACATCCAAGGGAGGTCACTCGAATATTATGACAATGGATGTATATTAATCTAATGGAATTCGACAATGGAGCTACACCCTAGGGAGGTCACTTGCATATAACCCCAGTGATTTTATATTAATCTAATGGTATTTGACAATGATGCTACATCCAAGGGAGATAAGTTGAATATTATAACAATGATTGTATATTAATCTAATGGTATTCGACAATGAAGCCTACCTTCTCTATCTATATAAAAGCCAAGTGCGTCCAAGGATGGAATACTGTTGCCATATCTGGGCAGGAGCTGCTAAAAACAGCCTATCCTGCCTTGACAGAGTACAAAATAGACTTTGTGGCTTAGTGGGGGATGCCCTTTTCTCTACCCTACAACCTCTCTCCCACAGAAGAGACGTTGCGAGCCTGTCCTTGTTTTATCGTTATTTCCATGGCAGATGCTCGGCTGAACTCCAATCTCTGGTCCCCCCTCGTCAATCTTTCACGAAAAACACCCGTCTAGCTGAATCCACTGTGAAAAATTTCCCCCACTCTATATCTGTGCCTAAATCAAAACGCGGATTCCATGAACAAAGCTTCTTTCTTAGAACTGTATGCCTGTGGAACTCTGTTCCGTCTGCCTGCTTCCCTCCGGACTACAATTTGGATGTCTTCAAGTCCAATGTTAACAAATTCCTAATGAACCGTCCCCTTAAGTAAACACTTCAGTAAATCTCCACACTAACGTAATGTACTTGCAATAACCCTTATCCCTGAGTGGCTTCCAGGCCATGATAAGTGGTGATCACTGTTTAAAAAAAAAATGTCACTTGCATATTGTAACAATGATTGTATATTAATCTAATGGAATTCGACAATGAAGCTACACTCAAGGGAGGTCACTTGCATATTATAACAATGATTGAATATAATGGAATCTGATAATGAAGTTACATCCAAAGGAGGTCACTTGCATATTGTAACAATGATTGTATATTAATCTAACTGACTTCAACAATGAAGCTACATCCAAAGGAGGTCACTTGCATATTGTAAGAATGATTGTATATTAATCTAACTGACTTCAACAATGAAGCTACATCCAAAGGAGGTCACTTGCATATTGTAACGATGATTGTATATTAATCTAACTGACTTCAACAATGAAGCTACATCCAAAGGAGGTCACTTGCATATTGTAAGAATGATTGTATATTAATCTAACTGACTTCAACAATGAAGCTACATCCAAAGGAGGTCACTTGCATATTGTAAGAATGATTGTATATTAATCTAACTGACTTCGACAATGAAGCTACATCCAAAGGAGGTCACTTGCATATTGTAAGAATGATTGTATATTAATCTAACTGACTTCAACAATGAAGCTACATCCAAGGGAGGTCACTTGCATATTGTAACAATGATTGTATATTAATATAATGGAATCTGATAATGAAGCTGCATCCAAGGAATGCCACTTGCATATTATCACATATATACTGCACAAGCACCTTCTAAATTTTTCAAATCGGACCTATAATGCACAAGCACCTTCTAAATTTATCCTAATCCATCCCGGGCGACGCTGTGCATTTGGCTAGTACATATATCAACCAATTTTTTTCAATCCCAGGTGTCGCCGAGTGTTCTTCCAATCCCAGGCCATGCCGTTTAAT
The DNA here is from genome assembly GCF_053919585.1 of Euprymna scolopes. NCBI lineage: Eukaryota > Metazoa > Mollusca > Cephalopoda > Sepiida > Sepiolidae > Euprymna > Euprymna scolopes. The sequence goes on along the minus strand of NC_136526.1, from coordinate 24,562,538 downwards.
CAGCTAGTATATATGTCGTGCTAGTCCTATGTCATACTATTCCGGGCGACGCTGGGTATTTTGCTCGTACATATGCACCAATTTTATCCAATACGCATCATTTTTTTTTACTTGGTCTTTTGGCTAAGATCAAAGTGTAGTATCTGTTCTCTGATACATACACAGCGATAGGCAGTGTTGTTCTGGCGACACATTCTCGTGCCCGGCGAGCTTGTTGGGTAGCGTTCTGTCCGCACCCCCACTTGGTCTGTCTTTCTCTGCTCTCCCCCCTCACGGGGGGATCCGAGCTGATAATTTACGACCTTCCCGCGAGGGAGGGTCGGAAACACTTTCTCTCTTCCCTCCACTAACTTCCCACTCCCTCTCTCAGTTCTATCTCCCCTCTTGCCGCCTTTGGCGCCACTTCTTTTTGGCGCCAAAGTCGGCTCCCAATTTGGACGCCGACTCCACGTCACTCATTTTGGTGAATTATACAGGGAAGAGAGAGCTTTTTTCAAAAATGGACACCCCCAGCCCGGGGACCACCAATACCGATACCCCCAGCCAGGGGGCTACCACAAGAAAAACTGCTCCCCAAGAGGACGACTCCCCAACAGGGGAAGCAAAAAGCAACGGGGCATACCGCCCGGACACTAAACCAAAGGACGCCCCTCAGAAAGGAGAAAACTCACCAGCAGCTCCCCAAGAGGGCGACTCCCCACAAAGGGGAGGAAAAACAATGTTGGACGGGGCATCCCGTTCCGACAACAAAAATCAAGAGGCAGTAGCCCCAAAGGACGATAAGGGAGACAGTGCTCCCCAAGAGGGCGACTCCCCACAAAGGGGAGAAAAAACAATGTTGGACAGGGCATCCCGCTCTGACAACAAAAATCAAGAGGCAGTAGCCCCAAAGGACGATAAGAGAGACAGTGCTCCCCAGGAGGGCTACTGCCCAAAAAGGGGAGCAAATCAAGAAAACGAGGGGGCATACAGCCTAAACCTCCCCAAAACAAAAGGGGCAAAAGCTCCCAAGGACAATAAAGAGGACAATGCTCCCCAGGAGGCCGACTCCCCAAAAAGGGAAGTATTTCCTGGAAGAAGTATAGAGCAGGGAGAGTCGGTCCCAAAGGAAAGCGGAAAGGAAAATGCGCCTCAAAATAGCAACCCTTCCGCCAAGGAACAGCAAAAACAGTCCAACCTCACCAAAGATCCAACACCAACAAGAGGGTCGGCATGGGGGAAGACTGTAGAGAAGCAACTGTCCCCTCAAGAGTATAGAGACTTGTACTTGACCAAGTACAGACAATACATAGAGGGGGCAGAAATTAAACCAGTGCCAGGCGCTTGGGAGGCAATCGAAGACAGAGTGCTCTCCCTCATCATCTCGGATATGCCGGAAAACCGCCTCCTAGGGATGAAAAAGGAAGACATGGCAGGGCTCCTACACAAGCTAAACATCCCGGTATTATACCTGTACCAGAGGAGCTACGCCATGTGGGACATCCTCCTACCCACCAAGGAAGATGCGGAGAGACTCTCCCTACAGGAAATTAAGTATGGGAGAACAAAACTAAAGCCCGAATACCAGGGCAGGACAAGGACCCGGGTGCAGGTATTCAATGTACCTATGCAAATATCAGCAGAAATCCTGGGATCCTTCTTCACACAGTTCGGCAAGGTGGAAAAAATAACCCCAGTGCGGTCGAAAACCGGCATGCACTTGGGCAGCTACACTGTGGCCATGAGGCTAAAGAAAGAAGGCTTCCAGGCGATACCAGCACAGCTGACATTTAAGGAGGCAACTATGACAGTAGTAGTGGAGGGGCATCGTCCGCACTGCTGGTTCTGCCAAAAACAGGGTCACATGGCCAAGAGCTGCCCTCAAAGGTCAACTCCTACTCAAGTGACACTAAAGGCGGTCCCAACCTCTGAGACAGCACCAGTGTCCAAACAGGCTGTCACAACTCCTGCAACCAGAGCACCAACCCCAGCACCGAGGAAACCCAAAACTGTGCAGGAGGCCAAAGGGGAGGAATGGATCACGGTAATGAGGCTTTTTTCAAAAATGGACACCCCCAGCCCGGGGACCACCAATACAGATACCCCCAGCCAGGAGGCTACCACAAGAAAAACTGCTCCCCAAGAGGACGGCTCCCCAACAGGGGAAGCAAAAAGCAACGGGGCATACCGCCCGGACACTAAACCAAAGGACGCCCCTCAGAAAGGAGAAAACTCACCAGCAGCTCCCCAAGAGGGCGACTCCCCACAAAGGGGAGGAAAAACAATGTTGGACGGGGCATCCCGTTCCGACAACAAAAATCAAGAGGCAGTAGCCCCAAAGGACGATAAGGGAGACAGTGCTCCCCAAGAGGGCGACTCCCCACAAAGGGGAGAAAAAACAATGTTGGACAGGGCATCCCGCTCTGACAACAAAAATCAAGAGGCAGTAGCCCCAAAGGACGATAAGAGAGACAGTGCTCCCCAGGAGGGCTACTGCCCAAAAAGGGGAGCAAATCAAGAAAACGAGGGGGCATACAGCCTAAACCTCCCCAAAACAAAAGGGGCAAAAGCTCCCAAGGACAATAAAGAGGACAATGCTCCCCAGGAGGCCGACTCCCCAAAAAGGGAAGTATTTCCTGGAAGAAGTATAGAGCAGGGAGAGTCGGTCCCAAAGGAAAGCGGAAAGGAAAATGCGCCTCAAAATAGCAACCCTTCCGCCAAGGAACAGCAAAAACAGTCCAACCTCACCAAAGATCCAACACCAACAAGAGGGTCGGCATGGGGGAAGACTGTAGAGAAGCAACTGTCCCCTCAAGAGTATAGAGACTTGTACTTGACCAAGTACAGACAATACATAGAGGGGGCAGAAATTAAACCAGTGCCAGGCGCTTGGGAGGCAATCGAAGACAGAGTGCTCTCCCTCATCATCTCGGATATGCCGGAAAACCGCCTCCTAGGGATGAAAAAGGAAGACATGGCAGGGCTCCTACACAAGCTAAACATCCCGGTATTATACCTGTACCAGAGGAGCTACGCCATGTGGGACATCCTCCTACCCACCAAGGAAGATGCGGAGAGACTCTCCCTACAGGAAATTAAGTATGGGAGAACAAAACTAAAGCCCGAATACCAGGGCAGGACAAGGACCCGGGTGCAGGTATTCAATGTACCTATGCAAATATCAGCAGAAATCCTGGGATCCTTCTTCACACAGTTCGGCAAGGTGGAAAAAATAACCCCAGTGCGGTCGAAAACCGGCATGCACTTGGGCAGCTACACTGTGGCCATGAGGCTAAAGAAAGAAGGCTTCCAGGCGATACCAGCACAGCTGACATTTAAGGAGGCAACTATGACAGTAGTAGTGGAGGGGCATCGTCCGCACTGCTGGTTCTGCCAAAAACAGGGTCACATGGCCAAGAGCTGCCCTCAAAGGTCAACTCCTACTCAAGTGACACTAAAGGCGGTCCCAACCTCTGAGACAGCACCAGTGTCCAAACAGGCTGTCACAACTCCTGCAACCAGAGCACCAACCCCAGCACCGAGGAAACCCAAAACTGTGCAGGAGGCCAAAGGGGAGGAATGGATCACGGTAATGAGGCTTTTTTCAAAAATGGACACCCCCAGCCCGGGGACCACCAATACAGATACCCCCAGCCAGGAGGCTACCACAAGAAAAACTGCTCCCCAAGAGGACGGCTCCCCAACAGGGGAAGCAAAAAGCAACGGGGCATACCGCCCGGACACTAAACCAAAGGACGCCCCTCAGAAGGGAGAAAACTCACCAGCAGCTCCCCAAGAGGGCGACTCCCCACAAAGGGGAGGAAAAACAATGTTGGACGGGGCATCCCGTTCCGACAACAAAAATCAAGAGGCAGTAGCCCCAAAGGACGATAAGGGAGACAGTGCTCCCCAAGAGGGCGACTCCCCACAAAGGGGAGAAAAAACAATGTTGGACAGGGCATCCCGCTCTGACAACAAAAATCAAGAGGCAGTAGCCCCAAAGGACGATAAGAGAGACAGTGCTCCCCAGGAGGGCTACTGCCCAAAAAGGGGAGCAAATCAAGAAAACGAGGGGGCATACAGCCTAGACCTCCCCAAAACAAAAGGGGCAAAAGCTCCCAAGGACAATAAAGAGGACAATGCTCCCCAGGAGGCCGACTCCCCAAAAAGGGAAGTATTTCCTGGAAGAAGTATAGAGCAGGGAGAGTCGGTCCCAAAGGAAAGCGGAAAGGGAAATGCGCCTCAAAATAGCAACCCTTCCGCCAAGGAACAGCAAAAACAGTCCAACCTCACCAAAGATCCAACACCAACAAGAGGGTCGGCATGGGGGAAGACTGTAGAGAAGCAACTGTCCCCTCAAGAGTATAGAGACTTGTACTTGACCAAGTACAGACAATACATAGAGGGGGCAGAAATTAAACCAGTGCCAGGCGCTTGGGAGGCAATCGAAGACAGAGTGCTCTCCCTCATCATCTCGGATATGCCGGAAAACTGCCTCCTAGGGATGAAAAAGGAAGACATGGCAGGGCTCCTACACAAGCTAAACATCCCGGTATTATACCTGTACCAGAGGAGCTACGCCATGTGGGACATCCTCCTACCCACCAAGGAAGATGCGGAGAGACTCTCCCTACAGGAAATTAAGTATGGGAGAACAAAACTAAAGCCCGAATACCAGGGCAGGACAAGGACCCGGGTGCAGGTATTCAATGTACCTATGCAAATATCAGCAGAAATCCTGGGATCCTTCTTCACACAGTTCGGCGAGGTGGAAAAAATAACCCCAGTGCGGTCGAAAACCGGCATGCACTTGGGCAGCTACACTGTGGCCATGAGGCTAAAGAAAGAAGGCTTCCAGGCGATACCAGCACAGCTGACATTTAAGGAGGCAACTATGACAGTAGTAGTGGAGGGGCGTCGTCCGCACTGCTGGTTCTGCCAAAAACAGGGTCACATGGCCAAGAGCTGCCCTCAAAGGTCAACTCCTACTCAAGTGACACTAAAGGCGGTCCCAACCTCTGAGACAGCACCAGTGTCCAAACAGGCTGTCACAACTCCTGCAACCAGAGCACCAACCCCAGCACCGAGGAAACCCAAAACTGTGCAGGAGGCCAAAGGGGAGGAATGGATCATGGTAATGAGGCGGAAACGGAAGCCCACAATCCCATCTGCCACCGTCCCACAACCAACCCAACAACCGAGGCAGCAACAACAACAGCAGCCTCCACAACAGCCGCAGCAACAGCCATGGCAGCAGACACAGCAGCAGCAGCCAAACCAGCCGTTGAACCAGCCGCAGCAACAACATCAGCTGCCGCGGCCAATTCCACAACCAATGCCACGAAAACAGCAGCAACAACAAAAACAGCAGCAGCAGCAACAGCCAGAACAGCAGCAACAAAAACGGCTGCAGCAACCAGAAAAGCAACAGCATCAACCGGAGAAACAACAATTAGAGGAGCAGCAACAACCAACGGTCCCCACACCAATTGAGACGGGGATTAAGCGAAGAAAACACTGCTCCTCTGAGGATGAATCTGCTAGTGAGAGGGAGAGGAACTCAACCTCACCACTCCCCGGTTCATTCAAAAGAATAAAAAAGAAAAGGAAAGGGGAAGAAAAGGCAGCCCCCACTCCCTGTGAGCATACACCACCTTTAACAACAACACAACCCACTTCTACCCCCATACCACATACTGCACCAACACTAGACACCGCACTAACACCAACACCAACATCAGACACCGCACCAACACCAGACACTGCACCAACACCAGACACTGCACCAACACCAACACCAGACACCACACCAACACCAACACCAGACACCGCACCAACACCAGACATCACACCAACACCAGACACCGCACCAACACCAACACCAGACACCACACAGACACTCGTCCCCACACCAATGCAAATTGAGTCGCCATCCCAGAAAGAAAAGAATGAACCCGGGAGGAGGAGAGACCCTTCAGATTCTCCCACTTACGGACTCACTCCAACAGGGACTCTCGCCCTCGAAACGAGAGAGGAACTTTGTTTTGTAGACCCCCTGTCTGTGGCGATGGGCTTACCACACCGGCAGAGAAAAAATTTTAAACCTCTGCTGGACTTCCAACAGATAGGGGGAAAAGACGTTAATGTCCCCTCTAATTTCCCGGACGCCCCACGGCTAACAACTTTCGTCAGGCTTCCTGAGGCCTGCAAAACCAACGTGTGGACAATGCTGGAAGCCGCTGAAGGGGCTGGTCCGGGAATTGAACTGATTAGGAAAAATGACCCTTCCCTTGAGGAACTCGCAAAACAATGCAAGGGAAGGGTCCCAGTGTTGGTCCATCCGTCACTCTATAGGGCCCTTAAATTGACTTACCCTTTGGATGTCGGCGGCATTGTGAGAGAAGGTCAGGACATGAAAAACCTGACCACCTTGAGCATTGCACACAACGTCGGTGTCCTTTCCCCGGCTGACTTCGGAGCTGAGTGTAACACACCTTAAGGTAGGTACCATGGCTTTGAATTTGGCTAGTCTGAATGCGAGGGGCTTGAGATCATCAGGCCGGGCGGCTCGCCTCCGGCACGACCTCTTGTCCCTGGGAGTGGATGTTGCTGCGATTCAGGAGACGCATTTCGTTTCCTCTGTGGACTGTCAGGTGCTGGCCCGAGACTTTGAGGTTTTCTCAGCATATGGCAGCCCGCGGGGGAAGGGAGTTTCCGTGTTGGTTAAACGTACCCTGTCGGCGATGGTCGACGTTGTCCATAGAGATGCGGTGGGTAGGCTGGTTGTGGCCGATGTTGCCGTAAAAGATTCTGTGTTTCGGGTGATTGCGGTTCATGCGCCCAGCACCGCTCGTGAGAGGGTCTCATTCTTCAGTCAGCTTGACGCGTTTGTAGATTGTCGGAAGCGGGTAGTGCTAATGGGGGATTGGAATTCCATCTTAGACCCCGACATAGATAAGGTAGGAGGAGGAGCTAGAGGATCGGAGAGGTGCGAGTCCAGCCTGGCTGATCTGATGGCTAGATGCGGTCTGGTCGACAGGTTTCGGTTCGAGCATCCAGGGCGGAAGATGTGGACGTGGACCAATAGTGTTTCCTCCTATCCAAATACCTACTTGGACAGGATGTTAGTTAGGAGAGGCGAAGTAGACTTCTTATCTTGTCCCACGTTCACTTGGCTAGGCCAGACGGACCATAAATTAGTTATGGCCCGGCTGAAGCTAGGAAATAGGCCTAAGTTAGCGGGGTACTGGAAGTTAAACACCTCCCTTCTGGAGATACAAGACTTCCAAGATCAGTTAAGAGAATTGATTAAAAAGGCACTAGTGGGGGCGGTTACCGGGAGTAAGTGGTGGTTAGGTCTCAAAGCCAAGATCAGAAGCTTCTCCGTCAAGTATGCCCAGCGCCTCGCACTAGATAAGGCCAAGACGAAGAAGAAGCTAGAGCAGAAACTAGCCCAGGCTACGGGGGAGGGTGATAGGGTTAGTCAGGAACTAGCTAAGCAGGACCTTCTACGCGAGACTAGCGAGCGTTACGAAGGCCAAGTAGTTAGAGCTAGGCTTAGAAAGATAGGCAACGAAGCAGTCAATTCTGATGCAGACGTGCGCCGTGAGGTTTCTAGGCGTGGCTCGGACAAATACATTGCAAAAATCAAACATCCGAATGGACGCACCCTGGAATCGACTCGGGAGATCTGCGAGGGGTTTTGAGAACATTTCGAGGAGCGTTTTACGCAGCAGCCCGATCTTCCGGTCCTTGAGTTTAGCGACTATTTGGCCGATTCTCCCCGCCTCGAGGCGGCTAGAGCGGCTGGTTGCGAGGGCCGGGTGACGGAGCAGGAGGTCTTTACTGCGCTGAAGCAGGTCAGCTGTGACAGATCGCCAGGACTTGATGGTCTGCCATACGAACTGTACTTGAGGCTGTCGCCCATGTTTCTGCCTCTTCTGACGGATATGTTCAACCATTGGTTTGCTCAGGGATCCATCCCAGGGCAGGTGACCAAGGGAGTGATCACATTGCTGAAGAAAGGTGACGGGCATGGAGGGGAAGAGTTAGACGACTACAGGCCCATAACTCTGCTAAACACAGAGTTGAAGATTTTGGCCAAGGTCCTGTCGAATCGGCTGCAGGTTGTTATCGACGAGTTGGTTGAACCGGAACAGAACTACGCTGTGAAGGGGAGATCGATTCAGAACAACTTGCACCTGATCCGCATGATTCTAGAGGGGGGAATAGATGACGACACGGAAGCCGTGCTGATAAACTTAGATCAGTCCAAAGCTTTCGATAGGGTCGACCATCGTTTCCTGGCATCTGTCTTAGAGGCCGCCGGTTTTAAACCGGACTTTTGCAAGTGGATCTCCATAATGTATCGACAGCCCATGGCTGTCGTGCAAGTGAACGGAAAGCGCTCGAAACCCTTTGTTATCTCTCGGTCGGTTCGTCAGGGTTGTCCGCTGTCGCCCCTGCTTTATGTCCTGGCTTTGGAGCCTCTTCTCCGCAAGCTGAGACATGGGGAGGCAAATTCGGCCCTGCGCGGAATGGCTCTGCCTGGCGGCTCAGCTGCCAAGGTATCCGCGTTCGCCGATGATGTCACGATCTTCGTGTCGGGCTTCAGAGACATTGAGGTCGTGTCGGAGGCACTCACACAGTACGAAAGAATTACAGGGGCCAAGATAAACCGCAACAAGTCGGTAGGACTGCGGTTGGGCGCATGGAGTGGCAACGCAAACCTCCCTGCGCCCTTCAGCTGGACAGATGGCCCGGTCCGGATCCTCGGCGTGTGGTTCGGACCGGGTCTCCAGCTTGACAAGAATTGGTTGGAGGTACGGTCAAAGGTGGAGGCTGCAGTCAATTCGTGGCTTCCTAGGAAACTTTCCTTAAAGGGTAGAGCTGAGGCGTGCGCCACTTACGTCTTTCCTCTCATCCTTTACCGACTGACCGTACTTCCCCTGCCTGCACAACACCTAAAAGCTCTTGTCGAACTCTTGTCCTCGCTCCTTTGGGACAGAGGAAGACACTGGGTGAGCAGACAGGTCTGTATTCAACGTCCGTGTGAGGGAGGCTTGGGAATGCCGGACTTGAAGTGTCATCGAGATGCTGAGAGGCTGGCCTTCCTGAGCCGCTATATGCAGGAGGACCAACCGTGGCACCCCGTGGTTACTGCCGCCTTCCCCGACCTCGTTCTCGACCCTTCCATCGAGAGCCGTCGCAGGCCGCGGGGAGAATCTGCCTACATGAAAGAGTGCCGAGCCGCGCTAAAACGACTACCAAGGTCCAGTGACCTTGTGACTGCTACCCGTAGGGAACTCCACAGGGATCTAGTGAAGGGGGCCGCTGACGACCCGCTATGCGCGCGTTTGGGGTGGCAGCAGAGTGAGATCCGCTCCGCGTGGAGCTGGGCGCCAGGTTCGAGTCATCTGAACAATTCGGAGTTCTCTCTGACCTGGCGATTGGCCCGAAATGCACTTCCACTCAACAACATACAATGCAGTTCTGGGTTTCTGGAGTCGCCTGATTGTCCCCGTTGTGGGACAACGGCTGTGGAAACTACGGATCACGCTTTTTTCGATTGCCGCGAACTCTGCCAGTACTGGTCGTATGTCAGTGGGGTGACGGCTCGCATCGATCCTGAGCATCCTCGCCCAATTACTGTATCCAATATTGAGGACAACGTGAGGCCGCCGTGGGACCGGGAAAGACAAATGGTCTACGTTACGATTCTGGCCGTGGCGAGAATGGTGATTTGGACGTCGCGTCTGCAAGGTTGCCGGGGGGTGTTGTCTTTTTCTGATCAAGATCTGATCGCGTTCTTTAAACACCAACTACGGGTGAAGATCAGATGTGATAGAAGAAGGCTGCATCGCGCGGCATTTGACAGAAGATGGATACATGTGGCAAGTCTGTGTGTACGAAGAGGAGCCAAATTTGAATACGTGTTCCCCGCCTAGGTGTGGAACGCGCAGTTCTGTAAAGTTAAATTAAACAAGTAGTCTCTCAGCTAGCTGAGTGTGTGCTCCATCCCTCCCCGATTAGGAAGCCTCCAAGATCCCCATCCCCTCTTACCTGCAATTTTTGTTTTCACCCCTTCCTCTAAATTTTACCCATCTTGGAGAAAAAGAAATACAAACTAACCTCCATCCCTTACCCACAAAATTTTCTTTTCTCCATTCACCCCCATCTAGAGGGCATCCCCACCTAGAGACTGACCCGCAGAAGCGAGGTTCCTTTTACAAACCTAGTGGAACGGGCAGTCTATCAACTAGACGGGGTTGAGAGGGTCCTACTAATCACTTTTTGTTTTTTCTTCCCCCTCCCTCGACACAAATGAATTATTGTTACCATTTTATTGTTATCTTTTTTGTTTTTACACGTCAATAAAAAATGTTTTAAAAATTGGGAGTTACTAGGACGTCCCCCAATATGAAAGGGTGAATGCGGTATTATGGTGAAAGAAGATACTAGCTGGGAGAAACTTTTGACTTTGTTTAGTTCTGGAGTGACAAGGATGACCAACGACCCCCAAAATCCCCCCTTTTGAGTTGGCCATGTGCCTAAGTTTTTTGTTCATCGTTGATTTTTTTTCTGTATTTTTTAACATGAATAAAAGATTTAATATCTCAAAGTGTAGTATCTGTTCTTAGAAGTAAAGCGATTTCCTCTTTCTCCCTTCACCCCCAATAAGAAAATAAGGAGGAGGTCATGCTTTGCATGCCAATCTTTAGAGAAACAAACGTCAATCGTAAATAAGGATGGCCTTCTAAATAATAACGTTTTTAGTTCAGCTGTGATTTTTGGAATATCACATCTTGTCTAAATTTAATTATCGATAAATATAAATTATGCATCTTTTTTTAATAGAAGATAATGCTCGGCAGAAAATTAAGCTGTGTAAAACGGTTACTTGGTCTTTTGGCTAAGATCAAAGTGTAGTATCTTTTCTTCAGCTTACGAAACTTTTGCTCTTCCAATTGTCTGAGAGGGGATCTGCCACCGGGCTCTTGAGCCAGGTTCAAGGCATTTGTTCACGTCTGCAAGGACCAGACCCCCTCCTTTGGGGAGTCAGGACCTTCAGCATAGTCTAAGGTTTTAGCTTTAAGTTTTAGATTTAAGTAGTTTTAAGTTCTTCTTTTCTCCCTCTCTCTGGGAGGAATGTCTAATTCTCACTCTTAATTAACTAGCGGCACTTTGACCCGCTAGTCTTTTGTCTTCCTTCGCTGCTCTCCCGTTGGATCGAGCAGACCGGGTCTCTTTGTCGCTTCCTGTTGGGGTTGTTTGTGGGAAGGGTTTTGGGGTTAATACCTTCGTTTTTGCCTTCTCTCTGGGCAAAGATGCCTTTCCCTCTCTCCTCTTAATTGCGACGCGGCACTCTGACCCGCTAGCCACCACTGCGTCTTTCTTCTCTGCTCTCCCCCCGCAAGGGGGGATCGAGCTGACTAACCCGACTTCCCCGCGAGGGGAGGTCAAACCACTTTCTCTCTTCGCCCCTGGCCACCCCCTCCATCCCTTTGTCCCCCAGACTGTTTTATTTTTCCTCCCTCCCAGGTCTGGTCTGCGTCAGCGACCAACGCCCCCACGATGCCGAGCAGGCGGGGATCATCACCCCAAATGCGGAGCAACGTTCCCCCAACTAAATCCCCGGAAAAGGGAGTCAAATCCCGGCCCCGGGCCAACGAAGAGGAAATGGAAGGCAAGGTAGGGCCGCAGCCCGCGGCGACCTTGGACACCATGGGTGGGGTAGGGCCGCAGCCTGCGGCGACCCCGGATCCTGCTCCCCGAAAAGGGCACTCCCAGCCCGAAAAGAAGGAAGAGGCGACAAGCGAGGGAAAGAGTCATGAGGCCCACGAACCACAAACGACGGAGGCCACCATGTCTCGATCCTCGCAGGTCGTTTCCAGTTCGAGCGATGAAGCTCCCCTAAAGGACAAAAATCTCCCAAAAGGGGGAGCTAAAGAAGAGGCGTCCACGGTGACAACTGCAGAGCAAAAGCCGGTGAAGACAAGTGTCACCGGGACTCCAAGAAGGACACCAAGTCCTCCAACCCCCCAAGAAGTCAACTCCCCGGCCCAGGGGGAAGAAGAAGAAGAGGACGAAGATGACGCCAATCAAAGAACAAAGGCGCTCATCGATAACACGATCACGTCCCTCAAAAGGCTATTCCAGGTGGAACGGGTGCCGGACAACCAAAACGCACCCACGGAGGATAGCTCTATAGGAGTATGTGGGGCTGAGCTACCATCACTCGGCAAAGCCCCTGACTCCAAAACCAAGGCGCCAGCGGCAGAATCACCCAGTCCGCAGACGCCCAACAAGAAGAGGAAGCCTTCCCAAGCGGAAAAAACGGAGGAATGGCCGACTCTAAATGCGACAGCAACCCAACGACAGGCCCAGCCGATGCAGCAGCAGCAGCAGCAGCAGCAGCAACAGCAGCAGCAACAACAACAACAGGCCAAAGGGACCAAGTCAGACACTCCGTGCCCGGGACCATCAAAACCCCAGGCGAACGAGGCAGCGGCTTGGGGCCCTAGGAAAGAAAACCAAATGACACCGGAGGACTACAGGACTCTGTTCAAGGAAACTTACCAACAGTATACGGAGGGGATCAACATCATTCCCCTGCCGGGACAAGTCGAAGAGCTCCAGAATAGAGTCCTCTCCCTGGTCACATCCAATCTAAAGACCAGGGGATTAGCCGGTGTCAACAAAGATGTCATGGTGGAGATGTTGATGGCCTTAAACATCCCGGCCAGCTACATCTGTCGCAGGAGCTTCGCCATGTGGGACATCCTGCTGCCTACCAAAGAAGAGGCAATCCGCCTGTCCAAGACGAACCTGAGCTGGCGAAACATCAAGCTCCAGCCAGAGTACATGAATAAAAGGAGGACGAACGTCTCCATATTGAACGTCCCGTGCCATTTGGAGGCCAAACAGCTGGGGGCTATTATGAGCCAGTACGGAGACGTGGAAACTGTGTCCCCAGTCCGCGGTCAGCGCAATGTCATGACCGGGGACTATAAATTGACTATGGTGCTGTCCAAAGAAGCCACCATCAAGACCAGCTACCAAGGCCGCAGGAAGCTCCCAACCCTCGGCCACGGTCACAGCCGCTCCCGCGACGTCTGCACCAGCAACCACAACAGAGGGTGAATGGTCAACGGTCACCAGAAGGAATGGAAAAAGCAACCCCAAACGGACGGTGGCCGTGGACCAAACTGACAAGCCAGCCCCCATGGACACGGAGACTCCTCTCTCCTCGACCAAAAGGAAGTTACAAGAGTCAGAGGAGGAGGAGGTGGTGTCCGAGGAAGAGACCAACCCAGCAACTGAGGCATCCTCAGACGAGGTGTCTAGAAAGTCAAGAAGGAAGAAGAGCAGGAAGACAAAGGGGAACCCCACACCCCCTGAGAAAGACTTTTTCAAAAAAGCCGAGGCTGAATCCCCCAACCTACCACCCCCCTCACAGCCAAAGCAATCAACCTCCACCCAATCCTCATCCCCCAGAGACTCACAACCATCCCCAACACCCAACTCAACCCCTGCTCTTCCTCCGCCTCCTACACCATCCGAGAAGGAGAAAGCACCGGTTCGCACGGAGCGAACCAAGAAACTCCCCTTTCTACCCGGAAAGAGACTGTGTGAAACGAGTCGTCTGCCAGCAGCCCATGAGTTGAAGGGCAAGCAGAAGACTCAACACAATAAACTGAGGGATTTGGTGTACATTGGTTGTAACAATGTCACCGATCCCACTCAATTTCCAGACGCTCCAATGTTGACCACCTTTGTGCGAAAAAATAAAGACGCACGGACAGAATCCCTGTGGTCAATGTTGGAAGCAGCTAAGGAGGCCATACAAGGCCAAAAAATAATTGACATGGACCACCCTTCGCTGCTAAAACTAGCAGTGAAATGCGAAGGAAGGACTCCCATCTATGTCCACCCATCACTATACAGGGCACTAAAATTAATCTTTCCCCTGGATGTTGGAGGCGTGGCCAAGGATGGTCAGCCCGGAGAAGACTTACTCACCGGAAGCCTTGGTCAGGCCTACCACATCCTGTCTGCCAAGGATTTCAGACCCGTCTGTGACACTGCTTAAAGGTAAGTGAACATGACTTTAAACTTGGCTACATTTAATGTGAGGGGCATCAGGTGTCGAAGCAAGGCCTCGCGCGTTGTTAGAGACCTGGTGTCCCTTAAGGTAGATATCGCCGCTATCCAGGAGACCCACTTTATTTGTGACGAGGATTGTCAGGTGCTGGTAAACGATTACGATGTTTACTCAGCATATGGCAATACTTATAGTCGTGGAATCTCCTTGCTAGTGAAACGCACCCTGTCAGCGTCGGTGAATGTTGTTCACGCAGGCGAGGACGGGCGGGCGCTCGTTGTTGATGTTGCTGTTAATTGTAGTGTTTTTCGGATTGTTGCTGTTTATGCTCCCAATGCTGCTGTAGAGAGGGCAACCTTTTTTCGACGGTTGGAGGGCTTCTTAGTGGATCCGGAACGGTTAGTTTTAATGGGTGATTGGAATGCAATCCTTGATCCCAGTATAGATAAGGTCGGGGGAGCTAGTGGGTCGGCGTGGTGTGACAGCTCTCTGTCAGACCTGATGGCTTCGTGCGATCTCGTCGACAGATTTCGTCTTGATCATCCAGGGCGGGAGATGTGGACGTGGCATTCTGTAGTGCCTTCCCATCCGAGTACTTACTTGGATCGGATGTTAGTTAGAAGAGGCGATGTAGACTTCCTATCTTGCCCCACGTTCCACTTGCTAGGACACTCGGACCATAAACTCGTTATGGCCCGTTTGAACTTAAGTGCTAGGCCTAAACTGGCCGGATACTGGAAGTTCAACAACTCCTTGTTGGAGCTGGAGGACTACCGGTTGAAGGTCACTGAGCTAATTCAGAGGGCTTTAGTGGGGGCGGTTACAGGGAGTAAGTGGTGGGTTAGTCTTAAGGCCAAAATTAGGCGCTTCTCTGTCAAGTATAGCCAACGCCTCGCGTTAGATAAGGCTGAGGCAAAGAGGCGCTTAGAGGATAAGCTGACCCGGGCGGTGGAAGGGGGGGATCCCCTAGAGTTAGCACTAGCTAAACAAGATCTCAACCGCTTGGCTAGCGAGCGGTATGAAGGTCAAGTAGTTAGGGCTAGGTTAAACAAAGTTTCTAACGAGGCTGTGAATGTTGACGCTGTTGAGCGTAAGGCTGCTTTAAGGCGCGGTTCGGATGGGTACATTCGTAAAGTATATAACCTGGAAGGACACGCTTTAGTATCGACTCGGGAGATCTGCGAGGGGTTTCGGGAGCATCTATCGGTGCGCTTCACCCAACTACCCAGGCTCAGGGTTGATGAGTTTGGCAGCTATTTGGCTGACTCGCCCCGCCTCACGGCGGCTCGAGCGGCTGGCTGTGATGGTCTTATTACTGAACATGAGGTCATTACTGCGTTGAAGCAGGTCGGCTATAACAAATCTCCGGGACTTGATGGTTTACCCTACGAGTTCTACTTGAGGCTGTCGCCCATGTTGGTCCCTCTTCTGAAGGATATGTTCAACCATTGGTTTGCCCAGGGCTCCATCCCTGGACAGGTGACCAAGGGTGTGATCACATTGCTGAGGAAAGGTCAACGGCATGGCGGGAGGGAAAACTTTGATGATTTTAGGCCCTTGACTCTGCTAAACACAGAGTTAAAGATTTTGGCAAAGATTCTTGCGAATCGCTTGCAGGTTGTCATCACTGATTTGATCGAACCAGACCAGACTTATGCTGTGAAGGGGAGATCAATTCAAGACAATTTGCATTTGATACGCTCGATCATAGAGGGGACAGAAGACGACGCCGAAGCCGCGCTGATCAGTTTGGATCAGTCCAAGGCATTCGATAGGGTCGACCATCGGTTCCTAGGATCTGTGTTAGAGGCCGCCGGATTTAATCCGGACTTCCGCAAGTGGATCTTTGTTCTGTATGACAGGCCAACGGTGGCGGTGCAGATCAACGGTAAGCTATCGGAGTCATTCGCTGTCTCTCGGTCGGTGCGACAGGGTTGTCCGCTGTCGCCTCTGCTGTATGTCCTGGCGTTGGAACCCCTCCTTCGCAATTTAAGGGACGAGGCGACTACACCAGTCCTGCGCGGAATAGCTCTCCCTGGAGGCACACGAGCCAGGGTTTCCGCGTTCGCCGATGACGTCACCGTGTTCGTGTCTTGCCTCACGGACATTCAAGCGGTGGTCGAGGCGCTCGCTCGATACGAAGAAGTAACAGGGGCCATCTTCAACCGTAGCAAGTCTGCTGGCCTGCGGTTGGGGGCCTGGACCGGGGTAAACTCGCTTCCAGGTATTTTCAGCTGGACCGATGGACCGGTCCGTATTCTCGGTGTCTGGTTTGGACCGGGACTTCAGCTGGAAAAGAATTGGTCGGAAGTACAGTCTAAGGTCAAATCGTCAGTCAAGACTTGGATTGGAAGGAAATTGTCCTTGAAGGGTCGGGCGGAGGCGTTTGCTACATACGTCTTTCCGCTCATCCTTTACCGTTTGTCTGTACTTCCTCTCCCTGCAGAACGCCTAACCCGCTTACAAGGGCGCCTCGATTCACTTTTGTGGAACGAGGGTAAGCACTATGTCTGCAGAGAGGTCTGTGTTCAAAGTCCGAGCGAGGGAGGCCTGGGTCAGCCCAGTCTCTTGTGTCATAGAAACGCCGAGAGATTGGCTTTCCTGGGTCGTTCGCTTGAAGGAGACGCTCCTTGCGGTTGAGAACTCGTTTCCCAATCTCAAACCCAACCCTTCGGTAGAAGGTCGTCGTAAAAAATAAGGAAAAAACTACTAATGTGTTGTTAGTAAGACCCCCCTGTACTATTCTATGTGGCTAGATCCCCCACTGTTTTCCGGGGAACCGAAAACAAGCAGAGCATCCCTAATGGGGTTTGGGGAAGTCGCCTTAATGGAGGTGGGAGAAAATAAAGCAACGGATGGAGGGGGTAGGAAGGTGACCTCTGAGTAGGGGGATGACCGGGGGCATCAGAAAATAAAGATGAGGAGCAGGGGGGTTGGGCAAACTCAGAGGTTCTCTAATACCAAAAAATAAAATCAGGAACAGGATCTCATTTGTACCACCAGTCAAGAGTTACTTTACTGAACTTATAATGCTAACCTAGGCGGGATGGGTTCTGTAGGACCCAGCACCGCCCAAGCCATGCCTAAGGAGGGAACACGTATTGAAACTTGGCTCCTCGACGGATGCACAAACTAGTGCTGTGCACCCACCTCTTGTCAAATTCCACTCTAGGCAACCTCTTCCAATCGCATCTGATCTTTACTTTAAGCAAATGTTTAAAGTAAACGATCAGATCCCGATCAGGAACAGATGTCCCTTCGTGGACCAACTTGAGGCGCGCAATCCAAATGGTCATGCGCGCTACTGCTAGGATCGCCAGGAAAACCAAACTTTCCTCCCTGGGGAACGGCGGCTCCATGTTGTACACAAAAGTTCCTACGTCGAGATCGAGCAGACACTCGGCATCGATGCGAGCTGTTACCCCCTCGACGTACTTTAATAGGGGCTGTATCCGGCTGCAACTAAAAATCACGTGCTCGATTGTTTCGGGCTTGCGTTCGTCACAGCACGGACAGAAGCGACTGGTATGTTCTTTATACCGGAAAAGTACGTCGAAGAGGGGCAGCGCATTTCGGACCAGTCGCCAAGTCAGGGAGAATTCCGAGTTATTCAGAACCTCCCGTCCCGGCGCCCAACACCATTGAGAACGGACAACCTCCATCGACCATCCCATCCACCTACAAAGTGGATCCTTCGCGGTCCCCTCCACTAAATCCAGATACAGTTTCTTCCTTGGCTGATCGAGGACATTGGTCCCCGGCAAAGCTCTAAGAGCGGTTCGGCATTCGGAGAAGAACTTGGACTCCCCCTTCGGTCTACGACGACCTTCTACCGAAGGGTTGGGTTTGAGATTGGGAAACGAGTTCTCAACCACAGGGACCCAAGGAGCGTCTTCTTCAAGCGAACGACCCAGGAAAGCCAATCTCTCGGCGTTTCTATGACACAAGAGACTGGGCTGACCCAGGCCTCCCTCGCTCGGACTTTGAACACAGACCTCTCTGCAGACATAATGCTTACCCTCGTTCCACAAAAGTGAATCGAGGCGCCCTTGTAAGCGGGTTAGTCGTTCTGCAGGGAGAGGAAGTACAGACAAACGGTAAAGGATGAGCGGAAAGACGTATGTAGCACACGCCTCCGCCCGACCCTTCAAGGACAATTTCCTTCCAATCCAAGTCTTTACTGACGATTTGACCTTAGACTGTACTTCCGACCAATTCTTTTCCAGCTGAAGTCCCGGTCCAAACCAGACACCGAGAATGCGGACCGGTCCATCGGTCCAGCTGAAAATACCTGGAAGCGAGTTTACCCCGGTCCAGGCCCCCAACCGCAGGCCAACAGACTTGCTACGGTTGAAGATGGCCCCTGTTACTTCTTCGTATCGAGCGAGCGCCTCGACCACCGCTTGAACGTCCATGAGGCAAGACACGAACACGGTGACGTCATCGGCGAACGCGGAAACCCTGGCTCGTGTGCCTCCAGGGAGAGCTATTCCGCGCAGGACTGGTGTAGCCGCCTCGTCCCTTAACTTGCGAAGGAGGGGTTCCAACGCCAGGACATACAACAGAGGCGACAGCGGACAACCCTGTCGCACCGACCGAGAGACAGCGAATGACTCCGACAGCTTACCGTTGATCTGCACCGCTACCGTCGGCCTGTCATACAGAACAAAGATCCACTTGCGGAAGTCCGGATTAAATCCGGCGGCCTCTAGCACAGATCCTAGGAACCGATGGTCGACCCTATCGAATGCCTTGGACTGATCCAAACTGATCAGCGCGGCTTCGGCGTCGTCTTCTGTCCCCTCTATGCTCGAGCGTATCAAGTGCAAATTGTCTTGAATCGATCTCCCCTTCACAGCATAAGTCTGGTCCGGTTCGATCAAGTCAGTGATGACAACCTGCAAGCGATTCGCAAGAATCTTTGCCAAAATCTTTAACTCTGTGTATAGCAGAGTCAAGGGCCTAAAATCATCAAAGTTTTCCCTCCCACCATGCCGTTGACCTTTCCTCAGCAATGTGATCACACCCTTGGTCACCTGTCCAGGGATGGAGCCCTGGGCAAACCAATGGTTGAACATATCCTTCAGAATAGGGACCAACATGGGCGACAGCCTCAAGTAAAACTCGTAGGGTAAACCATCAAGCGCCGGGGATTTGTTATAGCCGACCTGCTTCAACGCAGTAACGACCTCATGTTCAGTAATAAGACCATCACAGCTAGCCGCCCGAGCCGCCGTGAGGCGGGGCGAGTCAGCCAAATAGCTGCCAAACTCATCAACCCTGAGTCCGGGTAGTTGGGTGAAGCGCACCATAGATGCTCCCGAAACCCCTCGCAGATCTCCCGAGTCGATACTAAGGGGTGTCCTTCCAGGTTATGTACTTTACGAATGTACCCATCCGAACCGCGCCTTAAAGCAGCCTTACGCTCAACAGCGTCAACATTCACAGCCTCGTTAGAAACTTTGTTTAACCTAGCCCTAACTACTTGACCTTCATACCGCTCGCTAGCCAAGCGGTTGAGATCTTGTTTAGCTAGTGCTAACTCTAGGGGGTCCCCCCCCTCCACCGCCCGGGTCAGCTTATCCTCTAAACGCTTCTTTGCCTTAGCCTTATCTATCGCGAGGCGTTGGCTATACTGAACAGAGAAGCGCCTAATTTTGGCCTTGAGACTAACCCACCACTTACTCCCTGTAACCGCCCCCACTAAAGCCCGCTGAATTAGCTCAGTGACCTTCAACCGGTAGTCCTCCAGCTCCAACAAGGTGCTGTTGAACTTCCAGTATCCGGCCAGTTTAGGCCTAGCACTTAAGCTCAAACGGGCCATAACAAGTTTATGGTCCGAGTGTCCTAGCAAGTGGAACGTGGGGCAAGATAGGAAGTCTACATCGCCTCTTCTAACTAACATCCGATCCAAGTAAGTGCTTGGATGGGAAGGCACTACAGGATGCCACGTCCACATCTCCCGCCCCGGATGATCCAGACGAAATCTGTCGACGAGATTGCACGAGGCCATCAGGTCAGACAGACTGCTGTCACACCACGCCGACCCGCTAGTCCCCCCGACCTTATCTATTTTGGGATCAAGGATTGCATTCCAATCCCCCATTAAAACTAACCGTTCCGGATCCACTAAGAAGCCCTCCAACCGTCGAAAAAAGGTTGCCCTCTCTACAGCAGCATTGGGAGCATAAACAGCAACAATCCAAAAAACACTACAATTAACAGCAACATCAACAACAAGCGCCCGCCCGTCCTCGCCTGCGTGAACAACATTCACCGACGCTGACAGGATGCGACTCACTAGCAAGGAGATTCCACGACTATAGGTATTGCCATATGCTGAGTAGACATCGTAATCGTTTACCAGCACCTGACAATCCCCGTCACAAACAAAGTGGGTCTCCTGGATAGCGGCAATATCTACCTTGAGGGACACCAAGTCTCTCACAACGCGCGAGGCCTTGCTTCGACACCTGATGCCCCTCACATTCAATGTAGCCAAGTTCAAAGACATGATCACTTACCTCAAGCACTGTCACAGACGGGTCTGAAATCCTGGGCAGTGAGGACATGGCAGGCCTGGCTAAGGCTGCCGGTAAGTAAATCCGATGAAGGTGATCCATCCTTGGCCACGCCCCCCACGTCCAGAGGGAAGGTTAGTTTGAGTGCCCTGTATAGCGATGGGTGTACATACATGGGGATTCTACCCTCACATTTAAAGAAAATGTTGGTCAGTGAAGGATGGTCCCTATCCACCAGCTGCTGGCCTGGGATCGCATTCTTCGCTGCCTTAATCATTGCCCACATTCCTCCAGTCCTAGCGTCCTTGTTGACCCTAACGAAAGTGGTCAACAAGGGAGCGTCCTTGAATTTAGTGGGGTCTGTTACTAGGTCTCCACCGACTTTTTCAAAGTTTTTAAGTTTATTGTACCGGACCTTCTGTTGTCCTTTAAGGTCCGGAGCCGGTTGGAGAGGGTCTGTTTCACAAATCCTGCTTCCTGGCAGGAAGGGGAGCTTTTTGGTCCGTTCAGTGCGGACTTTGGGAGTGGGGGAAGGGATCTCTTTTGGTTGATGGGGAGGCTGAGCGCTTGGGGAGGGGGTAGCCTGCTCGTTTTCTTCTTTTTGGCTCCTGTCACGGGATGAGGGGCGGGAAGAGTTTCTTGGGGCCTTTATAGGAGAGGGGGAAGGTTGTTCAGGTTGCTGGGGTATTGGGATCACAGGGGGCTCATCCTGTGTTGTTGTTGCGAGGGAGTCCTTCTCAGTCTCAGTGGGGGTAGTAGGGTTTGCGCGTGTCTTGCGGCTTTTCCTCCTCCTGGCCCTCCTGATCTCTGTTGCGCTCAGGGCCATAGAGACTGTTGTTGTCTCTTCCTCTGCCTCTGACGCGGCCTCCTCCTCAGATTCTGGTAGTTTCCTCTTGTTTGAGGAGGAGGGTGTCTGTGTGTCCATTTTCTCCGTCTCGCTCTTCGGTTGTTCTTGGTCTTGGGTGACTGTCTGCAAGGATGGCTGTTTGTTGATCTTGCCTTTCTTTACGACCGTCACCCAGCCTGTCGGTGCCTCTGGAGGATTTGCGGCCGGCGCGGGAGCAGCGGCTTGATTTGTTGTCACGCTTGTTCCCGCCACTTTTGTGGGCTTCTTCCCTCCATTCCTCTTTGGACAGTCCTTCGCCATATGCCCTTGTGTGCACAGCCAGCAATGAGGCCTCCTCCCTTCCACTATAAGGGAGAGTGTCCACTCTCCGAACTTGAGTGTGGCTGGGATGGCGTAGAATCCAGCCTTGTCCAGGACCATCTGTACTTTGTAGTCCCCGGTCATGATGTTTCTTAATCCGCGGACCGGGGTGACTTCCTCTACGTCTCCATACTGGCTTAGGATAGCCCCCAGTTGTTTGGCCTCCATATAGCAGGGGACGTTTAGAGCAGAAACATTTGCTCTCCTCTTGTTCATATAGATGGGTTGGAGCTTTATGTTCCTGCTCTGATGGCAGGTCCTGGACAGCCTGACTGCGTCTTCGGAGGTGGGGAGCAGAACATCCCACTGTGCGTAACTCCTTCTACAGATGTAGTTGGCGGGAATGTTCTGCTCCAGCAACACGTTCATCATGGTGTCCTTGTTGACGCCCATCAGACCCCTTGTCTTGGTGTCTGAAGTTATCAGCGAGAGCACTCTTTTCTCCAGAACTTCCACTTGACCCGGGAGGGGTTGGATGTTGTTCCCCTGGGTATACTCCTTGTAAGTGGAGTCGAAGAGTGCTCTGTAGTCTTCGGGCGTCAACTTCCCTTGCTGCTCTTTGGGGCCCCATGCCGGTCCTCCATCCTGGTGGGTGTCAGCTGGACTCGGGTTGGGGGGCGTAGCTGGTGTTGTGGGGCTCTCCATTGTTATGGGCATTTTTGGTTTCGGAACGGGGCCGTTACCAGGCAAAGTAGGCCATTGTGTTTTTGGCGTTGTTTCGTCCTGGCTTGGTTTGCTCTCCGGGCCGCTCCCCTTTCTTATTTTCTTCCTTTGCTGGGTGGCTGTCCCCTTGGGGGATGGAGGTGTCTCCCCTTCTGGTGCCGTGTTCCCAGCTGGAGCCTTGGTGGGTACTGTCAAGGGTGTCTCTCCTTCCAGCTTGCTTTTGTTACCACTGGCCGGAGAGTCACCCCTTTTCCGTATTTGGTCCTCTTGGGGAGTGTTGGGGGGCCAATCACTGTCTTCCCCGCCGAATAGTGAGCAGATGGAGGCTATTACGTCTTCATCCAGCGCCTCGGTTTGGTCCGCGGTGCTGTTTTCCTCCTTTTCTGTCGGGGAGTCGCCCTTTGGGGGAGCGGGGGATGGGTTCCCCGGTCTTCCTCCCTTGGTTCTGCCGTCCTGGGGTGCAGCTGGTTGGCTGGGTTCTGCACTTTCCATAGCTAGTGACTTAACGGCAGCTTTTTCCGCTGGGTTGCCCTCGTGGGGAGCGGTTGCAGGTGCTTTTTGGGGGGTCGCCGCGGGCTGCGGCCCTACCCTCCCGCTTTCTTCCAAGGTCGCCGCGCGCCAGGGCCCTACCTTGTTTCCTGGCGCCGTCTCGCCAGGAGATGCATCAGCTCCCTCACATAGGGAGTCGTTTGCAGTTGAGATGCTGCACATTTGGGGTGACGTACCCCTCCTTCCTGGCATCGTGGCGGTTGCACTGGCCGCTGGCGCGGACCAAAGTGTAGTGGGGGAAAAGAAAACCCAGGAGAATGGAGGGGGAGGAGGGGGAGGAGCGGACTTTGAAGAAATTAGAGTTTTTTACTTCCCCTCACGGGGATGTCGGGTTAGCAGCTCAGATCCCCCCGCGAGGGGGGAGAGCAGAGAAGAAAGACGCAGTGGGTGCTAGCGGGTCAGAGTGCCGCGTCACAATTAAGAGAGAGAGGGGATAGGCATCCCTGCCCACAGAGGGGAGCAGAAACGAAGCACCCGCCCTACCCCACGTCACCCTACCCACTAACTTACCCCAACGGAAGCGAGAAAGAGAACCCTGTCTGCTCGATCCACTGGGAAAGCAGCGAAGATAGACAAAGTTTGGGCCTGGCAGGTCAGAGTGCTGCTCAGGCAATTAAGTGTGGAGAAATTAGACCATCCCCTGTCTCTAGAGGGAAGAGACCGGAACGAAGAAAAAACGCATGCAAAAAAACAACAAAGGCAGGTCTCAACTACCAGCTAGTGGTGTTGGTCCCGAGATTCCAGTCTCCCAAAAAAGGGGATCGGTTTCCGGGTCCAAGCTCCCACAAATGTGGAGTCGGTCCTTTAGGTCCTGACTCCCCAAAGGAGGGGGGTCGGTCCTTGCTAACCAAGGTTAGTATGAAAACACCTTAACCTAGCCCGAAAGCCCGGTGGCGGAAAGTTTAGTAACTGAGAGAACAGATACTACACTTTGATCTTGGCCAAAAGGCCAAGAAAAGGGTATTTATTTGCTCCCTCACCGAGCAAATTAGGCACAAGGCCGATTTTTAATGTGAGGAGTGAAGGGGAAATGGGAACCAACTCTCCGGGGAGTAGGGAGCTGGATAGTGACAATTGGTATGAAGGGTTGCCCCTACATTGACCAAGGTCTTATATGTGGGGTCGCCCCCACATATGGTCTTTGCTTGCAGTATCTGCCGGAACAGATACTACACTTTGAGATATTAAATCTTTTATTCATGTTAAAAATACAGTCAAAATCAATGATGAACAAAACACTTAGGCACATGGCCAACTCAAAAAGGGGGATTGTGGGGGTCGTTTGTCATCCTTGTCACTCCAGAACTAAACAAAGTCAAAAGTTTCTCCCAGCTAGTATCTTCTTTCACCATAATACCGCATTCACCCTTTCATATTGGGGGACGTCCTACTTAACTCCCAATTTTTAAAACATTTTTTATTGACGTGTAAAAACAAAAGAGATAATAAAATGGTACAATAATTCATTTGTCACTTTGATCTTGACCAAAAGGCCAAAAAAAGCTTAAAAAGCTAAGAACAGCAACAACAGACCTTTGATCTTAACCAAAGGCCAAGCACAACAGGAATTGCAAAACAGTGGAATGTTAAATACGAACCGATGAACAGCAAAAGGAAGTTCAAAAACAGTTAGCCGAACGTCAATTACGAACAGAGGAATTGCTTACAGAAATTGTTAAGAATAATGCGAACGCGGAAAGCAATTCAGCATTTTCTCAGAATACAATATGGACTACGATAGACAATTTTAAATACGAGGAAGAGAAAAAAAATCATTCGCAGCGTATTTTCGGCGTTATGAAGATGTTTTTAACATTGACTGCAGCAACTGGTCTGATCAAAAGAAAACCAGACTTCTACTACGAAAATTGGAAACGACTGAGTATGATAAATTCGTGGATTACATCTTGCCTCGGAAAACAGCAGATTTATCATTCAATGAGACGGTAAATTTGTTAACAGAACTTTTCTCGTCGAAAACGTCTCTTTTCCAGAAGCGTTGGAGATGTTTGAATGTGGTAAAAGACGATAATGACGATTTTGCCACCTACGCAGCTGTAGTGAACAAACACTACGATGATTTGAACGAACAGCAGCCAATTTTAAATGTCTTGTGTTTGCGCAAGGGTTAACGTCGGGAAAAGATACGGAAATCAGGTGCAGAGTCCTTACAAAATTAGAAGATGAACCGAACTTAACACTTCAAAAATTGACTGAGGATTGTCAAAAAGTAGAAATTATAAAAATATCATGCAAGAAATATCGAAGCAGGCATCGCGAATATAAAAAAGTAACTAAGAAAAAAACCGTCGAAATGGCACACAGACACTAACCACCGAAACTCAGAAAAACTAAAAGCACCGAGCGCTTGTTTCAGATGTGGTTGAATACATTGGGTAAGGGATTGCTCATTTTAACAAAAGGATGCCATTTATGCAATAAGATCGGTCATAAAATTTCACACTGTAAGAAAACTCAGAATAGAAGCTGTGTACATCAAACCAGAACTAAGGACGTCGTAGATGCAAACCTACGCAAATATGTAACGGCTAACATTTTCAGCAAGGCTATTAAATTCCAATTAGACAGTGGATCTTTCAATAATAAATCTCAAAACGTGGAAGATATTACGAAAGCTGACTATGTTAAAAACTAACAGAACGGCGACGGCCGTTAATGGTACAAAAATTCATTTTAAAGGTGAATTGATTACAAACGCCACTTTACGGGGGAAAACAAAAAAAAACTATGATTGTATGTGCTAAAAGATAGTGAGAACCTGTTCGGTTCTGACAGCATGGAGGAGTTTCGTCTCTGGTATCTTCCTATATCCACATTCTGCAAGAAAATAGATACCCGCCCAGCAGAAACGGAGAAACTTATAATTTGTTTTAAAAAAGAATTCACAGACGTATTTACTCCTGGCCTGGGGAAATGTACAAAAATGGCCGCAGATTTAAAGTTGAAACCTGGCACACAACTGGTGTTTAAAAAGAAACGTAATGTCCTGTTCGCTTCCCTGGACAAAATAAATCAGGAACTAGACAGATTAGAAAGCATCGGTATACTGGCTAAAATTGAATATAGTGAGTGGGCTGCTCCGGCAGTTTACGTAAAGAAAAGGTCCGGGGAAATTCACGTTTGCACCGACTTCGCGACCGGACTGAACGGGTTCTTAGAAGATTTTCACTATCCATTATCTAGTCCAGAATAAGTGTTCACGAAATTAAATGGCGGCAAGTTTTTTTCTAAGATCGACCTAAGCGATGCTTACCTACAGATTCCAGTAAACGACAAAAGCGCTAACCTCCTCTGTATTAACACTCATCGGGGTTTGTACAGATACGAAAGACTCGCGTTTGGTATCAAGGTGGCGCCCGCAATATTCCAGCAAGAAATGGATACTATGCTGTCCGGCTTGGACACCGCAATCGCATATCTTGATGACATTATCATAGCGAGCAAAAGGAGGGAGGAACATGAAAAACATATAAGACAAGTATTCAGTCGAATACAAGATTATGGATTTAACATCAGAGCAGATAAATGCGAGTTCTTTTTACAAACAATTAAATACCTAGGTCAAATAATCGATAAAGATGGCAGATGCCCAGACCCAGATAGGGCGACCGCGATTAAAGAAATGCCGGCACCAGTAAATATAACTTAATTGCAGAAATTTTTAGGGTTGGCAAATTATAACCAATGGTTCATCCTAAATATGCACAAATTGCACGCACCACTTAATGAATTGCTGAAAAAGGATAATGCTTGGGAATGGACAGAAGATTGCTAGACATCATTCCAAGAAATTAAAAGAATCCTGACTTCAAAGCTATACCTAGCGCATTTCAACCCGCAGTTGACATAATAGTAGCTAGCGACGCTAGTCAATATGGCGTCGGGGCGTGCATGCTACATCGAATGCCGGATGGCTCGAAACAGCCTATTGCTTTCGCATCACGGACTCTCTTGCCAGCGGAAGAGAATTATTCTCAGATCGCGAAAGAGGTCCTATGAATTATATCTGCAGTTTCAAAATTCCACCGGTTCTTGTACGGAAGACATTTTTTTCTACAAACTGACCATAAGCCGTTGATATCCATTTTTGGATAAAAAAAAAGGGACTTCCAACATTCACTGCGAACCGACTATTAAGATAGGGGAACTATTCTGCTGAACTATAATTTTACAATTCAATTTCTCCCCTTAAAACAACTAGCCCATGCAGACGGTCTATCGAGACTGATTCCTGCCAAAATGGAACCTCTTAAAGATTCAGTAATCGCGGCAGTACATATTAATAGTGATGTAAAAACCATGATGAACAATATTATCCGCGAACTGCCGGTTACACTTAAGGAAATTAAGTCAGAATCCCTAAATGACAATTTCATTCAAACCACGAAGCAGAAATAAGGTGGGTGACACCAGTTCAGATATGTTTTCTGGTTGCGACGAAATACTGTTATGCGGTGAAAGGGTTGTCATCCCCCAAACCCTTCAAAAAAGAATTCTTAGGGATTTTCACATGGGGCATCCAGGAATAAACAAAATGAAAACCTAATGAGATGTTTTGTTTATTGTCCAGCTATGGACCAAGATATTACCGACATGGTGAACAGATGCAAAGACTATGCTTTGGTTGCAAAAGCACCACCGATATAAACCTTGGCCTAAGGCTGAACAACCATGGTCGAGGATCTACATCGATTATGCGGAACCTGTGGAGGATTTTTACTACCTGATAGTAGTTGACTCTTACTCTAAATGGCCAGAGGTATTAAGATGCAAAAAACCGACCACGGCAACGACAAATTTTTTATTGGAACTGTTTGCTCGGTTTGGGGTTGTAGATTGTTTGGTTAGCGACAATGCTACACAGTTCACCTCGACAGAGTTCAGCATAATACGACACCCCAGTACCACGCCAGAAGCAACGGCCAGGCCGAACGCTTCGTCGATACGTTTAAAAGGGCATTAAAAAGGCGTCCGGTACACTGACAGAAAAGTCCCTTCAACAATTTCTGCAGGTTTACAGAATCACGAGAAATCCGAACAAACCAGATGCGGGATCCCCAACAGAAAATCATGTTTGGACGGAAAATAAAATCCGTATTTAATAAACTGTTATCCAAACACATAGTACATAACAGAACCTCTACAATGCTAACGAAACGGTTTAACAGCGGAGATAACGTGTATTTTAGACATTTTAGAAACAACGTTTCTTTTTGGGAACAGGGCACGATCTTACGAAGAATCGGCCATGTTACATACATCATTCAGGACCCAAATTTCCAACATAATAGGCACCTGAACCAAACCAGGAAACGCTTCTACAAGGATCAAGAAGAACCACCGCAGGATGACAGTGAGGCGATTGAAACTGTGTATTACTGTTTTGACATAGACCCTCCAAAAGGGATGTCAGAGCCGAGGCGCTCCGACAGAAAGAGGAAGCGCACAGACCTCTTGGTGGTCTGCCCCAAAAGGAAGAAATACTGATTTTCACAACCGCGGAAATCAGCTTGGGAGGAGGGTATTGTGGGGGAATCACCCTCCAAATGGACTGTTCTATCCATTATATAAACCATAGACCTTTTGATCCTAGGTGTGGATTAAACACCAGAGCGACCCTCGCCTGCTCGGTGACGTTAACTAATCTTTTCAGTTGTAACCTTTTTACGTTGTTGTTCCAGTAATACATTGTTTAAACTCTATTCCGTTGTTCTGTTTTCTTTGTGACTTATTGCAAGCCATAATATATATATATATATATATATATATTTATTTACTTGAATAACTTCTGCATGGTTTTAATATATCATTATTGTTTTATGGCATGAATTCAAATTTAGAGAGTCGTACAATGTAAATCGCGATCCTATCATTGCTGCGTACACTATAGTTCCACAGAACCATTCTGTGGACCATATATTGCTGATCACCGGAATTATCCCAAATTAACTTCGCTTGGAGTTTGACTCGTCTGTTTACTGCATTGTTATTTTTTGTTATTTTCTTTATTTCCTTTCTTTATTTTTTGCTTACACGGATTTCGTTCTATAATTATAGTTTGTAGTTAGTACTATATGTATCACGAGGCCGTTTTCGAGGTTGAAATCAAAAGATGTTCAGATATATTTCTACAGCAGTTTCTATCCGAATGAAACTATGAGTCATTTAGTATCCATAAAAGAAAGAAATACATTAGTATTTCTATTTTGCAAATTAAAGTTTTCCCTGCGAAAAATGTTCCAGACAAGAAGTGAAGTCGAATTGCAATGTATAATTCTAAACAAGATTAACCAACATTAAAGAAAGGGAAACAGCTGGCGAAAACTATTTAAGTTTTAAGTCGAAAATCTGTCCGACATAATTTTGTATATTACATGGACGATGAATAATGAATTGAATATTTAAAAAATGTTTTAAAATGTAATTAGATTAAGGCATATCGGATGATATTCAGTTAATTGCTCGAATGGCCCACATTTACTCGTGATGCTTTCTTCTCATAATAATAAAAAAACAAACACTGTTTAACATATGCAGTTAAAAAAAAGCACCATTAATTTTTACAAATTAAAAAGTTTTTTAAATTCTATATATATAAAGTAGAGTTTGGCTTCTTTGACGTTAAAACGTTTTTAATTCAAATCCGATGCCTTATCTTGTTTCACATGTCAAATATCAGTCGGTTTCCTAAAAATTAATAGTATTTCCAATCAATTTCATCGATTACATACTGTATCTAGAAAATTGATTTTTATTTCGCTTGGTAATATTTGAGAGGATATTTCACTAAGTGTTATCTACTACTATTACTACTCTTGAATAAACGGATTGTATTTAATAAGAGACATAGTTTTCATTTGCGCGTGTTCTGTTTTTCATTTTTCTCTCGCGTATATTTTGATTGATTGTTATAATTTCAATTAATCGCTTCGTTGCTTAGCGAGAAGGGCGAAGCATTAGACATCGAAATAGTTAAAGAGAGATAAAGGAAGTCGACGTAAAACTAATACTAATCGAATTTGTCGAAGACTATTTAAACTGAAAGTTTAAATTTTATTCAACTTTCTTGTAATTTTCTCAGTGGTGTCTACTTCCTCCTTTATTTTGGATAATAATTCAACGGCGTAGTGAAATGAAAAATCTTTCTGCTCTTTAGAGGAAACAGACGTAAAATAAGATGGAAAAGGCGTTAATCGAAGAACCTTTTCTTGCTTTAACAAAATCGACTACTCAATCTAGTCAGGCTGATCGATCTTCTTCTCTACAGCCGTTTTTTGTACGATTATTTCCATGGGAAATATTGCACTTATCTCCAATCTCTGACCCCCATTGCTTGTAGGACATTCAAAATAACTTGACATTAAACAATCTCTTGGAGTTTCTTTGCAAAAGTTTCGCATCTGTGGAACACATTACCACGGAACTAATTCCTTCAAAGTAACAACGTGGTCATCTTCAAACCCAGTGTAAATATATAGTTGTCGTAATCAATGTTCATAAATAATATATTTTGTTCATTCATAAATTATTTTGAATCCTCTCGTAATATTATTTATCATTCAACTAACAATATGCCAATCTAATAAACAGTCGATTAGTCATTAGTAAAAATCGGGAAAAAAATCACAACTTAATGCATAACTGATCCACTAAAATTAGTTATATCGTGTTTTAATCGATTAAAATTAGTTATATCGTGTTTTAATCGATTAAAATTAGTTATATCGTGTTTTAATCAACTAAAATTAGTTATATCGTGTTTTAATCAACTAAAATTAGTTATATCGTGTTTTAATACACTAAAACAAGTTATATCGTGTTTTAATCAACTAAAATTAGTTATATCGTGCTTTAATCAACTAAAATTAGTTATATCGTGTTTCAATCAACTAAAATTAGTTATATCGTGTTTCACTGTTTCAATCAACTAAAATGAGTTATATCGTGTTTATATACACTAAAATTAGTTATATCGTGTTTCAATCAACTAAAATTAGTTATATCGTGTTTTAATACACTAAAATTAGTTATATCGTGTTCCAATCAACTAAAATTAGTAATATCGTGTTTCAATACACTAAAATTAGTAATATCGTGTTTCAATACACTAAAATTAGTTATATCGTGTTCCAATCAACTAAAATTAGTAATATCGTGTTTCAATACACTAAAATTAGTTATATCGTGTTTCAATACACTAAAATTAGTAATATCGTGTTTCAATACACTAAAATTAGTTATATCGTGTTCCAATCAACTAAAATTAGTAATATCGTGTTTCAATACACTAAAATTAGTTATATCGTGTTTCAATACACTAAAATTAGTTACATCGTGTTTTAATAAACTAACATTAGTTATATCGTGTTTTAATAAATTAAAATTAGTTACATCGTGTTTTAATACGCTAAAATGAGTTATATCGTGTTTCAATCAACAAAAATAAGTTATATCGTGTTTCAATACACTAAAATTAGTTATATCGTGTTTCAATACACTAAAATTAGTTATATCGTGTTTGAATCAACAAAAATAAGTTATATCGTGTTTTAATGCACTAAAATTAGTTATATCGTGTTTCAATACACTAAAATTTGTTATATCGTGTTTTAATACACTAAAATTAGTTATATCGTGCTTTAATACATTAAAATTAGTTATATCGATTTTCAATACACTAAAATTAGTTATATCGTTATTCAATACACTAAAATTAGGTATATCGTGTTTCAATACACTAAAATTAGTTATATCGTGTTTTAATCAACTAAAATGAGTTATATCGTGTTTTAATACACTAAAATGAGTTATATCGTGTTTCAATACACTAAAATTAGTTATATCGTGTTTTAATACACTAAAATTAGTTATATCGTGTTTCAATACACTAAAATTAGTTATATCGTGTTTTAATCAATAACAATTAGTTATATCGTGTTTCAATCAATTAAAATTTGTTATATCGTGTTTTAATCAACTAAAATTAGTTATATCGTGTTCCAATCAAATAAAATTAGTTATATCGTGTTTCAATCAACTGAAATTAGTTATATCGTGTTTAATCCACTAAAATGAGTTATATCGTGTTTCAATACACTAAAATTAGTTATATCGTGTTTCGATACACTAAAATTAGTTATATCGTGTTTCAATCAACTAAAATTAGTTATATCGTGTTTAAATCAACTAAAATTAGTTATATCGTGTTTTAATCAACTAAAATTAGTTATATCGTGTTTTAATACACTAAAATTAGTTATATCGTGTTTCAATACACTAAAATTAGTTATATCGTGTTTTAATCAACTAAAATTAGTTATATCGTGTTTTAATCAACTAAAATTAGTTATATCGTGTTTTAATACACTAAAATTAGTTATATCGTGTTTCAATACACTAAAATTAGTTATATCGTGTTTTAATCAATAACAATTAGTTATATCGTGTTTCAATCAATTAAAATTTGTTATATCGTGTTTTAATCAACTAAAATTAGTTATATCGTGTTCCAATCAATTAAAATTAGTTATATCGTGTTTCAATCAACTGAAATTAGTTATATCGTGTTTAATCCACTAAAATGAGTTATATCGTGTTTCAATACACTAAAATTAGTTATATCGTGTTTCGATACACTAAAATTAGTTATATCGTGTTTCAATCAACTGAAATTAGTTATATCGTGTTTTAATCAACTAAAATTAGTTATATCGTGTTTTAATAAATTAAAATTAGTTATATCGTGTTTCAATCAATTACAATTAGTTATATCGCGTTTCAATCAACTAAAATTAGTTATATCGTGTTTTAATCAATTAAAATTAGTTATATCGTGTTTCAATCAATTAAAATTAGTTATATCGTGTTTCAATCAACTAAAATTAGTTATATCATGTTTCAATCAACTAAAATTAGTTATATCGTGTTTCAATCAATTACAATTAGTTATATCGCGTTTCAATCAATTAAAATTAGTTATATCGTGTTTCAATCAACTAAAATTAGTTATATCGTGTTTCAATCAACTAAAATTAGTTATATCGTGTTTCAATCAACTAAAATTAGTTATATCGTGTTTCAATCAACTAAAATTAGTTATATCGTGTTTCAATCAATTAAAATTAGTTATATCGTGTTTCAATCAACTAAAATTAGTTATATCGTGTTTCAATCAACTAAAATTAGTTATATCGTGTTTCAATCAACTAAAATTAGTTATATCGTGTTTCAATCAACTAAAATTAGTTATATCGTGTTTCAATCAATTAAAATTAGTTATATCGTGTTTCAATCAATTAAAATTAGTTATATCGTGTTTCAATCAACTGAAATTAGTTATATCGTGTTTCAATCAATTAAAATTAGTTATATCGTGTTTCAATCAACTAAAATTAGTTATATCGTGTTTCAATCAATTAAAATTAGTTATATCGTGTTTCAATCAACTAAAATTAGTTATATCGTGTTTCAATCAACTAAAATTAGTTATATCGTGTTTCAATCAATTAAAATTAGTTATATCATGTTTCAATCAACTAAAATTAGTTATATCGTGTGCCAGTCAACAAGAATTAGTTATATCGTGTTTCAATCAACTAAAATTAGTTATATCGTGTTTCAATCAACTAAAATTAGTTATATCGTGTTTCTATCAACTGAAATTAGTTATATCGTGTTTCAGTCAACTAAAACAACTTATTAGAATTAGTTATATCTTGTTTTAATCAATTAAAATAAGTTATATCGTATTTCAATCAATGTTAATTAGTTTTATAGTATTCCAATCAATTAAACTTAGTTATATCCTATTTCAATTAATGTTAATTATTTATATGGTATTCCAATCAATTAAATTTAGTTATATCTTTGTTTACTCAATTACAATTAGTTATATTGCGTTTCAACGAATTAAAATTAGTTATATCGTGTTTCAATCAACTAAAATTAGCTATATTGTGTTTCAATCAATTCCGATTATTTACATCGTGTTTCAATCAAGTAAATTAGTTATATCGTGTTTCACTCAAATAAAATTAGTTATATCGTGTTTCAATCGATTAAAATTAGTTATATCGTGTTTCAATCAATTAAAATTAGATATATCGTGTTGAAATCAATTACAATTTGTTATATCGTGTTTCAATCAATTAAAAATAGTTATATCGTCTTTCTATTCATTAAAATTAGTTATATTGCGTTTCAATCAACTAAAATAAGTTATGTCGTGTTTCAGTCAATTAAAATTAGTTATATCGTCTTTTAATCAACTAATATTAGCTATATCGTGTTTCAATCAACTGAAATTAGTTATATCGTGTTTCCATCAACTAAAATTAGTTATATCGTGTTTTAATAATTAGTTATATCGTGTTTCAATCAATTAAAATTAGTTATATCGTATTACAATCAACTCAAATTAGTTATGTCGTGTTTCAATAGATTAAAATTAGTTATATCGTGTTTCAATCAACTAAAATTAGTTATATCGTGTTTTAATCAAGAGTAATTAGTTATATTATATTCTAATCAATTAAAATTAGTTATATCGTGTTTTACTCCATTACAATTAGGTATATCGCATTTCAATAAACTAAAATTAATTATATCGTGCTCCAATCAACTAAAATTACTTACATCGTGTTTCAATCAATTACAATTAGTTATATCGCGTTTCAATCAACTAAAATTAGTTATATCGTGTTTCAATCAATTAAAATTAGTTATATCGCGTTTCAATCAACTAAAATTAGTTATATCGTGTTTCAATCAATTAAAATTAGTTATATCATGTTTTAATCAACTAAAATTAGCTATATCGTGTGCCAGTCAACTAGAATTAGTTATATCGTGTTTCAATCCACTAAAATTAGTTATATCGTGTTTCAATCAATTACAATTAGTTATATCGTGTTTCAATCCACTAAAATTAGTTATATCGTGTATCAATCAACTAAAATTAGCTATATCCTGTTCCAATCAACTGAATTTGGTTATATTATGCTTCAATTAATTACAATTAGTTATATCGTGTTTTAATCAATTAAAATTAGTTATATCGTGTTTTAATCAATTAAAATTAGTTATATCGTGTTTCAATCAACTAAAATTAGTTATATCGTGTATCAATCAACTAAAATTAGCTATATCCTGTTCCAATCAACTGAATTTGGTTATATTATGCTTCAATTAATTACAATTAGTTATATCGTGTTTCAATCAATTAAAATTAGTTATATCGTGTTTTAATCAATTAAAATTAGTTATATCATGTTTCAATCAACTAAAATTAGTTATATCGTGTTTCAATCTACTTAAATTCGTTATATCCTGTTTCAATCAACTAAAATTAGTTATATCGTGTTTCAATCAATTAAAATTAGTTATACCGTGTTTCAATCAATTAAAATTAGTTATACCGTGTTTCAATAAACTCAAATTAGTTATGTC
This sequence comes from Euprymna scolopes, assembly GCF_053919585.1. NCBI lineage: Eukaryota > Metazoa > Mollusca > Cephalopoda > Sepiida > Sepiolidae > Euprymna > Euprymna scolopes. Next base: position 24,527,047 of record NC_136526.1, on the reverse strand, counting down.
GTGTTTCAATCAATTAAAATTAGTTATATCTTGTTTTAATCAATTAAATTTAGTTATATCGTGTTTCAATCCACTACAATTAGTTATATCGTGTTTCAATCAACTAAAATTAGTTATATCGTGTTTTAATCAACTAAAATTAGTTATATCGTTTTTCAATCAATTAAAATTAGTTATATCCTTTTTCAATCAACTGAAATTAGTTATATCATGTTTCAATCAATTAAATTTAGTTATATCGTTCTTCACTCAACTAAAATTAGTTATATCGTGTTTCAATCAACTGAAATTATTTATATCGTGTTTCAATACACTAAAATTTGTTATATCGTGTTTCAATCAATTAAAATTAGTTATATCGTGTTTCATTCAATGAATAATGAATTGAATTTAAGTTTGATGATTTAATAAGATTTTAATGCTTTTTAAATCACAAATGGCGTTTTTGTTGTCCAATTTGACATTTATTTATTAGCAAACGGTAATGTGAAACACAAGAAAAAGCAAAAATACTCCCGGACAACCCCGGGTATGCACAACTTGTATTTTATAATAGATTCCTGCGTGAGAACATTGCAAGATAAAGTAAATCTGTGGAATTGCTTTTGTTTAGCAGAAATATTAATTAGGTTCTTTTTATGGCAATAGCATTTATCTCACCAAATGTACTTTTCACTTTTCGAAAAAATCTTTCGCTCTCTGGACTTAGATGTATTCGTTAGCATTTTGTGACATCCGAGGTTGCAGAGCGACCCGGATTGCCGCTTTGACACTTCTGACAATAACGATAACCAAAACTCTGTTTCTACAAATGAGTCATCATTTATCAAGGCTAAAAGCCACTCAAGGTTAAAGGTATTATGATAGGTTGAATAATGAAATATATTATGTGAGGACGGAAAATGATGAATAGAATGAAGAAAATGTGATTAGTTATGACAGGACGATTTATGAAAATGATATGCGATTTGAAAGCGACTATGCTGTCGTCTGTCGAGGACAGTTCCGTGGCAATGTGTTCTACAGATGTGAAACCATTGGAAAGAAATTTTGTTCGTAGAAATCCGCCTGACGCAAAGTACATGAACAAAGAAATAAAAGTCATTTTCCATTGCGAAAGATATTTTAATAATTGTCACATTACCTACAGCACAATTTCGTACACCTACCTACGTTATTTTATAAAAATAACAAATGTTTTTGCTCTTTCTGAATTCGAACCCCCAACAAATAAATAAAGAAATAAAAGAAATATAGAAATAAAAGTTACCATCAAAGACACCCAGTGTTGTTTGCGATTTAATGAAAACCACTTTTTCATTATGATTGTAAGATTATTTTCTTTTTAGTGCTTTCACCCCCCCAATATAGTCGGAAGAAACTGCATTTTGGGGAAAATTATTCGAATTAGGATCATATATATATATATATATATATATATATATATATATATATATATATATATATATATACTAGCATTTCAGCCCGGTGTTGCCCGGGTGTTTGGATGCGTATGTTGAGCAAAAAAGGGGGGGAGGGTAGTAGGATTGCAAAGGAAGAAAGAACGGGGGGAAAACTCTGACGTCTATGCTGTTACAACCATCGCCAAACCGGAAGTGGCATTTAAAAAAAATTAAGACTTGACAATCGAAAGGAGAGGATTACATTAAAAAAATATCGACGAAAAAAGTTATCCCCCTATAGAAAAGTGGTCAGTTTAAGGTGAAGATATTAATGTTTTTAGCCAATTTTTCGATATTTGTCGTCTAAAAGGTGGAACTTAAAACGATACTGGACTTGAGAAAATCCGTCGCCTATGTCGAAAGTGTTGGGCAGACATGCAAACATACATTTATATATTGGTAACTAAAAATCTTCAATACAAACGGATTAAAAAGCTTGCCCTATCTCTGAATACCCTTTATGTAAAATTTCAAATGTTTAGACCAGAAATTGTCTGAATAATCTGGTAGAGACCGCAGAGGTCATTTTTTTAAACTTTGACCCCTACTATGACCCCTTAACATTTACTGTTTTGGGCACAAATCAAGTTATTAAGTTAGATCCATGTCCAACGCACCTATATCTAAAATTTCAAGTGTTTAGATCCAAAATTGTCGGAGGAGTTTGGTAGAGTTCTCAAAGGTCAAATTGTTCATCTTTGACCCCCTAACAGCCAAATTTCTGTCCGAAAACCGATCACATAGATTTTCCCAAATCTCAGTACCCGGTATATCAAATTTTGAGTCTGTAGACTAAAAATTGACAGAGTTATTGCGTAGGGAAATGTACACAGACACACAGACACGTTCACTTTTACAGATATCCTAGCAATGGGTGCCCGGCGTTGCCCGGGTGTTTGCTGAAAAAAAGGGGTTAATTTTTTTAACTTTGACCCCTATTATCACCCCTTAAAATTTATTGTTTTGGGCTCAACTTTAGTTATTAAGTTAGATGCATGTCCAAGGAACCTATATCTAAAATTTCAAGTGTTTACACCCAAAATTGTCGGAGGAGTTTGGTAGAGTTCTCAAAGGTCAAATCGTTGAACTTTGACCCTTTAATCGCCAAATTTCTGGCCGAAAACCGATTACGTCGATTTTCCCAAATCTCAGTACCCTGTATATCAAATTTCGAGTCTGTAGACTTAAAATTGCGTAATTGAGTTATTGCGTACTTGAGTTATTGCGTATGGAAATGTATACTGACACACAGACACACACAGACACGTTCACTTATATATATATATATATATATATATATATATATATATATATATATATATAAGCGAGAGATAGTTTAAATATATCTATACACACACACACACACACATATATATATATATAGTTTAACTTTTGTTTAAAATCTGATTTACGTGGATTGACTCATAGGTAATCGACTAGATAGTTTACATGTAAGTTCCGTTGTCACTAAGTCCTGAGGTTCACCATTCGAACAACTTAGGATATAGCTTGATTTGTCAGATCCTTCTTTATCGTAATGAGTTATGACTTTTGGAGGTGCTTCCTCTTGAGCATTAGCCCCTCTATCTAGTTGCCTGGAGTGTCCCTACAAGGGAATACTGACGGATCCGTAATCGGTTATTTTTGGCTCCTAGGTAATCTGATTTGCTCCACCTTTCGGCCTGGTGCCACATTCTTCTGCAGTGAAAGCAGTTAAACAGGAACGATGAATACGTCACAAGACAAAAACTTTATAAATTTTAACGCCGTGGAAATGAATAATACTTTTACCCTGCAACTTTCATGTTTATACAGCATCTGTGTCAGCATCATTTACAGGGACCCAAAGGAAGATGGGGGGTACGTGTTGGGGAGGAGGGGGAGAGAAAGGGAACGGCTGTGGTATTTTTTCTAGGAGACGAGGAACACGACTTGTCGTTGCTGTGTGTTCCATTTTTCCTTTAATTGTTCGGCACGCTCCTGTCTTCATAGTTTAGTCGGCAGAGTCCAAAGCAGAAGTCAAGAAGACGAAACGGGGGAGACAGGTTTCCATTGCCAACACACAAATTCTCCCTCCTCCTCCCCTCTCTTTCCCTCTCTCTTTCATCCAATACCTACTTCTGCCCTGCCCCCCCCTCATCAAGCCTGAATTCGCGGTCTCTCCCATTGCTATACCAAGTCAACTTCACTTGTTCTAGTAACTTTAGACTCCGTCATGTGTTTTTACTGAAGCAACGAAAAATGTCCCGACGGTGGAGGCGGCGGTCGAACGCTGGGGTTCTCAAGTTCCCATGTCAGTTTCAAGATTTTCCTCTGTCGGGTTTGGGCTTCAGGGCGCATGAGCGGAAGTCAAGGACAGATGTCCCTAAACGGAGCAGGTTGTTCTGCTGATTTAAAAAAGAAAATAAAAGAACAAATAAGCAATGCTGACTTCCAGTAGGACTTAATTCCCATACGCACTTAACTCCCTTTAGCGAAATAGAACTGTTTCTTTCTCTTTCGTTTCTTTCTCCGTTTTTTTGTTTTTTGTTTTTGCTTTTTGTCTTTCTTATTTTGCTCCTTTTTTTTCTTATCTACACAACACGCACTTCTCCACGAGAGGTTCGAGAATCTCTATATTTCAAAAAAAAAGAAAAGAAAATATAAACATGCATTAAAATAAATGAAAACCTAGTAATTGGTCAAGATTGTCTTCCCCAATGAAATCTGATAATCTATATTGTTAGGTCTTGGATTCCGAAAATATGTTTAATGTCGCTTATTTCGTTGTGTTACTGCAATCTAAAAATCTAAAACATGCAGCGCTAGAATTCGTACAAGAAATTAAATATGAGAGCGGTAAATGACAAGCGAGATGGGGGATAAGTTCTCACCATAATTTCCGCACAAGCGTAGAAAGAGTATTCGTAATTTCCGGTCAGGAGACCGTACCTTGGAAGAATAAATCCGGAGAAATTACTCAGAATATTCTTTCCATATATATATATATGATTTGTTCGCCTAACAGATTAGATGTCGAACTCGATAAGACCAGGGAAATATTCATCAATAATGGTTATCCTGTTGACCTTATTGATGATTGTATTTTCAAAAAGGTTGGGATTTTAAATCCCCTAAAAAGTTTGGACCCTTGAAATGCCCGGTTTATTTGAAATTACCGTGGATAGGGGAGGGGAGTAATATAATTTCAAAACAGATTCGAAGAAGTATTTACGATTGCTTCAATTCGGTGACCTGGTTTTTCGTCTTTTCGCAAGGATAGTTTGCCTTACATCCAAAATAGTAATATTGTATATCAGTTTAAATGCCAGTGCGATGCTGGTTATGTTGGGCAAACATCCTTGCACCTTTTGACTCGTATAAACCAGCATGTTCCATCGAAGATCAGACAAAGGAGGATGGGGTTCGGTGGTCTCCCTCCTTCTGCAGCCTTGGACTCTGCTATTGGCCAGCATTTGGTTGACAACCCGTGCTGTGCCGATAGATATAAAATAGATTGGTTCGAGGTGCTACAGAGCGGACTCCAAAAAACATTTAAAGATTTTGGAGGCCGTCTCTATCGCGGTGCGTCAACCTTCTTTGTGCCGGCAAAAAGAAACATCAAACGCATTGTTTCTCTTTGGGGAACTTTGAAATTTTTTTTTTTTTCTCCCGCTTTTTTTTTTTTTTGTTTCCCTCGTTGTGCCAACATTTTTAATCGTTTTTAAACGTAAATAAATTTAATTAATGTCCCCGTACGTTGGCACATTAAATAAGTTCCCCAATAGAACTCTTTATTTACTCCTGAAGAGATGATAGCCGAAAGAGCTCTCGAGAAACTTCCGCCTAGTATTTTATTTTATATATATATATATATATATATATATATATATATATATATATATATATATATATATATATATATATTTGGTTGGTGCAAAAACAATATCATTTTCTCACATATCTAACTTTTATATATTATATATTTCTGAATTAATTCATTGATATGTATAACCATGTTATATATTATTCTGAGACGTTTTTTTTTCGCTCTATTGAATCGTGTTATTCGTTACTGTTCTCAATCTCTTCATTTATTTTTAGAAAACTTTTCGATAGCATGGACAAAATTCAAATCTGCACGATTTTCTTGTCCTAGATCAAAACTAGGCCGAAAAGCTGCCGAGACAGCTCGTGCTATCAATGATGCGTTTGGCTCAGGGACCACTAACGAACATGGCGCACAATGGTGGTTCAAGAAATTTCGTGATGGTGCCAAGAGCATCGAAGATGAAGACGGTCGCGGCCGGCCGACTGCGGTTGATAACGAACATTTGAAAGCCTTAATTGAAGCTGATCTTCGCAAAACCACATGAGAATTTTGCTGTTGGACTTGAGGCCGACCACTCAACAGTCATTCGCCATTTAAAGCAAATAGGGAAGACAAAAAAGTTGGATAAATGGGTGCCGCATGAATTGAATGATAATAAAAAATATCGTCGTTTCAAGGTGTCTTCTACGCTCCTTCTGCGCAATAAAAACGACCCATTTCTCAAGCAGATTGTGACGTGTGATGAGAAGTGGAGCCTCTATGACAACCGGCGACGGTCGGCACAGTGGTTAAATACCGGAGAAGCTCCACAACACTTCTCCAACCCGAAATTGCACCAAAAAAATGTTATGATGTCTGTTTGATGATCTGCGACCGGTCTCATCCATCGCGGCTTCTTGAATCCTAGCGAAACAATTACGGCGGAGAGGTAGTGCCAACATATTGACCAAATGCACATGAAGCTCCAACGTATGTGCCCAAGATTGGTCAACATGAAGCTCCAACGTATGTGCCCAAGATTGGTCAACATGAAGCTCCAATGTATGTGCCCAAGATTGGTCAACATGAAGCGACCAATTCTCCTCCATGATACCGCTCGCCCGCCCGCATGTTGTTCAACTGACCCTGTAGAAGATGGACGAATTGGGCTACGAGACTCTGCCTCATCCGCCATAGTCACTGGGCCTCTCACCTACCGATTATCACTTTTCAAGCATTTCGAAAACTTCCTGCGCGAAAAATGCTTCAGAAGGCGGATGATGTCGAATCGACCTTCAATGACTTCATCGCTACCAGAACTCCGGATTTCTATGCTAATGAGATAAATGAACTTGTTTTTCGTTGGCAAAAATGTGTCGATTCTAATGGTTCTTATTTCGATTAATAAAGGATATTATGAAAGGAGTTATGATCTTTTGAAGTTTAACGTAAAAACACAAACATTATTTTTTACACCAACCTAATATGTGTGTGTGTGTGTGTGTGTGTGTGTGTGTGTGTGTGTGTGTGTGTGTGTGTGTGTGTGTGTGTGTGTGTGGAGAGAGAGAGAAAGAGAAAGCAAGAGAGAGATAGAGACAGACAGACAGACAGACAGACAGATTTAATAAAACGTGCACAATATAAATATTCATTTATTAAGCAAAAATTGATTTCATTAATCCTGATCATTAAGTGGCCCAGGTCTTGAAAAGCGATGACGTAGGAGTAAAAATATATTATTGATTTCCAAACAGTTTGTTGTAGTTTCTGTTATTTATATTTCTTTTTAATGAAAAGCGATCATGGTAAACTGTGAAAAAATTTAAATAACATTTTGTCAGTTTACGAGGAACTATTACAAATTAGCATTATTTTAAAACGAATAAATGTTTAGTTGCCTCATTAATTTCAATTGTGAGTTTTAATCATTAATTTCAATCATTAATTTCAATAATTAATTTCAATCGTTAATTTCAATCATTAATTTCAATCGTTAATTTCAATCATAAATTTCAATCATTAATTTTAATCATTAATTTCAATCATTAATTTAAATTATTAATTTCAATCATTAATTTAAATTATTAATTTCAATCATTAATTTTAATCATTAATTTCAGTAATTGATTTACATCATTAATTTCGATCGTTAATTTTAATCATTTATTTCAGTCATTAATTTCAATCATTAATTTTAATCATTAATTTAAATTATTAATTTTAATCGTTATTTTCTATCATTAATTTTAATCATTAATTTCAATCATTAATTTCAGTCATTATTTTCAGTCATTAGTTTTAATCATTAATTTAAATCATTAATTTCAATCATTAAGTTTAATCATTAATTTCAATGATTAATTTCAATCATTAATTTCAATTATTAATTTAAATTATTAACTTAAATTCAATAATTTTAACCATTAATTTAAATCATTTATTTAAATTACTAATTTCAATCGTTAATTTTAATCATTAATTTCGATCGTTAATTCCAATAATTAATTTCAGTGATTAATTTTAATCATTAATTTCAATCATTAATTTAAATCATTAATTTCAATCATTAATTTTGATCGTTAATTCCAATCATTAATTTTCGTCATTAATTTCAATCATTAATTTCAATCATTAATTTTTATCATTTTTTTCAATCATCAATTTTAATCGTTAATTTCAATCATTTTTTCTTCGTGTGTGAGTGTTTTTTCCGATTCTAATACTGTTATCATCTCTTTTTAAGTGCATTTATTTTCGTGTGAGAGTGTATGTTTTACCTTTTTTTCATTGTGTGTATTTGTGTATTTGTGTATTTCGTCTAGCTAAGGACCTTAGTTTTTGCCGTCGTAAATGTGAGATTCGTTTTTTTCTCGCACTTGTATGGGTGCACTGGACAGGAGCACCAAACTGATGAAATATTGCGTATTATGAGATATGACGCGGGATTCATATTGGGCCACCTATATAAAGAGGCTCATGTACAGACATAACGATAGTGATGAGAGAGAGAAGACATTTATATATCAGTTCTTATAACGCATTTTAGAGAGGAGGAGATACTTCACTTGTGATGATGGTGATGACACATAATACTAAATAGAGATGCATACAAGGTCTTAACAAAGATGAGGGGAAATGCATAATCCTCACAGGGTTACACAATGTTCATTACAAGATGATTAACACATTACCTTTTGGTGTTGAAAGATGACACATGACAACAGTTACAAAAACACAATGATGATTCATGGGACCGGTCGAATGTTGATGACGTCAGGAATTCAACTTTGTGATCTACATAGTTTAACGTTCTTCCTTTAGCTTCAAAAGGACTGACTACAACTCAACCCAATTCAAGTCTACTCTCCTGCTGACCCCAACTCTTCTCTAACAAATTCTTAGCTCCTATGTTGAAAATCCCTCTTCGTTATGACGTCAGAAGTGTGTTTCCCAGACGTGACCAATTCACATGGCTATGCATGATTTTCCAAACACACTTTTAACCACAAAAGAATTCTAAACATAAAATTCTAACCTATTTTTGCGAGATATTTTTAATTTGTATTGCTCATTCTTTAGCTGACATTTTTAATATCAAGAGAACAATCAATTCTTTTTACGATATAAACAATGTCTATTTTAATATCAAGAGAACAATATATTCTTTTTACGATATAAACAATGTCTATTTTAATATCAAGAGAACAATCAATTCTTTTTACGATATAAACAATGTCTATTTTAATATCAAGAGAACAATCAATTCTTTTTACGATATAAACAATGTCTATTTTAATATCAAGAGAACAATACATTCTTTTTACGATATAAACAATGTCTATTTTAATATCAAGAGAACAATCAATTCTTTTTACGATATAAACAATGTCTATTTTAATATCAAGAGAACAATCAATTCTTTTTACGATATAAACAATGTCTATTTTAATATCAAGAGAACAATCAATTCTTTTTACGATATAAACAATGTCTATTTTAATATCAAGAGAACAATCAATTCTTTTTACGATATAAACAATGTCTATTTTAATATCAAGAGAACAATCAATTCTTTTTACGATATAAACAATGTCTATTTTAATATCAAGAGAACAATCAATTCTTTTTACGATATAAACAATGTCTATTTTAATATCAAGAGAACAATCAATTCTTTTTACAATAAAAACAATGTCTATTTTAATATAAAGAGAACAATCAATTCTTTTTACGATATAAACAATGTCTATTTTAATATCAAGAGAACAATCAATTCTTTTTACGATATAAACAATGTCTACTTTAATATCATGAGAACAATCAATTCTTTTTACAATATAAACAATGTCTATTTTAATATCAAGAGAACAATCAATTCTTTTTACAATATAAACAATGTCTATTTTAATATCAAGAGAACAATCAATTCTTTTTACGATATAAACAATGTCTATTTTAATATCAAGAGAACAATCAATTCTTTTTACAATATAAACGATGTCTATTTTAATATCAAGAGAACAATCAATTCTTTTTACGATATAAACAATGTCTATTTTAATATCAAGAGAACAATCAATTCTTTTTACGATATAAACAATGTCTATTTTAATATCAAGTGAACAATCAATTCTTTTTACGATATAAACAATGTCTATTTTAATATCAAGAGAACAATCAATTCTTTTTACGATATAAACAATGTCTATTTTAATATCAAGAGAACAATCAATTCTTTTTACAATATAAACAATGTCTATTTTAATATCAAGAGAACAATCAATTCTTTTTACAATATAAACAATGTCTATTTTAATATCAAGAGAACAATAAATTCTTTTTACGATATAAACTATGTCTATTTTAATATCAAGAGAACAATCAATTCTTTTTACGATATAAACAATGTCTATTTTAATATCAAGAGAACAATCAATTCTTTTTACGATATAAACAATGTCTATTTTAATATCAAGAGAACAATCAATTCTTTTTACGATATAAACAATGTCTATTTTAATATCAAGAGAACAATCAATTCTTTTTACAATATAAACAATGTCTATTTTAATATCAAGAGAACAATCAATTCTTTTTACGATATAAACAATGTCTATTTTAATATCAAGAGAACAATCAATTCTTTTTACAATATAAACAATGTCTATTTTAATATCAAGAGGACAATCATTTCTTTTTACGATATAAACAATGTCTATTTTAATATCAAGAGAACAATCAATTCTTTTTACAATATAAACAATGTCTATTTTAATATCAAGAGAACAATCAATTCTTTTTACAATATAAACAATGTCTATTTTAATATCAAGAGAACAATCAATTCTTTTTACGATATAAACAATGTCTATTTTAATATCAAGAGAACAATCAATTCTTTTTACGATATAAACAATGTCTATTTTAATATCAAGAGAACAATCAATTCTTTTTACAATATAAACAATGTCTATTTTAATATCAAGAGAACAATCAATTCTTTTTACTATATAAACAATGTCTATTTTAATATCAAGAGAACAATCAATTCTTTTTACGATATAAACAATGTCTATTTTAATATCAAGAGAACAATCAATTCTTTTTACAATATAAACGATGTCTATTTTAATATCAAGAGAACAATCAATTCTTTTTACGATATAAACAATGTCTATTTTAATATCAAGAGAACAATCAATTCTTTTTACGATATAAACAATGTCTATTTTAATATCAAGAGAACAATAAATTCTTTTTACGATATAAACAATGTCTATTTTAATATCAAGAGAACAATCAATTCTTTTTACGATATAAACAATGTCTATTTTAATATCAAGAGAACAATCAATTCTTTTTACAATATAAACAATGTCTATTTTAATATCAAGAGAACAATCAATTCTTTTTACGATATAAACAATGTCTATTTTAATATCAAGAGAACAATCAATTCTTTTTACAATATAAACAATGTCTATTTTAATATCAAGAGAACAATAAATTCTTTTTACGATATAAACTATGTCTATTTTAATATCAAGAGAACAATCAATTCTTTTTACGATATAAACAATGTCTATTTTAATATCAAGAGAACAATCAATTCTTTTTACAATATAAACAATGTCTATTTTAATATCAAGAGAACAATCAATTCTTTTTACGATATAAACAATGTCTATTTTAATATCAAGAGAACAATCAATTCTTTTTACGATATAAACAATGTCTATTTTAATATCAAGAGAACAATCAATTCTTTTTACGATATAAACAATGTCTATTTTAATATCAAGAGAACAATCAATTCTTTTTACGATATAAACAATGTCTATTTTAATATCAAGAGAACAATCAATTCTTTTTACGATATAAACAATGTCTATTTTAATATCAAGAGAACAATCAATTCTTTTTATAATATAAACAATGTCTATTTTAATATCAAGAGAACAATCAATTCTTTTTACGATATAAACAATGTCTATTTTAACATCAAGAGAACAATCAATTCTTTTTACGATATAAACAATGTCTATTTTAATATCAAGAGAACAATCAATTCTTTTTACGATATAAACAATGTCTATTTTAATATCAAGAGAACAATCAATTCTTTTTACGATATAAACAATGTCTATTTTAATATCAAGAGAACAATCAATTCTTTTTACGATATAAACAATGTCTATTTTAATATCAAGAGAACAATCAATTCTTTTTACGATATAAACAATATCTATTTTAATATCAAGAGAACAATCAATTCTTTTTACGATATAAACAATATCTATTTTAATATCAAGAGAACAATCAATTCTTTTTACGATATAAACAATATCTATTTTAATATCAAGAGAACAATCAATTCTTTTTACGATATAAACAATATCTATTTTAATATCAAGAGAACAATCAATTCTTTTTACGATATAAACAATATCTATTTTAATATCAAGAGAACAATCAATTCTTTTTACGATATAAACTATGTCTATTTTAATATCAAGAGAACAATCAATTCTTTTTACGATATAAACAATGTCTATTTTAATATCAAGAGAACAATCAATTCTTTTTACGATATAAACAATGTCTATTTTAATATCAAGAGAACAATCAATTCTTTTTACGATATAAACAATGTCTATTTTAATATCAAGAGAACAATCAATTCTTTTTACGATATAAACAATATCTATTTTAATATCAAGAGAACAATCAATTCTTTTTACGATATAAACAATATCTATTTTAATATCAAGAGAACAATCAATTCTTTTTACGATATAAACAATATCTATTTTAATATCAAGAGAACAATCAATTCTTTTTACGATATAAACAATATCTATTTTAATATCAAGAGAACAATCAATTCTTTTTACGATATAAACAATATCTATTTTAATATCAAGAGAACAATCAATTCTTTTTACGATATAAACAATGTCTATTTTAATATCAAGAGAACAATCAATTCTTTTTACGATATAAACAATGTCTATTTTAATATCAAGAGAACAATCAATTCTTTTTACAATATAAACAATGTCTATTTTAATATCAAGAGAACAATCAATTCTTTTTACGATATAAACAATGTCTATTTTAATATCAAGAGAACAATAAATTCTTTTTACGATATAAACAATGTCTATTTTAATATCAAGAGAACAATCAATTCTTTTTACGATATAAACAATGTCTATTTTAATATCAAGAGAACAATCAATTCTTTTTACGATATAAACAATGTCTATTTTAATATCAAGAGAACAATCAATTCTTTTTACGATATAAACAATGTCTATTTTAATATCAAGAGAACAATCAATTCTTTTTACGATATAAACAATGTCTATTTTAATATCAAGAGAACAATCAATTCTTTTTACGATATAAACAATGTCTATTTTAATATCAAGAGAACAATACATTCTTTTTACGATATAAACAATGTCTATTTTAATATCAAGAGAACAATCAATTCTTTTTACGATATAAACAATGTCTATTTTTATATCAAGAGAACAATCAATTCTTTTTACGATATAAACAATGTCTATTTTAATATCAAGAGAACAATCAATTCTTTTTACGATATAAACAATGTCTATTTTAATATCAAGAGAACAATCAATTCTTCTTACGATATAAACAATGTCTATTTTAATATCAAGAGAACAATCAATTCTTTTTACGATATAAACAATGTCTATTTTAATATCAAGAGAACAATCAATTCTTTTTACAATATAAACAATGTCTATTTTAATATCAAGAGAACAATCAATTCTTTTTACGATATAAACAATGTCTATTTTAATATCAAGAGAACAATCAATTCTTTTTACGATATAAACAATATCTATTTTAATATCAAGAGAACAATCAATTCTTTTTACGATATAAACAATATCTATTTTAATATCAAGAGAACAATCAATTCTTTTTACGATATAAACAATATCTATTTTAATATCAAGAGAACAATCAATTCTTTTTACGATATAAACAATATCTATTTTAATATCAAGAGAACAATCAATTCTTTTTACGATATAAACAATATCTATTTTAATATCAAGAGAACAATCAATTCTTTTTACGATATAAACAATGTCTATTTTAATATCAAGAGAACAATCAATTCTTTTTACAATATAAACAATGTCTATTTTAATATCAAGAGAACAATCGATTCTTTTTACGATATAAACAATGTCTATTTTAATATCAAGAGAACAATCAATTCTTTTTACGATATAAACAATGTCTGTTTTAATATCAAGAGAACAATAAATTCTTTTTACGATATAAACAATGTCTATTTTAATATCAAGAGAACAATCAATTCTTTTTACGATATAAACAATGTCTATTTTAATATCAAGAGAACAATATATTCTTTTTACGATATAAACAATGTCTATTTTAATATCAAGAGAACAATATATTCTTTTTACGATATAAACAATGTCTATTTTAATATCAAGAGAACAATATATTCTTTTTACGATATAAACAATGTCTATTTTAATATCAAGAGAACAATATATTCTTTTTACGATATAAACAATGTCTATTTTAATATCAAGAGAACAATCAATTCTTTTTACGATATAAACAATGTCTATTTTAATATCAAGAGAACAATCAATTCTTTTTACGATATAAACAATGTCTATTTTAATATCAAGAGAACAATCAATTCTTTTTACGATATAAACAATGTCTATTTTAATATCAAGAGAACAATCAATTCTTTTTACGATATAAACAATGTCTATTTTAATATCAAGAGAACAATATATTCTTTTTACGATATAAACAATGTCTATTTTAATATCAAGAGAACAATATATTCTTTTTACGATATAAACAATGTCTATTTTAATATCAAGAGAACAATCAATTCTTTTTACGATATAAACAATGTCTATTTTAATATCAAGAGAACAATCAATTCTTTTTACGATATAAACAATGTCTATTTTAATATCAAGAGAACAATCAATTCTTTTTACGATATAAACAATGTCTATTTTAATATCAAGAGAACAATATATTCTTTTTACGATATAAACAATGTCTATTTTAATATCAAGAGAACAATATATTCTTTTTACGATATAAACAATGTCTATTTTAATATCAAGAGAACAATCAGTTCTTTTTACGATATAAACAATGTCTATTTTAATATCAAGAGAACAATATATTCTTTTTACGATATAAACAATGTCTATTTTAATATCAAGAGAACAATCAATTCTTTTTACGATATAAACAATGTCTATTTTAATATCAAGAGAACAATATATTCTTTTTACGATATAAACAATGTCTATTTTAATATCAAGAGAACAATATATTCTTTTTACGATATAAACAATGTCTATTTTAATATCAAGAGAACAATCAATTCTTTTTACGATGTAAACAATAGATTAAATTCTAATATTCCAATTCTTAACTTTGCTTACAAGGTTCGAGTCTCGTCTTATCCTAATCTTATTTTTACTTATCTAATACTCTTCTTATATACATGGAAAGGGGACAGCATGTAACATTTCAATCATTAATTTCAATCATTAATTTTAATCATTAATTTCAATCATTAATTTCAATCATCAATTTCAGTCATTAATTTCAGTCATTAATTTCAGTCATTAATTTCAATCATTAATTTCAATCATTAATTTCAATAATCAATTTCAGTCATTAATTTCAATCATTAATTTCAATCATTAATTTCAATCATCAATTTCAATCATCAATTTCAGTCATTAATTTCAATCATTACTTTCAATCATTAATTTAAATCATTAATTTCAATCATTAATTTCAATCATCAATTTCAGTCATTAATTTCAGTCATTAATTTCAATCATTAATTCCAATTCATTAATTTAATCATTAATTTTAATCCTTAATTACAATCATTAATTTAAATTATTAATTTTAATCATTAACTTCAATCATAAATTTCAATCAGTAATTTCAATCATTAATTTTAATCGTTAATTTCAGTTATTAATTTTAATAGTTCCTTTCAATCATTAATTTTTGTCAATAATTTCAATCATTAATTCCAATCATTAATTTTAATCATTAATTTCAATCGTCATTTGCATCATTAACTTCAATCATAAATTTCAATCATTGATTTCAATCATTAATTTAAATCGTTTATTTTAATCATTACTTTTAATTATAAATTTTAGTCGTTTATTTAAATCATAAATTTCAATCATTAATTTAATTTGTTAACTTCAATTATTAATTTAAATTATTAATGGCAATCATTAATTTCAATCGTTAACTTCAATTATTAATTTCAATTATTAATATTTATCTATTATATTCATCATTCATTTCAATCATTAATTTTTATCGTAAATTTCAATCATTAATTTTAATCGTTTATTTCAATCGTTAATTTCAATGGTTAATTTTTATCATTAATGTAACTGATTAATGCAATCATTAATTTCAATCGTTAATTTCAATCGTTAATTTCAGTCATTAATTTTAATAGTTACTTTCAATCATAAATTTCAATCGTTAATTTCAATTATTAATTTCGGTCATTAATTTATATCATTAATTTCACTCGTTAATTTTAATCATTAATTTCAATCGCTACTTTCGATCATTAATTTCAATCATTAATTTACATCGTTGATTTCAATGATTAATTTGAATCGTTAATTTCAATCATCAATTACAATCATTAATTGCAATTTTAATATTTAATGTCAATCATTAATGTTAATCGTTTATTTTACTAATTAATTTTAATGGTTAATTTCAATCATTAATTTCAATTATTAGTATCAATCGTTAATTTCAATCATTAATTTTAATCTTTAATTTCAATCATTTATTTCAATCGTTAATTTCAATCGTTATTTTCAATCGTTATTTTCAATCGGTAATTTTAATCATTAATTTTAATCATTTATTTTAATCTTTAATTTCAATCATTAATTTCAATTATTAGTATCAATCGTTAATTTCACTCATTAATTTTAACCTTTAATTTCAATCATTTATTTTAATCGTTAATTTCAATCATTATTTTCAATCGTTATTTTCAATCGTTAATTTTAATCATTAATTTTAATCATTAATTTTAATCTTTAATTTCAATCATTAATTTTTATCTTTAATTTCAATCATTTATTTTAATCGTTGATTCTAATCGTTATTTTCAATCGTTAATTTCAATCGTTAATTTTAATCATTAATTTTAATCATTAATTTCAATCATTAATTTCAATCATAAATTTTAATCTTTAATTTCAATCATTAATTTCAATCATTAATTTTAATCTTTAATTTCAATCATTTATTTTAATCGTTATTTTCAATCGTTATTTTCAATCGTTATTTTCAATCGTTATTTTCAATCGTTAATTTTAATCATTAATTTTAATCATTAATTTCAATCATTAATTTTTAACATTAATTTCAATTATTAATTTCAATCCCTAATTTTAATTAATAATTTTTATCATTAATTTCAATCATTAATTTCAATCGTTAATTTCAATCAAGTACATATAAAACATTTGAGGGAAAAACAACAGTTGTAATCATGTAGTGTATACATCCATACAAATGTGTTTCCATTCAAAAATTATATGCACACATTTTATTCAAAAAATAATTTAACAACTCTATAGCTGAATAGGTTAAAAAAAGAATTGGATTCAGGATCGGCATTTGCGTCGAAAACAGTGGCAAAATATTTGAATCACTACTCAAAATATCATTCACCGTTAAACTGTTTCTTTTGTTAATTCCGAATTTGATCACTTTAGCAATTGTCATTCATGTTGTATTCATTTTCATTATTCGCCATTAACTCTCAACGTTGGTATTTGTACAAATCCAAGCACGCGAATGTCGTGAATACCCGATCCTGACCAAATCCGTACAGTCGTTATGATAATTCAATAATACATTTCACATTTTGTCACTTTTGTTGTTATCATTTTATGGAATCGTTTCAGCATCACGAGGTGATGCTGAAACGGTGCAACTTTGAATTGTTTTTGCAAAATTAGAAGGTATTCTAATCTACAGACAATCTAATCATTGCTTTGGGGAGGGGGGCGGATAGCAAACGAAAACAGCATAAAAATTGTAAATATTCTTAAGATTAATAAGCGGTCAAACACACTTTAAAAAATGCATCCATTTCTTGTTTAAATAAATAAATAAATAAAACCCCAATTTCGTGCGAAAAAAGAAATTAATAAATTTTAGATTTATAAAAATACGCCTACGCAAATTCTTTGGGGAATAAACTTAAAATGTGTTTTGTTCGGGGGACGTAGTTGAAAGCATACCACGTGACAAAGACGTGCATTTTTTAACTAATCAACGCTCAAAGAAAGACTTACTTATCAAACCTTTTTCTAAACTCGCCTGGGAGCCCATCGACAAATATATAAACGATGAGCGAACTCTTCTCGACCTCACTCACTCTTTGCTCTTTTCCTTTTTCACGTTCTCTTGTTAACGTCTTCGTTGCTACTTCCTTGCCAGCACGACGAAACCCACCTATTCGCACGTATGCACACACGCAGGAAAATAATGCAGACATTAACTGTGTGCAAAACATGTACTTTCCACTCTCTTTTCTCTAACCAACGTCGTTGTTGCTACTTGTTCTCGCCAGTATGATAAAACACACCTATTCACACGCATGTACACACACAGAGAATAATGCAGATATTAAATTGCGCATAAAGACATTTACTTTCCTCTTGCTTTCTCATATCACACACAAAAAAAGGCTATTTTCTCACTAAGAAAACAAAGGACATGCTCTGGGTTTTTTTCTCTTTCAATCCGACGAACAGTCAAAATAATTTTCACATTCATAATAATTGTCTACAAAGACACACTTCTTGGACACTAAAAACTTATTCGCTTTTATTTGTTACTTTTGTAAGTTTATTTAACATGTTTGATTTTTTTTATTATTATTTATTTATTTATTTGTGGTGGGAAAACGGTCTAATAAGGCCTGAGTACCACTACACCACTACCAAATCTATATGTAAATATTAACGTTCGTCTTCGTGCCACATTCACATTCACAAGCAGCCGACTTTAGAGATGCGTTTAGAGAGAAAAGATGAGAAATAAATGCGCACAGTAAATGATATATATATATATATATATATATATATATATATATATATATATATATATATATATATATATATAATTTAAAGGAGATTAGAATAATAGTCTAAAGAGCTAAGTGTATTTTAATGTAATAGTGAAATTACTAGTTTAATTAAAATACAGGAAATGCTCGTTGTAATTTAGATATATAATAAGCTCGATAGTTAAATGTCCTAGAGCTAATTCAATATTAAGTAATGTGATTTATAATTTAAAAGTTTTAAAATTTTTAAAATTTAAAAATCAAAATTTAATTAAATTAAAAATCAGTTTCATAAGAAGGAACAACAACAAAGTCAAACTTTGTTGTTGTTCCTTCTTATGAAACTGATTTTTAATTTAATTAAATTTTGATTTTTAAATTTTAAAAATTTTAAAACTTTTAAATTATAAATCACATTACTTAATATATATATATATATATATATATATATATATATATATATATATATATATATATATATATATATTTAAAAGTGAAAATTCTGTCTTTCTGTCTGTCAGTGTGTCTGTCTGTGTATATTTCCCGACACAATAACTGTCAATTTTCAGTCTACAGACTCGAAATTTGCTATACTGGGTATTGAGTTTTGGGAAAATCTTTGTAATCGGTTTTCGATTTGGCTGTTAAGGAGTCAAAGTTCAACGATTTGACCTTTGAGATCTCTACCAAACTCCTTCGCTAATTTTGGGTCTAAACACTTGAAATTTTAGATATAGGTCCCTTGGACATGGATCTAACTTAATAACTTGATTTGAGCTCAAAGCAATAAATGTTAAGGAGTCATAATAGGGGTCAAAGTTTTAAAAAATTGACCCCTGTGGTCTCTACCAAATTACTCAGACAATTTCTGGTCTAAACATTTGAAATTTTACATAAAGGATATTCAGATATAGGGTAAGCATTTTAATCGGTTTGGGTCGAAAATTTGAGCTACTAATATATAAATGCATGTATGTCTGTTTGCATGTCTGCCTTAAACTTGCGACATAGGCGACGGATTTTTACAAGATCAGTATCGTTTTGAAGTTCGACCTTTCAGACGACAAATATCGAAACATTGGCTAAAAACATTAATATCTTCACCTTCAACTGGGCACATTTTTACAGGAGGTCGTTTTTTCTCCGATATTTTCGAAAGTCATCCTCTCGTTTCGATTTTCTAGCCTTAATCGTAACAGCAAAGACGTGAGTTTTTTCCCCGTTCTTTTCCTCTTTTGCGGTACGGGCTCGAGCCTACCTTCCTACTACCACTTTTTTTTTTTTTTTTGCTCAACATACACCTCCAAACATCCAGGCAACGCCGGGCACCCATGCTAATATACATAAGAGGTCGTTGAGGCATAAAAATCGAAAACGCCGGCGTATGAAGTCAGGCATGATCAACAGAGAGAAAGTGGCACTCGAAGACAATGAAAACCGGGAGTTGATGACGCGATTTGACATGAAATCTGAGACAGTAATTAAGAGCTTAAACGCGACAAAACACTTTTTAGATGATTTCTAATCGTTGAACATTTTGATTTCTAATCGTTGAACAATTTGATTTCTAAGCGACGAACAATTTGATTTCTAATCGTTGAACAATTTGATTTCTAATCGTTGAACAATTTGATTTCTAATCGTTGAACAATTTGATTTCTAATCGTTGAACAATTTGATTTCTAATCGTTGAACAATTTGATTTCTAAGCGACGAACAATTTGATTTCTAAGCGACGATACAAACATCTGAGACTAAATTCTGAATTGTTTTAAGAATGTTTGAATCAATTTAATCATATAAAAAGAAAGCACATCAGATGGCTTTTGATTGTAGCTAACAGAATTGACCTCGGATCTTCGAGGAAGATGGCAACACACGGCCAACAACCAACGTATGCTTTTAAGTTGATTCAAAGGACATTAAAAACCAAATCGATTCATTTTTATGGCAGCCCTATGCACTTTTAACATAGTAGTGTTTGTTTGTTTTTTCTTTTTACCTACCGTTTTAAAACGAAAATTTCCTGTTCAGTTTCTACCAAATTCTCAGTACAGCTTTGAGAATCCTAGAGAAACGGTGATCACCGAAAAAAGTTTGTAAGAAATAATAATAATAATAATAATAAAAAGAACATCACACAGTTTGAATTCTAACGACTACCATTGGTTAGAAAAACATAGCAAAAATATTCTTCTTTTTTTTTTTTTTTTTTTTTTTTTTCACCATTTACCAATAACATCCATTGTGAAGATACACCTGAAGAAGGTTGGAGGTTATATCGACTGAAACAAATGAGAACAGTTGTTCGACCAATACAGATAATACAAATAATCGCATTCAGTCTTAATTTTCGACTCATTCACAATTGCATGTTTAATCGAATATTAAACAATGAATGTGGAATCCTTCGTTCACATATGGATTGCTGAAAAAATTTTACTTGAAAATTATCTGTTTAGAAACAGAAGGAAAGTGTTATTTCCTTTGAACTATTGCTGCACGGCTCAAGGGAAATAACTCGATCCGTCCTTTTTAAAACAAATAATTGCAAACGGGTTTTTTTATAATATATATATATATATATATATATATATATATATATATATATATATATATATATATATATATATATATATATATATATATATATATATATATATATATAATTATTAGAATTTGTGCGCATTTCCTTTGTGTAATATTCGTTTAGAAAGAGAAGGAAAGAGTTATTTCCCTTGAACAATCAAGGGAAATAACTCGATCCTTTCTTTTTTTGACAATAACTCGATCCTTTCTTTTTTTGATAAACGATAGTTTTTTTGTTTTTTTTTCATAATTATTTGAATTATTTGATTTGATGAGGCAAATTATTGTTTACAATCTTTTTATTCTGACAAATTTTATTTGTGCGCATTTCCTTTCAGTGTATTTTTTTCGTTTGCAGACGTAAAGAAAACAGTTTGGATACAAAGAAACTTTAGTTTTTATGTCAATCCAAATTCATGGTCGTTCAAAATTGAGAACCTCCCCATACCGATTGATTCGTAGCAATGCAATTTTCGGGTTTATTATAAATATTTATCAAATATTACAGCCAGAAGCTACTCGAGGACAGGGTCGATAAGATAGATGAATCATCAGCTGAATAATGAATAATAACAACGTGTGTAATGTTGCAATTAAAGGGACAGAATTCCTAAAAGAGTTATCTACCCCTGAAACGATATATATATATATATATATATATATATATATATATATATATATATATATATATATATATATATATATATATATATATATACTCGGGTTTTTTTTATATTCAAAAGTAATGAATTAATGAATTCAACGAGGTTGTTAGATAGTGCTCAATAAAAAGAGCTGATAATACTCGTTTATTGTTATATAAACATGCTCACATCCCGCTGCTACAAATAGCCACTTGTTTCAATCAAACAACAGATATCATCAGGCAGCGACTTGACTATTCAAAAGTTCAATGAATAATGTTTATTTAAAGATTATTCATTGAACTTTTGAATAGTCAAGTCGCTGCCTGATGATATCTGTTGTTTGATTGAAACAAGTGGCTATTTGTAGCAGCGGGATGTGAGCATGATTATATAACAATAAACAAGTATATATATATATATATATATATATATTTAGTGGGAGAAGGTGTGTGTGTGTGTGTGTGTGTGTGTGTGTGTGTGTGTGTGTGTGTGTGTGTGTGTGTGTGTGTCCCAATTTACCTACTTTTGCTTCGTAGGGGCCTTGAAAGACCACAGGGGAGACAACCGAAGCAGCAAAAGCTGAAGCTGGCTTTCCAGAACACTAAATATACAAATGTAGGTAAATTGCGGCATATTTTATTGGTTTGAAAATATAGGTTATTTTTTTTACTAATTGTCAGAAAATATTAACCATAGAATAGTATCATAATGTTCAAAAAGCCTGCAAATTTTAATGTCGTTTCGTCCCATAGACATAAAGATATGAGCGTTTTAATATTCAATTTGGCTGCAAGTATAGATATAGCCATATAGATATACTATCTTTCTGGCAATTTTATAAGTTCCAAATCTCAGCGACCATTGATCAGAAT